>NC_089202.1:608214-911071 GCF_963930695.1 Labrus bergylta | reverse complement strand
TTTATCTTGTATTTGAATTTAATTCAAATGTTGAGAATTATGTTTATTTTAAATGACCTTGAAAGTCATGGATTACCAAACAGAGTTTATCATGTGATTGTATGTGAAGTAGTAATCTTAATTTCAGACCTTATTTCTTCATGTTGTCCATGCTAAGCTGGTATGTGGTTCTGATATCTCTAACTCTAACTGTAACCCCAGTGTTAAGTTCATAGAGGGCACCGTGACACGTTTGCAGGAAGAGGACGGCTGTGTTACAGGACTCCAATACAAGGATAAAGAAACTGGGGAAATCAAGGTAAGAGCTCTGCCGTTCATAGAAAGTCATTTAATCAACATTCCAGTACCCTCTGGGGAGATATAATGTATTAATTTCTCCTTATGTGTGATGACTGTGTGAACTTGTGATCTGTAGGAAATTTATGCAGCGCTAACTGTGGTGGCCGATGGCTGTTTTTCCAAATTCCGAAGAAGTCTTGTCTCTGGGAAAGCTCACATCTCTTCTCACTTTGTTGGATGCCTTATGAAAGCAAGTACAGGCCAGTGTTCCTGTGGTTATGACCAGCAATGATTATATTTGATTTAATTTAATGTCATTAAAGTGTCAATCAATCGATGATGATAATGAGCAAATATTTAGATTAACATTTATTTTTTTCATGCAAATATACCAAACATTGTCAGGAAGAAGTTTTCGCAAATGGGGCCTTTGTGAAAATCCTGTTGTTCGTTGTCATACATGACAAGGAACAAAACTTTAATCCAGGCTTTCCCTCTGGTAAATTAAAACTTGCATTTTTTTTGTTCCTCTTGACATTTAAGATGCAACATAAGCGATCACTTTATTAAGAAAATGACCAGAAAAGAGCAATTGATAATAGAATAATATCTAGTTACAACACTCGAATAACTCTGATTGACTTTACAATTCTACAATTCACTTAGCAGACGCTTTTAACCAAAGGGACGTACATCAGAGAGTAAGTACAACACAAGCAAGGATCTAGAAAAAAGGGAACAATGTCAGTAAGAGCAAACGATCAGCTTTGAGTCTGATTGGACACACAGGTGCTGACAGGCATTGCACAGAGGCAAAGCACAACATTGACGGCAGTTCATGAGAGCTCTAATCAGTATAGAAACCATCTTAAAAGTCGCTGTTATCAACAAAACCATCGTCATTACCATCATCATTGTCAATAATATAGAGACCATTGTCATCATCATTAAGGTTGTAGGTATTCATGAAAGAACTTTAATATATTTGAAGGATATATTTAACAAAAAATGTAATATGGTGCTGTGAAGTCTATTTTTCTCAGCTGGAGTCAGGAATTTAGTCAATCTCTTTATTTCTGAGTCATCTCTGTATCTTTTCTTTTCTTTCAAGGACTGCCCCCAGTTTAGAGACAACCATGCTGAGCTTGTGATTGCCCACCCAAGCCCTGTGCTCATCTACCAAATCTCCTCCTCACATACCAGAGTCCTCGTGGACATCAGAGGGGAGATGCCTCGCCACCTCCCAGATTACATGGCTGAGAAGATATACCCACAGCTGCCAGGTATGAGACAGATCAGAACTTTATTTAGAGCTTTATCGTTAAGGTGTAAGTTATCAAACCCACTAGGCTCTGTAACCCTGACAGAAAATCATTTGAAATGGAGTCAGATTCACTTATCATTTGCTCTGATAACATGCTGCTGTAACACCACAATCTCCCAGTTTGGGATCAATAAAGTAATTCTATTCTATTCTATTCTTATAAATGTCCATTCAGACACCAAAAGAAAAAAGATTTGCTTTTGTGCGAGTCAAGTGTGCACCTGTGGGTTGCATCTAATGAGCCAGCTGTGCTGTCTTTTTGTTCTTCAGAGCATTTAAAGGACCCTTTCATGTTTGCGCTGCAGAACGATCGACTCAGGTCCATGCCTGCCAGCTTTCTCCCTCCCTCCCCAATCAGCAAGCCAGGTACTTTAGTATAATTAACATTGACTTCATTTAAAGTAGGATTGGGGGATGTATGAAATGATTGTGTACAGTATGATAATGCATGTGTATTTGAAAATAGTCAAACTTGGTTAAAAACTGTACAAGTAAACTAATAAAACTGATTCTGGTTGTGGGCTAGTTTGAAATGTATTGGCTTCTAAGGTGAAATTAATACACAGCATATTATTTCACATTTTTTTAAAGTGAATGTATTGTTAAAAAATGTTTTGGTAACACTGTATAATAACCATTAGCAATAAAGGGTTAATTGATAGTTAATAGTTATTTTACTATTAACAAACCCTGAAAATGCTATAATTTATGTTGTTAACATCTTATTGTTGCACACATTGTATACACTATATAAAGTGTTTGTTAATGATAACCAAATGATTTGTAAAACTTTAGAAATCGTTCATAAAACATCTCTAAACATTACATAGACAGATGGACAGATATTTGTTAATGTCAATAATTTGTTCGTAAACTGTCTATTAACATCATTTGGTCTGCTATTATAAAGTTGGAACTAACTGAACTTATATATACTTAATAAGTATTTTACAACTTAGCAAACTTAACAAAGCTATCTATAAACATGTTTTAGATAGATAATTAATACTTTATCAGTGGTTAATAATTGGTTTGTTGACCATCTACAATCATCTGAACGATTATTGTAAAGTTGCAACTCATATTTATAATACTTTGTAAATGGTTAATAAATACTGTGTAGCGCATCTATAAACATTATTTGGGTGGTCATTATAAAGTTGTAACAAGATATTATAATTGTCAATTGCAACTTTTTAATAGCCATCCAAATAATGTAAATAGATGCTTTACAAAATATGTATAACCATTTACAAAGTGTTACAAATATCTGGTCCATCTATCTATTTAATCTTTATAGATGTTTTGTAAATGCTCTCTTAAAAGTTTACAAATCATTTGGTTATCATTAACAAGCATTTTATATGTTGTATAAAATGTTATAATTTGTGCAACAATAAACTGTTAACATAAATCAAAGCATTAAAAATAATTAGCAAACATTAACTTTGATATATATATATATATATATATATATATATATATATATATATATATATATATATATAATTTCATTGTTTGTTAATAGTAAAATAACTATTAACCAATGGTTAATTAACTATCAATTTACCCTATGATGATGGTTATTATATAGTGTTACCAATGTTTCTTACCGGATAGAACAAGGTCTGGTTGAAACACAATTGTAGTTTTTGAAAACATTGAAAGTTATCATTTCTCAAGCTTCTGCTTGGCTGGCTGGAAACGGAAACGCTGGCTTTGCAATAATGTCTTCACCCCATTCAGTCATTTCTTTTTAAATCTGACTTCCACATAATCTCAGAACAAACAAGAAAACATATTAAGTTAACCTGTTAATTAGCAACTTTAGAGTTGTTGGTTGGTGGATATTGTAACCTTTAGACAGTGCTAGGCCATCCGTTTCTCTGTTCCCAGTCTTTTGTGAGGCTAAGGGACTGACAGTAGCTATATATGTTGTGCTTAGACATAAGAGCTGTATCAAAAGCAAAATAAATAATTGAAATAATCTTCCGCATGTCATGCCATTCACTATGATATGACAAGATAACAACTGGTCATGTATATTAAAAGGAAGACAATTTTTTTTGTTGTTGCAGGCGTGCTTCTGCTGGGTGATGCTTACAACATGAGGCATCCTCTCACAGGAGGAGGGATGAGTGTCGCTCTCAATGACATTCTCATTTGGAGGAATCTGCTCAACAACATCTCTGATCTGCACAATGATAGGGAGATGCTGCAGGTAAGCACAGAGCTAAAAAATTGTGCTGAAAAACAGTTGACTTTCTCCAGATCGATTATTCTAAACAGGAATGACAGTATTCATAATTAAACTGTAATTTAAAAAACTTTTTAAGTATACACTTAATTAGACCTTCTGACTGTGACATGGAACTGAAAATTATATTTGGAGCCTGGATACTGCATCACATTTGCCTTGCCTTTAATTATTTCTTTTGTGTCTTGAGTGAAATGATAAAACTCTAAAAAAAACAACCTTTTTCCTTCTCCAAAGGCAAAGAAAAAATTCCACTGGAAACGCAAGTCATCTCATTCTTTTGTGGTGAATGTTTTAGCCCAGGCCCTGTACGAGCTGTTTGCAGCCACTGATGGTGAGTGGCCTTCCCCTGCCATTAACAGGCTAACATATGGACAACAATAAAACTGAAGCAAACATAATTGTTTTGCAAATTATAAAAGCCAAAACTGCAATAACTAATGGCCATTTTAATCTTAATCATGTCCTATTTATTATGTGTTTACCAGATTCTCTTCAAGAGCTGAGAAAAGCCTGCTTCCAGTACTTCAAACTTGGAGGCGAGTGCATTGCAGGACCTATTGGATTACTCTCTGTGTAAGCTTTAAACCGTCCTTCACAAAAACATGTAATTAAAAGAAATGGCCAATTTTTTTTTTCTCAATGAGAGCTAGATGATAAGTTTGATATCACTGAATTACAGTCGAGTAGCTTAGCTTAGAATAAAAAACTGTAATAGGGGTATGGCTGGCTTGATTTGTCCTAAATCCAACTACTAGAACCTCTACATTACTGGTTGGGTCAATAGATAGTCTGGTGTAGTCTTGCTGTTATCCAACTGTTAAATCACAACTTTTTACATTTTACATTTTTTTTTACTTTTGCAAATGTTGAACAAGATGTAAGCTCTCATGCAAGGTTGTGTAAAATAACAGACTTCTATTTATTGAATTTATGTCTGTGACCAGGTTGTCTCCCAAACCTATGACCCTTATTGGACACTTCTTTGCTGTGGCATTGTATGCAATCTACTTCAACTTCAAGTCTGAGTCTTGGAGCAAGAAACCCCGAGCTTTACTCAAGAGTGGAGTCATCCTGTACCGTGCCTGCACAGTCATGTTTCCCCTCATCTACTCTGAACTCAGGTACATGGTGTACTAAAGAGACCTGCATCTTGACACAGAAGGACCAAACTGGCTAGATTAGAGATGACGATTGGAAATCATTTCTATTTACAGATTCCACGTAAGAATGCAGTGACAATATTGTTGTTGTTTGAACTGTTTGTAGTCCCAGTAGTATCTTTCCACTGGGGTTTACATTAATTAGACATCTGTGTGCAAGTACATATATGCCCTTAGTCTTTGTTTCTCACATCAAACTCCAAGACTAGAACAACTAGATGGAATGCACTTGCCCTTGCACACTTTTTACACATTCTAACTGTAAATGTCTTCCGCAGATAATTAAAACATAGTGCTGTATCATGATGACCGCAATACATTCTACTATGGTTTTATTATATATTGCAACATATGCATCCGTATCCCCAACCGAAAATGTTTTGTATACCGAAACGACAAAATTAAATAGAACAATGTTTGGTCATTTTTAATGCAACGTTTTGACAATATGTCTCGCTTCAGCTATTCTATTAATAAACCTTGAAAATATGAGTGAGCGTGTGCCAATGTTTTGTTCAAAGAATTTTGTTCAATAAAAACCCATCCCATCTCTATATCTTTGATCACTTATGCTATCACTGCACGGAGCTGAGCCCAGTAATAGACTGTTATATTGGGTAAATATAATGTTCCTCTCTTTTGTTGACATCAAACATTTTTACCGGATTCTTAGTTTCTTATTTTGCCAGATCATTTTCAATATTTCAATATCAATATATGGAGATGTTGTTGTAAATGTGTAAAAGAGAACACCAACGGTTAAGTTCCTCAGTTTTTCTCTCTCATCCAAAATTACCATTGACATTATAATAAGAAATTTATGTTATAATAGTACAGTATGTTGTCTGAAATAACTCATTTATACTTAAGTTGTTGGTGAAGTCTATCATTATACACCATCAATTTGAAACATTCTACTTAATAATGGTATTCACAGTACTCTGCATTGAAACATACTTCTTTACACTTCTTTAACTGAAAGCAATGTTGAACAACTTAAAAGTGGCAGCAGAAGAATTTTGAATGCATGTTAAAGGTCCAATGAGTAGAATTTAGTAAGATTTATTGTCAGAATTAGAACGTTTTTATTGTTTAATCATCTGAAACAAATGATTGTTGTGTCTTTTGTTGTTGTTGTTTACTGTTGGTTGCCAAGTGAGCAACCTCACCACAAGATTTCACTCATTTCTACACACGGGTCTTTTCTTAAAAATCTGACCTGACTGTCTCTGATTAACTGGAGCACGACAAAGTGTTGGTCACAGTAAAATAATTTCGAAGTTAAGTTTATAGCTCACATTTGAAAAGGCCTTGAACTGACATTACTTTCTTCTTGACCAACAACAGCTAAGACAACAACAAAGCTAACAGACGAGCTCAGATTGTCACAGCCGGGCTCGTCTGAGATAAATGGCCTTCAAACTTATTTAATATTAAACATTTAAAGCCAATAAGCATAGCAAGATATGCATGAGATTCCATTTCCATTTATTCAATCACAGACTTGTCAAACAGTCTGGCATTTTGAGCTGCTGTTTTCAAGAGTTAACAATTGAAGAGAAGAACTCCATCGAGAGGGGACAGGAAACGCTCAAGGGACGAGTCCTCCATGTTGTCAGAGGTTGCTAATGGATCTGAATCTGAGGTCATCTTCTGTAATAAAGAAAAACAATGGAGTTAAATGTAAAGTATAATGAATTTTACTGTGATGTTTATGCTTCAGACCTGAAATAAGATCTGTCCTCAGGTTCTGCTAAACTTCAGGTTCTAAAGTTTGCTTTTGTAAATAAGTAGCTGATATTTTTGTTTTCCTATTAAAGACAGGAGAACTATTTAAGAGGAAAAGCAAAATATATAATAAGACAGGATGAATCCAATAATATGATCAACTTTATGAATTTATGTTTTAAGACAAAAGTATTCCCGCCACTTTCTATTGAAGATTATTTTAAACTGTCATCACATGGGCCAGCCTGATAAATTAAACTAATGTTAAATATTCTCATGTAATCACGACATCAACAGGGTAACAATAATTAACTTTTTCCTATGACTTAGTAGCCAGGGATGTGAGCTAACAGGTGAAAACTGAAACAACAGACTCAACCTGAGAGGCAGAAATCGGAATCTTGTGTATTTTAATATACATAGAGTTTATATTAACTTAGTGTTAGAAAGGACTGTGGCTTAGTATGATTCTGGAATACTCCACATTCTTATATTACTTAAAAGTGAGCTAGCTCTTTACCTGAAAGAGTGACACAATCCGGGACTTGGTGTCTCGTACATGGAAGTCCTCTCTCCACGTTTGCAGTGTGCCTATGGACAGGGACAGACAGATGAACTGGTTTATACTGGTTTTTGTTAGCCATGGAAACTTTTATTTCTGAAGTGCTAACACATCAACATATTTAGTTTAGACAAAACTCACTTTAGACACTAGGTGTCGGTATTTGGCTGTTTAAGTTATTGATCAATATTTGGGTCAGTTCTATGCCTTGAAGCAAGTTCAACATATCCAGGCTTTCTTTAAGAAAGCCAGAAGATCCAGATAAAGATATCTGATAGCATAAGCTGATTATGAACTCTCTCTGTTAACTCAGGTGGTCTGCTTTAGGCTCTCAGTGCTCTGCGCATCACAGAAAGGGCGCGTGTGAAACGTCATTTGACCATTCTTATTCGCAGAGTGCAGGCGGTCCAATATAATGAGGTGTGATGATGAAGTTAATGTGGTTAAACAGGATACTGCAGCTGCAGATAAGGAATGAGAGAACAATCCTGTTCATTCATACTGTGGTGATTGGACAGTGTTGTGTTTTTTTCTTTCGGAGGCTGGGCGTGGCTTAGTGGCTGCTGGAGCTCGCTGCAATCACTCACCTGTTTGTCATCTATAATCACTGGCTGCAGCTTTTATACCCTGGGTCACCTCTCCCAAACTGCCAGATTATTTTCGCCTACACCGTGGTAGATCGGGGCCCTTTCCGAATTGTCACATGTTCAGTAGGCAGTACGTACTATTCAGTATGGAGTTTCAGTATACTGAACTTTCGTGGTCATTCAGTATGCATTTTTTGGGTCCGCGCAGTATACTGAACATTTCAGTATGGATACTAACTTCCGGGTTTTATGCAGTATGGATCGGATGCGTGCTTTCAGGAAATGAATTGTGTTTTACCACCCACAATGCTGTGCAAAATTAAATGTAAATCGTCACGTCACGTCCGCCTTCAAATCAAAACAAACGAGCATAGATTAATTTAATCAATTTTTAATCTTAATTTAAAGTCCCGTCTGAAATCGTTACTTTAAATTAACAACAGAAAATATAACAAATGTCTGCATTATTATAAAACCTTTCCCCCTCTATTTAAATAATGATTTCACTATTTAAATGTGTCTTTATTGGTTTATTTTATATTCTGTATGTTACTGTCTTTCATTTGTTCTTTTCTTAATGTACTGTATGTTATTTAGTTATTCTATCTGCCTTTTACTTGATTTACATTGTGATATTGTTTTTTGTTTACCTGACTGTATATGCGCATTATTCTTCTTAAATAAAGCTAAACAAAAAAACAACAAAAAAAAACTGGTGAATGCGGTCGGTTCGGGAAACGTAAATGACGTCACTTCCATACTGAATGAATCAGAATAAGTAGGCACAAATATCTGCCTACTGTGTGTGCATACTGAATAGTAGGTACTAACAGTATGCAGCACGGATAGTACGTACTGCATACTGCCTACTGACAGATTGAGTATGTACTTGGCAATTCGGATACAGCCCGGCTTTTCAAGTATCAGTAAGACTTTTTTGTGCTTTGGATTACCTGTCGCTAATTATTCCCCCAGTGCCTCCAACCTACGAGCTCCAGCACCTCACCACCCAGCCTCTCATTCCAGCCTCATCAGCCTTCACCAGCCTCCCTTCAATAAATACCCCTTTACCCACCACCCTGTTTTCTGGTTTTGCTTTTGGGTCCACTTAAAAACCTTTTAAAAATAATAACACATACATGAATTTATTGATGTATGTATTTATTGATTTACCACACAATGCACCACAGTGTCTCCTGTTGATTTATTATTTCTAACTAATCACAGTACAACTGTGAAACTTAGACAGTGAGACATGATTTCAGCAGTGTGACCAGAAACTGCAGTCAGTTGAATTCTTGTGCTACATGAGAAATATGCAGAAGTAGCTTCAGTATTTGTCTAAAAAAAAGTCGATTTAATGTACTGATTTGGTTTTGTATGGTAATTACCCATTAAACGAATCGGACAGCCAATTTGTGTGCAGAACCTCACTGGAGCTAGAATCAGAATGTGGACTGCTGTTTCCTTTGGGCAATGATTTCCTTGAAGACAGAAAGAAGAACAGTTTAAACATGAACTAGACTTCTTGCAGAACCATAGAGGCTGTTAAAATCTTCTGCTAGTCTTCCTTAGATTTTAAGAAAGAATATAAATTGTTACTAAAATTACTTTGATGCTGATAGCGGTTACAATAAAACGGTCCAATCATTTAAGAGATAATTTTACCTTTGAGTCCTATGTGAAGACATGCTCTTCAGAATCAGCACTGCAAAGACAAGATGATGGCGTCCACCTTCACAACCTGCTGCTTCAGTCTGGCTGCATCATGGTCACCTACAGGAACACCACAGAAATGCAATCAAAGTACTTCAGTTTATTTATCAGAGGATTTTCTCTATGCAAAGTAGAATTATTTTTTCTTTTAGCTATAATTCCTTAAAAAGATTTGAGACTGCTTTGTTATTTGAGAGGTTAAAATTCAAGTCTAAAACTAAAAAGTTATAACAGACAAATATGATTTTGAAATATCCAAAAGAGCATTTTAAATGGAAATGAATCTTGTTGAACAGAAATAGTGTTAATAAAAGGAAAGTTATAATATGACATATGAATCACATAATCATAGAGCAAAGCAAGAAGAGTATTTCTGAACAAATTCTGAATAAGCTGAACTAAAGTCACAACAAATGAACTGTATACTATTGAATTGACTTCTGGTAGTGTGCTGAAGTCTTGAATATTAACTAAAGTAAAGTCAACCTGTTGAAGTCTTAGTAGAATATGATCAGCCCGTTTTGAGTCCTTGTACAAATCATGTTTGGTTCATATTACATTTCACCGTCGGCTGCTGATGTTAACATGTCCGTTCTGTTTTTTTTCTTCAAACAGTTAGAGACATTATTGAACCAGACAATAACTTTAGTGTTATCTGAATACATGAAGAAATATTCTGCCTCTTCCAAATATTAATTTTAAATTTCAGCCCCGCAGCAGCATCACGGGGAGCGGAAGAAAGTCGAGCCTGTTATTCTTACAGTCTGCAAACTGACCAACTGTTAATGTTATTAATAATGCAGACCATCAGGACATATTCTATTTTACTTTAACAGACCGTAAAGTAAAGTTATTGTCGGTGAATGCGCAACTATATGCTGAATTTGACTACGGATCTGATCATTCATTAATGTGAATCTCGAGCACAGTTAAGTTGTAGTATCATGAAGCACAGCCAGCATAGTTTATAAGGAACCCCCCCGATTCTTTACTGAAATAAAAGATAAATAATGTCCGTCACAGCCAGCCATCAGTAACATATTATTGTCACCATAACGTTAGCTCCATTAGCCTACTTCAGTGTTAGCTAGCTAGCTAACGACATTACCCGCAAACAGTACATTAAACAAACATTATAACTTACCAAGTCAACGCAGATATCCTTAAATCCTACAGGTTGGTTAGATGGGTTTACAGCAGAACAACTCATTCTGTCAGTCCAAGAGAGACAAACACAGAGTGGAAAAGTTCAATGGCGTCTCAACTTTCCTTCGCTATGTAACTTTGCTATTCCGAAAGAGAGCGATGCAAGATCGGCGGCTGTTAATCATCGTCACATATGACATAAAATCCCGTTTTTCAACCTCAAATAACTTATTTAAAAGAAACTTCACAGAAATATTAGCACTTGAACACAATGTAGTGTGATAATAACTAATGATCACAGCAGAGTTTAGGTTTGGAAAAAATTGTGACGAGTATTTTAACTTTCCAGTTTCACCCACATCCCATTTGTTATCATTGAGGAGGCGGGGTTTATGGCCTATACTGCAGCCAGTCAGCAGGGGGAGCTCTAAAAATAAAAGCTTCACTCCACCAGGGAGCTTGTCCCGTCCATTATTTTTACAGTCTATGGGAGAGACAGGGAGAGCCCAGTCAGCCAACAGCAAGTGAGCCAGCAACCAGTCAATCAAATCTATTGAAAAAATTAAAGAGACAAGAAAAAATTACCAAAAAAGCAAAGCACTCAGAAAAATAAGAAAGGGAAATGCAGCTCTCAAGAAGACTTTTTTTTTTACCAAAAGAGTTGTTTTTGTCTGAGTTTCTACTTCAGGTAAATTTACATTAAAACATCACTTTTAGTGAAAAAATGTAGTCAGAACAGGTTTTCACTGTAAGTCTGGCTTTATTTTTCACAAATGTCTTTTCTGTCATGAGATACGCTCAATTTGATCAGTATAGCTGGTTAAAGCGTGTTCTGGCTCAGGGAATGTTGATTTTGACGTTATTTTTCATGTAACTGCGGTCATTTTTTTTTACCAAAACAGTTGTTTTTGACTGAGTTTCTACTTCTAACAGTATTTTGCCATTAAATCATTACTTTTGTAAAAAAATTTAATCTGACCAGGTTTTCACTGTAAGTCTCAATTTATTTCTCAGAAATGTATTTTCTGTAATGAGATATGCTCAATTTGACCAGTATAGCTGGTCTCCCTTGTGTTTTATTACACCCTATGTCTATTTAGTCTCTGTGTTTCTTCCCCTCTATGTCAGTTCATTGTCATTTGTCGGTGTTGTATGTTGTTTCCCATGTCCTATGCCAGAGCTCTGCTTACCTGTTTTTTTGAGTTCTAGTTTTTGTCTTTTGAAGTAAATTTTAGTTTTTTAGCCTTTTTGTTAAAATAAATCTTATTTCGAGTTTCTGCAATTGCGTCCACCTCTTTGTTTTCCAACCGTTCATGACAAAATGTCTATTCTGTCATGAGATACGCTCAATTTCGACCAGTATAGCTGGTTAAAGCGTGTTCTGGCTCAGGTAATGTTGATTTTGACGTTATTTCTCATGTAACTGCAGTCATTTTTGACCAAAACAGTTGTTTTTGAGTTTCTACTTCTAACAGTATTTTTACATTAAATCATAATTTTTAGTGAAAAAATGTAGTCAGACCAGGTTTTCGCAGTATTTCTCAAATGTTTTTTCTGTCATGAGATACACTCAATTTCGACCAGTAATCAAAATGATCAAAGTCAACATTCCCTGAGCCAGACAACACTATTAGTAGTAACTAAGACAAAATCAGATGAAACAGCTGTACTGGTAAAAAAAATGAGTGCAGTTACATGAAATAACGTCAAAATCAACATTCCCTGAGTCAGACAACGCTATTACCAGCTATACTGATCAAATTAAGCGTAGCTGAGATCAAAATTGACATAAAACATATTTGTGAAACATAAAGTGACACTTGCCTCTTCTGACTACATTATTTACTCAGTGCGTTGGGTCAGGGTTAGGGTAGGAAAGGGGAACTGAGCATGTCTCACGAAGGAGACAGCAGGTGCACGGTCCATCCCCTGGTTGATCTCATAGCCCCGGTCCCAGTTGGGTTGGCGGGGACGTTGGCATTTCCTGCCATGACGGACCTCCGTCCAACCCTCATCAAAGTACACCATGTTTATGGCTTTTTACATTTTTTGTGTGTGATGTCGCCTTTGTTATTTATTGATCACACTTAATGTAAGACACAATTACCTAAACGGAAACATTTCAGTAAGATATTTGAACTTGTTTCTAGACGGATCATCTTATGGCAAGCCCTTTTAACATTAAAACAGTCTGGCTGACAAGTAGCAATTTAGTTTTCACTAGTGGAAATTACATTTCAACATGTCAAAATTACATTTTGACATGTTGAAATGTTAATTCACGATATCTGTAAAACCATTTTTACACGTCACAAATATATTTCTACATGTCGAAATGTAATTTCGACATGTAGAAACTGATTTGCAGACGATTGTTCCATTCAAGACGTAGTTGCTAATCTTATCCACCTCCCTATAGAGCAGCTCGACAGTCTGAACTCCTACACTCTCAGTACATGTGAAGAGAAATTAAAGGGCTTGGTTGAATATGCAAATCAACCAACTGGGAAGCCAACACGCACAATTTCAGATGTTCTAGGCAAAATTTATCAGCGCAAATCAAAAGTGCAGAATGAGATACACCGGGAACAGCTAGTCCGGGCACAAGAAGAAGGACAGATCCTGCAGGACGACTTTGAAAGAATGCAGGATAAACTAAAGACCTTGCAGGAAAATTGCAAGGCCCTGCAGGAGGAGAATAAAACACTGCATGAAAGCAGGTTGGCTGAACAGAAGAAACAAAGTGTCACGGTACCCAGAATTCAGGATGGGCAGGTATGTACTGCAGCCCCCATTTCAGCTGAGGAAACCTCAGATGAAGGATGGGAGACTGAACCAAGCCCATGGAGGAGGGAGACAGACGAAGGATGTCGAAGGATCTGGAGGAGAGGGGAAGATACCGCCGGGTCGACACAGGCACAAAAGTGTACAAGTCCTCAGACTACCCGGTAAAGAGCTGGGCGAGTAAAGATGAAGGGCACCACGCCTCCCCAGACCATGAAACACCGTCATGGGGAAAGGCCCCGAGGCCCCCGCGTTCCGCAATACGCTTTGAGCCAAGAGAACCCTCACCCCGCAGGAAGCGGGACTTTATGCCCCCTAGAGACAGGGAGGAGACACGGGCCCAATCGGGCGCCGAAAGTTACCTATCCCACGATAGACGGCCACGTCTGAGCCGAACACAAACCCTGCCACGGTTGCAACCGTACTACCGTGACAACCACAGGGCTTACGATTTGATAAATTGGAAAGGGGGGGGAAGAAACAACAAAACTGTATAGAGCCACAACAGGCTTCCTAACCTAAATAATGCACAGAAAAAGAATGAACTAAACCACTGCTGCCAAACAACTGACTCAAAACCAAAATTGTCCAGGAGACCCAGAAAACTCGAAACAAAATGCAAAGGCTGCCAGGGAGACCTTTGATAACACAAAAGACTGGAGTAGACACGAAACTATCCCCCAAGTTAAACACTGGGAGACCGGCAACAGAAATCTTACGCAGAAAGTTCTTAGTTGGTGTTTATACGTAGATACACACAACCACTCGAAAAACCACAGGGAGAACCTCTCACTACCTCTGAAGGTGAGATAACAGCACAGAGCACTGGAGACTCATGGTATATGAAAACTCCCCACACCTGGGTTTAATCAAAGCCAATCAATGCCACACACACCTGATTGCAATGAGTTGATTCTCTCACCACTCTCACTGAGCAGAAAGAGTGAGTGCCCTCACAAGAGTGGAACAGTAAACAAAATGAGCTAGAAGGGGAGTTTTAACGTTGCATTTACACATTTCCCCTGTGAGGTATTTATGTTCAGATCAACTAAAAAAAAAATATTACTGAGTCAAGATGACAGTCCTGACATGACCCAAGTAAAAGGCTTTAAAATGGACATCTGAGGATAGGCATTTACACTATATTGGTGCTGTTTTATTATCAATTCATTAACATTATTTTAGAAATTAACTTAACAGAAATCTGGCATTATACCATCCGTTTTGTGTTGTCTTGAGAACTCAACTAAAACTATGTTTTATCTGCACACAAGAGGGAGCTATTATGTAACTTACCGAGGGGATTTCTTGAATTAACTGACTTCTAGCTGGATTCCTTACACTATTAACTGAAATGAACTGTTAAAATTATTTGAGGGCTTCTGATAATAAGCAACTGAAATTTTTATTTTGACAGTCTAAACTTCTAAATCAAAATCAATTGTCCTCACTGTTTGGCTGTGGGAGCGAGATGTCACGTCCGCAGCGATCCTTAGAGTACATTATCCTGACAGAACAATGTCTATGTTATGTGTTTAAGGAAAAAGAAGACCCCTCTCCCCTGTCCAGTCCTGATAGTGAGTTTGTCCATAGCTGTGTGTGGTGGGCGTGTGAATTTTTTTAGGGGTGTACTTTTGTGCCTAATTTCAATTGTATTTGATTGCATGACCATATGTGTTTAGTGGTTTTCAATGGTCCAATGACCATTGTATTATTATTACTATTAAGCATGCACGATAATGGATTTTTTCCGATATCAGATAAGCTGACATTTTACAACTCAACTGGCCAATAACAGATACCGTTCAATTTTATCCCAACCTAAGTTAAGTCAGTTAACACTTTCACATTAGAAAAGCCTAAATTAGCAACATATGTTGAACAGACTGTTGCTAAACCTCAACATTAACTTAAAACTTGAAATGAACTTAAAAAATAGGCACGACTGGACTGCATTGTTCAAACTAAACAAGATATGCAGTTTTAGTCTGTATAGTGAAAGACATGGCATTAACATTGTGCATTTAATCACAGAATTAACAACATTATATTTTTATCAGTTTGATATAATGGTGGATATCGGCATGTTGGTTGACATTGTCCTGTGCCCCTTATTAACACGGGGCTAAATTCCAACCAAGAATCAATAGCAATGAACGTGGACTGTAGTAGCCTTGTAGGGAGAGAGGAAGTGGTATCCTATAGTCCACATCTGACCACTGGTTTTATTGGCCAATAAAAGCTCTCCACTCAGCCATGCTCTTCTTGTAAGATGATGTGAGATCTCTCTCATGAATTTTGTCCAAGAGGACCGCCGTCCGTATGACTGAAAGCAGAGTGGCTACACACTTTGGGTATGTAAGGTGTAGTGTATAATAGTACGCCAAGAGGTATAAAGCACCCTCCGTAACTTTGTCTTTTGGAAACGTAGTTATTGGCACATCTCCTACCACTAGGAGGCAGTTGGACGGACTCACAATCAGGACCGGACAGGAGAGAGGGCGCTTCTTCAAGTAGACATTAGGGCCCTCTTTTTCCTTTAACACACAACACAGACATCATTCTATAAGGATAATGCACTTCTGCAGCCCTGCCTCCCGGTCTGAACTCTGTGTTGTTGTCAAGGTTTTGGACTAATAAACTCTGCTATGTTGTTGTGTCTTTGTGTTGTGTTGTTGTGTCTCTGTGTTGTTGTGTCTTTGTGTCTCTGTGTTGTGTTGTTGTGTCTTTGTGTTGTTGTGTTGTTTGGTTGTTGTGTCTCTGTGTCGTTGTGTTGTTGTGTCGTTGTGTTGTTTGGTTGTTGTGTCTTTGTGTCGTTGTGTTGTTTTGTTTTGTTTTGTTGTGTCTTTGTGTTGTTTGGTTGTTGTGTCTTTGTATTGTTGTGTTGTTTGGTTGTTGTGTCTCTGTGTCTTTGTGTTGTTGTGTTTTTGTGTCTCTGTGTTGTTGTGTTGTTGTGTTGTTGTGTCTTTGTGTTGTGTCCCTGTGTTGTTGTGTCTTTGTGTATTTGTGTTGTTGTGTCTCTGTGTTGTTGTGTCTTTGTGTCTTTGTGTTGTTGTTGTGTTGTTGTGTCTTTGTGTTGTTGTGTCTGTGTTGTTGTGATGTTTTGTTGTTGTGTATCTGTGTTGTTTTGTTGTGTCTCTGTGTTGTTTTGTTGTTGTGTCTCTGTGTCGTTGTGTTGTTTTGTTGTGTTGTTTTGTTTTGTTGTGTTGTTGTGTCTCTGTGTCGTGTTGTTTTGTTGTTGTGTTGTTTGGTTGTTGTGTCATTGTGTTGTGTTGTTGTGTCTCTGTGTTGATGTGTTGTTGTGTCTTTGTGTTTGTGTTGTTTGGTTGTGTTTCTGTGTCATTGTGTTGTTTTCTTGTGTCTCTGTGTTGTTGTGTCTTTGTGTTGTTGTGTCTCTGTGTTGTTGTGTTTTTTTGTTGTGTTGTTGTGTCTTTGTGTTGTTGTGTTGTTTGGTTGTTGTGTTGTTGTGTCTTTTTGTTGTGTCTTTGTGTTGTTTGGTTGTTGTGTCTTTGTGTTTGTGTTGTTTGGTTGTGTTTCTGTGTCATTGTGTTGTTTTCTTGTGTCTCTGTTGTTGTGTCTTTGTGTTGTTGTGTCTCTGTGTTGTTGTGTTTTTTTGTTGTGTTGTTGTGTCTTTGTGTTGTTGTGTTGTTTGGTTGTTGTTGTGTTGTTGTGTCTTTTTGTTGTGTCTTTGTGTTGTTTGGTTGTTTTGTCTCTGTGTTGTTGTGTCTTTGTGTTGTTGTGTCTTTTTGTTGTTGTGCTGTTTGGTTGTTGTGTCTTTGTGTTGTTGTGTTGTGTTGTTGTGTCTCTGTGTTGTTTTGTTGTTGTGTATCTGTGTTTTTGTGTTGTTGTGTCTCTGTGTTGTTGTGTTGTTTTGTTGTGTTGTTGTGTCTTTGTGTTGTGTTGTGTTGTTTTGTTGTGTCTCTGTTTCGTTGTGTTGTTTTGTTGTTGTGTTGTTTGGTTGTTGTGTCTCTGTGTCTTTGTGTTGTTGTGTTGTTTGGTTGTTGTGTCGTGTTGTTTGGTTGTTGTGTATCTGTATTTTTGTGTTTTTGTGTCTCCGTGTCGTTGTGTTGTTGTGTGTTTGTGTTGTTGTGTCGTGTTGTTTTGTTGTGTTGTTGTGTCTTTGTGTTGTTGTGTCTTTGTGGTGTTGTGTTGTGTTGTGTTTCTTTGTGTTGTGTTGTGTTGTTTTGTTGTGTCTCTGTGTCTTTGTCTTTGTGTTGTTGTGTTGTTTGGTTGTTGTGTCATTGTGTTGTTTGGTTGTTGTGTTATTTGAGTCTCTAATCTGTAAATACATTTTGAATCTCTCTGTGACTCATTGGCTGGACTCTTCCTATTAGAATGTTGTTTGTGTGGAAACAAAAGTGGCGGCGGGAGGCGTGGCCTGATTTGCTGCTTGTTCTTTTTTACAGTCGCAACCAGTTATTTGTCCAAAGAATCATCAAGTGTGTGAGGTCACTACGATTATTTTACTGCCGGAGCATTCCCGATCTGGAATCATAATTATCAAACATGTACGATTTTTTTCTACGGGCAATTAGAGAAGCGACATTTGACGGAATAGACTTTGTAGGTGGTCTCATCCTGAGGTTGTTTCTATGTGAGGTGATGGACAGATTTTCATTTTTAAGAGGAAGAATCTGCGACATGTTCCACATAAATATATCATAAATCCAGTCTATCCTGTGTAAATGTGTCTCTGAGTCATGACTGTCTACAATGAGTGAGAAGCTCAAGTCCCGCTGGCTGTGTTGTTGTGAGAGCCGTGTTTACATGGACGTGTTTATACTTCCTTGTGTATAAAAGCTGTTTTAGTCAAGGAATAGAGAGAAGAAGAACATAGTCACTGATTATTTGGATGTTAGTAAGAGTTTTTAGATCACGCTCATTCTGTCTCAGTTTACATGCAATGTGAAGCTATGAGCTAACTAAAGAGCGTTAACATTAGCATGCTAACAAAACAATGCAGGACACAGCTAATGTGAAGCTATGAGCTAACTAAACAGCACTAACATTAGCATGCTAACACAACAATGCAGGACACAGGTGATTGCAGCTCGAAGCTCAAAAGAGCCGTTAAAGTTTAAATAACCACGAGTGTCTGCTACTAAGGGACACAAGAATCTGTTCTGCTGTGGACTGATTCCACCTGAGCAACCTTTGACCTTTTAGCAGGAAGTTATGGTTAGAGGAAGGGGCGGGGCACTACTGAGACTCCACCAATCGGCTGCCTTCTGCGTAACTCAACAGGTCGGCGGCGATCTTGGTGTGTTTTGGTTTCACAACGGGAGGAGACGGAGACGCTCTGTCCATTTGAATATGCAGTCATTAATGATTTAAACTAGAAGTTTATGACAAACTCATTGAGACAGACATGTAAACAGTGAGGGGGGGAGGGGGTTGTTTAAAGAAATCTGATTGGATGAAATCTAGAAATTGGGTTGATCAAAAGATTACGTACTCAGGTAGAATCAGGTGGATCATCCTGATCCCAGCAGAGGGCGGATCCGGACTGAAGTTCAGGAACAGGATGGCGGAAAATGTTTTAAAATGTAAAATATAAAAACATCTTCTGTTAGCATTTAAGAAGCAGCTGCAACCATCGATTTTCTAAATTAAGGTCGTCGATATGTTCTCTGATAGCACAAGATTTAAAATGATACGATCTGTTAATCTAATGATCCATCGAGTCAGATCTTCAGTTCTATTGTTAATCAAAAACAGGGTCCCAAAGCGCTGACGTGGTGTGAACAGGAAGTGATGTGGTGTGAACAGGAAATGATGTGATGTGTCATGGCGGCGTTCCCTGTGCAGACGGAGGCTGAAATAAAACGAGGCACTTTGATGATCGGAGCCGCAGGTCGACGCCTGCTCCTCCATGGCTTTTGCTATAGAAACAGGGCATCCTTGTCAGCCAGGTTGCCATGGCGATGTTATGGTTATTGACAGCCAACAGGACTAAAGCCGGACCTGAACTGTGTGTGTGTGTGTATGTGTGTGTGTGTGTGTGTCTGTGTGTGTGTGTGTGTGTGTGTGTGTGTGTGTGTGTGTGTATGGCTCTGTTACATCATCAGGGTTAAATTATTACATTTCTTTCTTTTTTACAAGCAAGCAGGCAAATCAGTTCATCTCTATTTAATCTCTAATAACAATAATATGAATAATATGAATAATAATAACATCATTGAGCCTTTACATGTTTATAAAAATAAAAAAATCATTCCAGTGATATTCACATGCTCAGGTTACAGAATCACACACGGCGCCCTCACAGGTGGGCGAGGTTCAGTCTCTAAGGTTCTCACGTTGTTTGCATACAGGTTTAGAGAGGAAGATGAGGAAGATGAAGATGATGACAACATCGCAGACAGAGAGGAGCGGCTCTGTATCGGCCCCGACATGAGGGGTCCTGATGGTCTGGTATCATGACGCTGGTTTAACGACTGTAAGTGTGTGAGTGTGTGTGTTCACCTGCTGCTGTCTCACACACCCTCACATGCACACACACACACACACACACACACACACACACACACACACACACAGAAAATGTTTTCAGCCTGCAGCACTCACTCCTGAGTCTTTGCAACATATTTGCTTACTCCATCGTCGTCTAGTTTGAACACAACTTCTTATTCCGCACAGAGCTCGCTCTACTTTTCTCATTAATTATTTTTCTCTTCTGACATTTCATTCAACAGAAAGAGAGAGAGGGAAAATAAAGGTGCAACCAAACTAAGATAGCGGGACTGTTTGCTATTGAGTTAGCATGATTCCTCCTGTCGTTTTAAAAAACGATTTCTCTACAGTACTTTTTGTCCCTGTAAGGATGCTGTAAGATGGATGCTGATTGGCCAGTGGTGAGGATGAAGTTTACCGGCTGCTCAGGAGAAGTTTAGCAACTGTTACCATGGTCATAAAACGTGCTCACAATGATGACTTGCGCTGGTTAAAGTGAACCAGCATCGTGATACCAGAATGTGAAGCTCGATTTAACTCTAATATGGCTTCATGATACAGGTCCCAGGATGCACCGAGGTATTATGGGTATAAAAAAAACAGTTTGTTAACTAGGTGGCTCTGTGTGCCGCTGTTACGTCATCGGCCAATGAGAGGCCCCAAAACCCGCTCACATGCCAATCAAAAACAAGTCGTTTTTTTCTGCTTTTGTTTATCTTTTTTTTCTTCCGCATAAAACAGAAATTGTCCGTCGTCCAATCAGACGCAGGAAGAGGCGGGTAATCTCTCAGCTGGCCGATCAAAAAGCACTTATATAGCCGATTTAAAAAAAAAGAGAACATCTTCTCTGTGAGCCAATCAGAGAGAGAGACCGCCCACTATTTCCAGCCCACTAGTTCCCGCCCACTGCCAGCCAGAACCTGTGTCAGTTTCTGCGGGTTGGCTTCAGCCATGGGCCGGGGGTGTTCCCCTGTTGCCATGGTGATTTTCCTCTCCCCCAGTCGGAATCCTCCCTCCAGCCTACGGTGGCGATGCTCGCTGCAGGTAGGCTGACCTCTAAGAAGCTGGCTGCCGATTCGTTGTCAGAGAGGGGATGTCGCTCGTCTTCGTCGCTCGTCTTCGTCGCTCGTCTTCGTCGCTCATCGGCACGAGGAAGGAAAACACCGCTTTCTGAGGAGACGCAGAGCTCCCAGAATGCTTTGCATTGCCAGTGGCGCTGTGGTCTCTCTCCTCCTCCGGGTCTTTTCATGAAAATTTTCAACTTTTTTAAAGCCGAAATCTTTTCATGAAAATTTTCAACTTTTTGAAGCTCAAATCTTTTCATGAAAATTTTCAACTTTTTTGAAGCCGAAATCTTTTCATGTAAATTTTCAACTTTTTTGAAGCAGAAATACTTCATGAAAATTTTTACCTTTTTTAAAGCCGAAATCCTGTCATGAAAATGTTCAACTTTTTTGAAGCCGAAATCTTTTCATGTAAAGTTTCAACTTCTTTTAAGCCGAAATACTTCATGAAAATTTTCAACTTTTTTGAAGCCAAAATCTTTTCATGTAAATTTTCAACTTTTTTCAAGCTGAAATCTTTTCATGAAAATTTTCAACTTTTTTAAAGCCGAAATCTTTTCATGAAAATTTTCAACTTTTTTGAAGCTGAAATCTTTTCATGTAAATTTTCAACTTTTTTGAAGCAGAAATATTTCATGAAAATGTTTACCTTTTTTAAAGCCGAAATCCTGTCATGAAAATTTTCAACTTTTTTGAAGCCGAAATCTTTTCATGTAAAGTTTCAACTTCTTTTAAGCCGAAATACTTCATGAAAATTTTCAACTTTTTTGAAGCCGAAATACTTCATGAAAGTTTTCAACTTTTTTGAAGCAAAAATCTTTTCATGAAAATTTTTACCTTTTTTAAAGCTGAAATCCTGTCATGAAAATTTTCAACTTTTTTAAAGAGGAAATACTTCATGAAAGTTTTCAACTTTTTTGAAGCCAAAATACTTCATGAAAATTTTCAACTTTTTTGAAGCCGAAAACTTTTCTTTTAAAGTTTCAACCTTTTTGAAGCCGAAATACTTAATGAATATGTTCAACTTTTTTGAAGCTGAAATCTTTTCATGAATATTTTCAACTTTTTTAAAGTCAAAATATTTCATGTAAATTTTAAACTTTTTTGATGCTGAAATCTTTTCATGTAAATTTTAAACTTTCTTAAGCCGACGTACTGTCATGAAAATGTTCAACTTTTTTGAAGCAGAATTCTTTTCATGAAAATCGTCGACTTTTTTGAAGCAGATAAACTTCATGAAAGTTTTCAACTTTTTTGAAGCCGAAATACTTAATGAAAATTTTCAACTTCTTAAAAGCCGAAATGTTTTCATGAAAATTTTCAACTATTTTGAAGCTGAAATCTTTTCAGGAAAATCTTCAACTTTTTTGAAGCCGAAATACTTCATGAAAATTTTCAACTTTTTTGAAGCCGAAATCTTTTCATTAAAATTTTTAACTTTTTTGAAGCAGAATTCTTGACATGAAAATCTTCGACTTTTTTGAAGCAGAAAAACTTCATGAAAGTTTTCAACTTTTTTGAAGCCGAAATCTTTTCATGAAAATTTTCAACTTTTTTGATGCCGAAATAGTTAATGAAAATCTTCAACTTTTTTGAAGCCGAAATCTTTTCATGAAAATCTTAGACTTTTTTGAAGCCGAAATACTTCATGAAAGTTTTCAACTTTTTTGATGCCGAAATAGTTCATGAAAATTTTCAACTTTTTTAAAGCAGAAATCTTTTAATGAAAATTTTCAACTTTTTTGAAGCCGAAATCTTTTCACGAAAATTTTCAACTTTTTTGAAACAGAAATCCTTTCATGAAAATTTTCAACTTTTTTGAAGCCGAAATCTTTTCACGAAAATGTTCAATTTTTTTGAAACCGAAATCCTTTCATGAAAATTTTCAACTTTTTTGAAGCCGAACTCTTTTCATGAAAAATTTCAAATTTGTTGGAGCTGAAATCTTTTCATGGAAATTTTCAACTTTTTTGAAGCAGAAATCTTTTCATGTAAATTTTAAACTTTTTTGAAGCCAAAATACTTCATGAAAATTTTCAACTTTTTTGAAGCCGAAATCTTTTCATGAAAATTTTCAACTTTTTTGAAGCCGAAATCTTTTCATGAGAATGTTCAACTTTTTTGAAGCTGAAATCTTTTCATGAAAGTTTTCAACTTTTTTGAAGCCGAAATCTTTTCACGAAAATTTTCAACTTTTTTGAAACCGAAATCCTTTCATGAAAATTTTCAACTTTTTTGAAGCCGAAATCTTTTCATGAAAATCTTCGACTTTTTTGAAGCCGAAATACTTCATAAAAGTTTTCAACTTTTTTGAAGCTGAAATCTTTTCATGAAAGTTTTCAACTTTTTTGAAGCCGAAAATTTTCAACTTTTTTGGAGATGAAATCTTTTCATGAAAATTTTCAACTTTTTTGAAGCCAAAATCTTTTCATGTCAATTTTCAACATTTTTGAAGCCGAAATTGTTTCATGTAAATTTTCAACTTTTTTGAAGCCGAAATACTTCACAAATTTTTTTACCTTTTTAAAATCCGAAATCCTGTCATGAAATTTTTTTACCTTTTTTAAAGCCGAAATCCTGTCATGAAAATTTTCAACTTTTTATGATGCCGAAATCTTTTCATGTAAATTTTCAACTTTTTTAAAGCCGAAATACTTCATGAAAATTTTCAACTTTTTTGAAGATTAAATCTTTTCATGAAAATTTTCAACTTTTTTGAAGCATAAATCTTTTCATGAAAATCTTCAACTTTTTTGAAGCCGAAATACTTCATAAAAGTTTTCAACTTCTTTGAAGCCGAAATACTTCTTGAAAGTTTTCAACTTCTTTGAAGCCGAAATACTTCTTGAAAATTTTCAAACTTTTTTAAAGTCGAAATCTTTTCATGAAATCTTTTTACCTTTTTTAAAGCCGAAATCCTGTCATGAAAATTTTCAACTTTTTATGATGCCGAAATCTTTTCATGTAAATTTTCAACTTTTTTAAAGCCGAAATACTTCATGAAAATTTTCAACTTTTTTGAAGATTAAATCTTTTCATGAAAATTTTCAACTTTTTTGAAACCGAAATCTTTTCATGAAAATCTTGGACTTTTTTGAAGCCGAAATCTTTTCATGAAAATTTTCAACTTTTTTGAAGCTGAAATCTTTTCATGAAAATGTTCAACTTTTTTGAAGCCAAAATCTTTTCATGAAAATTTTCAACTTTTTGAAGCCGAAATCTTTTCATGAAAATCGATGACTTTTTTGAAGCAGAAATCTTTTCATGAAATTCGATGACTTTTTTGAAGCCGAAATACTTCATGAAAGTTTTCAACTTTTTTGATGCCGAAATACTTCATGAAAATTTTCAACTTTTTTGAAGCAGAAATCTTATCATGAAAATCTTAGACTTTTTTGAAGTCGAAAAAATTCATGAAAATTTTAAACTTTTTTGATGCAGATCTTTTCATGAAAATTTTCAACTTTTTTGAAGCTGAAATCTTTTCATGAAAATGTTCAACTTTTTTGAAGCCAAAATCTTATCATGAAAATTTTCAACTTTTTTGAAGTCGAAAAACTTCATAAAAAATGTTCGACTTTTTTGAAGCCGAAATCTTTTCATCAAAATTTTCAACTTTTTTGAAGCCGAAATCTTTTCATCAAAATCTTCAACTTTTTTGAAGCCTAAATCTTTTCATCAAAATTTTCAACTTTTTTGAAGCCGAAATCTTTTCATGTAAATTTTCAACTTTTTTGAAGCCGAAATACTTCAAGAAAGTTTTCAACTTTTTTGATGCCGAAATACTTCATGAAAATCTTCAACTTTTTTAAAGCCGAAATACTTCATGAAAATTTAAAAAAATTTAAAAAGCCTAAAATTTTCACCTTTTTTGAAGCCGAAATGTTTTCATGAATATCTTCAAATTCTCGAAGCCGATTTACTTCATGAAATCTTTCCAATTTTTTGAAGCCGAAATACTTCATGAAATTTTTTACCTTTTTTGAAGCAGAAATCTTTTCATGAAAATCTTCAACTTTTTTGAAGCCGAAATCTTTTCATGAAAATCTTCAACTTTTTTGAAGCCAAAATCTTATCATGAAAATCTTCGACTTTTTTGAAGCCGAAATCTTTTCATGAAATTTTTCCACTTTTTTGAAGCCGAAATACTTCATGAAAATGTTTACCTTTTTTAAAGCCAAAATCCTGTCATGTAAATTTTCAACTTTTTTTTTGCAGAAATCTTTTCATGAAAACTTTGAACTTTTTTGAAGCAGAAATATTTTCATGAAAGTCTTCGACTTTTTTGAAGCCAAAATACTTCATGAAAGTTTTCAACTTTTTTGATGCAGAAATACTTCATGAAAATTTTCAACTTTTTAAAAAGCCTGAAATTTTCAACTTTTTTGAAGCCGAAATACTTCATGAAAGTTTTCAACTTTTTTGATGCCAAAATACTTCATGAAAATTTTCAACTTTTTGAAACCGAAATTTTTTAATGAAAATTTTCAATTTTTTGAAGCAGAAATCTTATCATGAAAATCTTAGACTTTTTTGAAGTCGAAATCTTTTCATGAAAATTTTCAACTTTTTTGAAGCAGAAATCTTTTCATGAAAATTTTTAACTTTTTTGAAGCAGAATTCTTGACATGAAAATCTTCGACTTTTTTGAAGCAGAAAAACTTCATGAAAGTTTTCAACTTTTTTGAAGCCGAAATCTTTTCATGAAAATTTTCAACTTTTTTGATGCCGAAATAGTTAATGAAAATCTTCAACTTTTTTGAAGCCGAAATCTTTTCATGAAAATCTTAGACTTTTTTGAAGCCGAAATACTTCATGAAAGTTTTCAACTTTTTTGATGCCGAAATAGTTCATGAAAATTTTCAACTTTTTTAAAGCAGAAATCTTTTAATGAAAATTTTCAACTTTTTTGAAGCCGAAATCTTTTCACGAAAATTTTCAACTTTTTTGAAACAGAAATCCTTTCATGAAAATGTTCAACTTTTTTGAAGCCGAAATCTTTTCACGAAAATGTTCAATTTTTTTGAAACCGAAATCCTTTCATGAAAATTTTCAACTTTTTTGAAGCCGAAACTCTTTTCATGAAAAATTTCAAATTTGTTGGAGCTGAAATCTTTTCATGGAAATTTTCAACTTTTTTGAAGCAGAAATCTTTTCATGTAAATTTTAAACTTTTTTGAAGCCAAAATACTTCATGAAAATTTTCAACTTTTTTGAAGTCGAAAAACTTCATAAAAAATGTTCGACTTTTTTGAAGCCGAAATCTTTTCATCAAAATTTTCAACTTTTTTGAAGCCGAAATCTTTTCATCAAAATCTTCAACTTTTTTGAAGCCTAAATCTTTTCATCAAAATTTTCAACTTTTTTGAAGCCGAAATCTTTTCATGTAAATTTTCAACTTTTTTGAAGCCGAAATACTTCAAGAAAGTTTTCAACTTTTTTGATGCCGAAATACTTCATGAAAATCTTCAACTTTTTTAAAGCCGAAATACTTCATGAAAATTTAAAAAATTTTAAAAAGCCTAAAATTTTCACCTTTTTTGAAGCCGAAATGTTTTCATGAATATCTTCAAATTCTCGAAGCCGATTTACTTCATGAAATCTTTCCAATTTTTTGAAGCCGAAATACTTCATGAAATTTTTTACCTTTTTTGAAGCAGAAATCTTTTCATGAAAATCTTCAACTTTTTTGAAGCCGAAATCTTTTCATGAAAATCTTCAACTTTTTTGAAGCCAAAATCTTATCATGAAAATCTTCGACTTTTTTGAAGCCGAAATCTTTTCATGAAATTTTTCCACTTTTTTGAAGCCGAAATACTTCATGAAAATGTTTACCTTTTTTAAAGCCAAAATCCTGTCATGTAAATTTTCAACTTTTTTTTTGCAGAAATCTTTTCATGAAAACTTTGAACTTTTTTGAAGCAGAAATATTTTCATGAAAGTCTTCGACTTTTTTGAAGCCAAAATACTTCATGAAAGTTTTCAACTTTTTTGATGCAGAAATACTTCATGAAAATTTTCAACTTTTTAAAAAGCCTGAAATTTTCAACTTTTTTGAAGCCGAAATACTTCATGAAAGTTTTCAACTTTTTTGATGCCAAAATACTTCATGAAAATTTTCAACTTTTTGAAACCGAAATTTTTTAATGAAAATTTTCAATTTTTTGAAGCAGAAATCTTATCATGAAAATCTTAGACTTTTTTGAAGTCGAAATCTTTTCATGAAAATTTTCAACTTTTTTGAAGCAGAAATCTTTTCATGAAAATTTTTAACTTTTTTGAAGCAGAATTCTTGACATGAAAATCTTCGACTTTTTTGAAGCAGAAAAACTTCATGAAAGTTTTCAACTTTTTTGAAGCCGAAATCTTTTCATGAAAATTTTCAACTTTTTTGATGCCGAAATAGTTAATGAAAATCTTCAACTTTTTTGAAGCCGAAATCTTTTCATGAAAATCTTAGACTTTTTTGAAGCCGAAATACTTCATGAAAGTTTTCAACTTTTTTGATGCCGAAATAGTTCATGAAAATTTTCAACTTTTTTAAAGCAGAAATCTTTTAATGAAAATTTTCAACTTTTTTGAAGCCGAAATCTTTTCACGAAAATTTTCAACTTTTTTGAAACAGAAATCCTTTCATGAAAATGTTCAACTTTTTTGAAGCCGAAATCTTTTCACGAAAATGTTCAATTTTTTTGAAACCGAAATCCTTTCATGAAAATTTTCAACTTTTTTGAAGCCGAAACTCTTTTCATGAAAAATTTCAAATTTGTTGGAGCTGAAATCTTTTCATGGAAATTTTCAACTTTTTTGAAGCAGAAATCTTTTCATGTAAATTTTAAACTTTTTTGAAGCCAAAATACTTCATGAAAATTTTCAACTTTTTTGAAACCGAAATACTTCATGAAAATTTTCAACTTTTTTGAAGCCGAAATCTTTTCATGAGAATGTTCAACTTTTTTGAAGCTGAAATCTTTTCATGAAAGTTTTCAACTTTTTTGAAGCCGAAATCTTTTCATGAAAATTTTCAACTTTTTTGAAACCGAAATCCTTTCATGAAAATTTTCAACTTTTTTGAAGCCGAAATCTTTTCATGAAAATCTTCGACTTTTTTGAAGCCGAAATACTTCATGAAAGTTTTCAACTTTTTTGAAGCTGAAATCTTTTCATGAAAGTTTTCAACTTTTTTGAAGCCGAAAATTTTCAACTTTTTTGGAGATGAAATCTTTTCATGAAAATTTTCAACTTTTTTGAAGCCAAAATCTTTTCATGTCAATTTTCAACATTTTTGAAGCCGAAATTGTTTCATGTAAATTTTCAACTTTTTTGAAGCCGAAATACTTCACAAATTTTTTTACCTTTTTAAAATCCGAAATCCTGTCATGAAATTTTTTTACCTTTTTTAAAGCCGAAATCCTGTCATGAAAATTTTCAACTTTTTATGATGCCGAAATCTTTTCATGTAAATTTTCAACTTTTTTAAAGCCGAAATACTTCATGAAAATTTTCAACTTTTTTGAAGATTAAATCTTTTCATGAAAATTTTCAACTTTTTTGAAGCATAAATCTTTTCATGAAAATCTTCAACTTTTTTGAAGCCGAAATACTTCATAAAAGTTTTCAACTTCTTTGAAGCCGAAATACTTCTTGAAAGTTTTCAACTTCTTTGAAGCCGAAATACTTCTTGAAAATTTTCAAACTTTTTTAAAGTCGAAATCTTTTCATGAAATCTTTTTACCTTTTTTAAAGCCGAAATCCTGTCATGAAAATTTTCAACTTTTTATGATGCCGAAATCTTTTCATGTAAATTTTAAACTTTTTTAAAGCCGAAATACTTCATGAAAATTTTCAACTTTTTTGAAGATTAAATCTTTTCATGAAAATTTTCAACTTTTTTGAAACCGAAATCTTTTCATGAAAATCTTGGACTTTTTTGAAGCCGAAATCTTTTCATGAAAATTTTCAACTTTTTTGAAGCTGAAATCTTTTCATGAAAATGTTCAACTTTTTTGAAGCCAAAATCTTTTCATGAAAATTTTCAACTTTTTGAAGCCGAAATCTTTTCATGAAAATCGATGACTTTTTTGAAGCAGAAATCTTTTCATGAAATTCGATGACTTTTT
This sequence comes from Labrus bergylta, assembly GCF_963930695.1. Lineage (NCBI taxonomy): Eukaryota > Metazoa > Chordata > Actinopteri > Labriformes > Labridae > Labrus > Labrus bergylta. The sequence goes on along the minus strand of NC_089202.1, from coordinate 881,888 downwards.
TGAAGCCGAAATACTTCATGAAAGTTTTCAACTTTTTTGATGCCGAAATACTTCATGAAAATTTTCAACTTTTTTGAAGCAGAAATCTTATCATGAAAATCTTAGACTTTTTTGAAGTCGAAAAAATTCATGAAAATTTTCAACTTTTTTGATGCAGATCTTTTCATGAAAATTTTCAACTTTTTTGAAGCTGAAATCTTTTCATGAAAATGTTCAACTTTTTTGAAGCCAAAATCTTATCATGAAAATTTTCAACTTTTTTGAAGTCGAAAAACTTCATAAAAAATGTTCGACTTTTTTGAAGCCGAAATCTTTTCATCAAAATTTTCAACTTTTTTGAAGCCGAAATCTTTTCATCAAAATCTTCAACTTTTTTGAAGCCTAAATCTTTTCATCAAAATTTTCAACTTTTTTGAAGCCGAAATCTTTTCATGTAAATTTTCAACTTTTTTGAAGCCGAAATACTTCAAGAAAGTTTTCAACTTTTTTGATGCCGAAATACTTCATGAAAATCTTCAACTTTTTTAAAGCCGAAATACTTCATGAAAATTTAAAAATTTTTAAAAAGCCTAAAATTTTCACCTTTTTTGAAGCCGAAATGTTTTCATGAATATCTTCAAATTCTCGAAGCCGATTTACTTCATGAAATCTTTCCAATTTTTTGAAGCCGAAATACTTCATGAAATTTTTTACCTTTTTTGAAGCAGAAATCTTTTCATGAAAATCTTCAACTTTTTTGAAGCCGAAATCTTTTCATGAAAATCTTCAACTTTTTTGAAGCCAAAATCTTATCATGAAAATCTTCGACTTTTTTGAAGCTGAAATCTTTTCATGAAATTTTTCAAATTTTTTGAATCCGAAATACTTCATGAAAATTTTTGACTTTCTTGAGCAGAAATCTTTTCATGTAAATTTTCAACTTTTTTGAAGCCGAAATACTTCATGAAAATTTTCAACTTTTTTGAAGCCGAAAGCTTTTCATGAAAATTTTCAACATTTTTGAAGCAGAAATCTTTTCATGAAAATCTTTAACTTTTTTGAAGCCGAAATACTTCATGAAATTTTTCAACTTTTTTGGTGCCGAAATAGTTCATGAAAATTTTCAACTTTTTTGATGCCGAAAGCTTTTCATGAAAATTTTCAACATTTTTGAAGCAGAAATCTTTTCATGAAAATCTTTTACTTTTTTGAAGCCGAAATACTTCATGAAATTTTTCAACTTTTTTGGTGCCGAAATAATTCATGAAAATTTTCAACATTTTTGAAGCTGAAATCTTTTCATGAAAATCTTCAACTTTTTTGAAGCCGAAATACTTGATGAAAATTTTTAACTTTTTTGAAGCCTAAATCTTTTCATGTAAATGTTTAACTTTTTTCAATCCGAAATTCTTCATGAAAATTTTCGACTTTTTTGAAGCCGAAATCTTTTCATGAAAATTTTCAACTTTTTTAAATCCTAAAGTTTTCAACTTTAATGTTGCTGAAATCATTTCATGAAAATCTGCAACTTTTTTGAAGCCGAAATCTTTTCATGAAAATTTTCAACTTTTTTGAAGCAGAGACATAAAGACATAAAGTGACACTTACTGTTCAAAACATGTTTCATGTCACTTTCGAGCTCAGCTTCGCAAGATACGCTCAATTTGATCACTAAAGCTGTTAATATCGTTGCTTGTTACCAGTACAGCTGTTTCATCTAATTTTGTCTGAATCACTCCTTCTAACAGTATTTTTACTTTGAAACGACACTTTGAGTTAGAAAATGTAGTCTAAACAGTAAGTGTCACTTTATGTCTCAAAAACATGTTTCATGTCACTTTCGAGCTCAGCGTCGCAAGATTTCAGCTTCAAAGAATTTGAAAACATTCGCTTTTAAAAAAGTTGAAAATTTTTCATGAAGTATTTCGGCTTCAAAAAAGTCGAAGATTTTCATGAAGTCTTTAGGCTTCAAAAAAGTTGAAAATTTACATAAAAAGATTTCAGCTTCAAAAGATTTGAAAACTTTCATGAAGTTTTTCGGCTTCAAAAAAGTTGAAAATTTTCATGAAAAGATTTAGGCTTCAAAAAAGTTGAAAATTTTCATGAAGTATTTCGGCTTCAAAAAAGTCTAAGATTTTCATGAAAAGATTTAGGCTTCAAAAAAGTTGAAAATTTTCATGAAGTATTTCGGCTTCAAAAAAGTCTAAGATTTTCATGAAAAGATTTCTGCTTCAAAAAAGTTGAAAATTTTCATGAAAAGATTTCGGCTTCAAAAGATTTGAAAATTTTCATGAAATATTTCGTCTTCAAAAAAGTTGAAAATTTTCATGAAAAGATTTCGGCTTCAAAAAAGTTGAACATTTTCATGAAAAGATTTCTGCTTCAAAAAAGTTGAAAATTTTCATGAAAAGATTTCTGCTTCAAAAAAGTTGAAAATTTTCATGAACTATTTCTGCTTCAAAAAAGTTGAAAATTTTCATGAAAAGATTTCGGCTTCAAAAGATTTGAAGATTTTCATGAAAAGATTTCGGCTTCAAAAGATTTGAAGATTTTCATGAAGTATTTCGGCTTCAAAAAAGTCGAAGATTTTCATGCAGTATTTCTGCTTCAAAAAAGTTGAACATTTTCATGAAGTATTTCTGCTTCAAAAAAGTCGAAGATTTTCATGAAAAGATTTTGGCTTGAAAAAAGTTCAAAATTTTCATGTACTATTTCTGCTTCAAAAAAGTTGAAAATTTTCATGAAAAGATTTCGGCTTCAAAAGATTTGAAGATTTTCATGAAGTATTTCGACTTCAAAAAAGTTGAAAACTTTCATGAAGTTTTTCGGCTCCAAAAAAGTTGAAAATTTTCATGAAAATATTTCTGCTTCAAAAAAGTTGAACATTTTCATGAAAAGATTTTGGCTTCAAAAAAGTTGAAAATTTACATGAACTATTTCTGCTTCAAAAAAGTTGAAAATTTTCATGAAAAGATTTCGGCTTCAAAAAAGTTGAAAATTTTCATGAACTATTTCTGCTTCAAAAAAGTTGAAAATTTTCATGAAAAGATTTCTGCTTCAAAAAAGTTCAAAATTTTCATGAAGTATTTTGGCTTCAAAAAAGTTGAAAACTTTCTTGAAGTTTTTCGGCTTTAAAAAAGTCGAAGATTTTCATGAAAAGATTTCTGCTTCAAAAAAGTTGAAAATTTTCATGAAAAGATTTCGGCTTCAAAAGATTTGAAAATTTTCATGAAAAGATTTCGGCTTCAAAAAAGTTGAAAATTTACATGAACTATTTCTGCTTCAAAAAAGTTGAAAATTTTCATGAAAAGATTTCGGCTTCAAAAAAGTTGAAAATTTTCATGAAAAGATTTCGGCTTCAAAAAAGTTGAAAATTTTCATGAACTATTTCTGCTTCAAAAAAGTTGAAAATTTTCATGAAGTATTTTGGCTCCAAAAAAGTTGAAAACTTTCATGACGTTTTTCGGCTTTAAAAAAGTCGAAGATTTTCATGAAAAGATTTCGGCTTCAAAAAAGTTGAAAATTTTCATGAACTATTTCTGCTTCAAAAAAGTTGAAAATTTTCATGAAAAGATTTCGGCTTCAAAAGATTTGAAGATTTTCATGAAGTATTTCGGCTTCAAAAAAGTTGAAAACTTTCATGAAAAGATTTCGGCATCAAAAAAGTTGAAAATTTTCATGAACTATTTCTGTTTCAAAATAATTGAAAATTTTCATGAAAAGATTTCGGCTTCAAAAAAGTTGAAATTTTTCATGAAAAGATTTCAGCTTCAAAAAAGTTGAACATTTTCATGAAAATATTTCGGCTTCAAAAAAGTTGAAAATTTTCATGAAAAGATTTCTGCTTCAAAAAAGTTGAAAATTTTCATGAAAAGATTTTGGCTTGAAAAAAGTTCAAAATTTTCATGTACTATTTCTGCTTCAAAAAAGTTGAAAACTTTCATGAAGTATTTCGGCTTCAAAAAAGTTGAAAATTTTCATGAAGTATTTCGGCTTCAAAAAAGTCGAAGATTTTCATGAAAAGATTTCGGCTTCAAAAAAGTTCAAAATTTTTATGAACTATTTCTGCTTCAAAAAAGTTGAAATTTTTCATGAAAAGATTTCTGCTTCAAAAAAGTTGAAAATTTTCATGAAAAGATTTCGGCTTCAAAAGATTTGAAGATTTTCATGAAGTATTTCGGCTTCAAAAAAGTCTAAGATTTTCATGAAGTCTTTTGGCTTCAAATAAGTTGAAAATTTTCATGAAAAGATTTCGGCTTCAAAAAAGTTGAACATTTTCATGAAAAGATTTCTGCTTCAAAAAAGTTGAAAATTTTCATGAAGTATTTCGGCTTCAAAAAAGTCGAAGATTTTCATGAAAAGATTTTGGCTTGAAAAAGTTCAAAATTTTCATGTACTATTTTTGCTCCAAAAAAGTTGAAAATTTTCATGAAAAGATTTATGTTTCAAAAAAGATGAAAATTTTCATGAAAAGATTTCGGCATCAAAAAAGTTCAAAATTTTCATGAAGTATTTCGGCTTCCAAAAAGTCGAAAGATTTCATGAAGTAAATCGGCTTGGAGAATTTGAAGATATTCAAGAAAAGATTTCTGCTTCAAAGAAGTTGAAGATTTTCATGAAAAGATTTATGTTTCAAAAAAGATGAAAATTTTCATGAAAAGATTTCGGCATCAAAAAAGTTGAAAATTTTCATGAAGTATTTCCGCTTCAAAAAAGTCAACGATTTTCATGAAAAGATTTCTGCTTCAAAAAAGTCAACGATTTTCATGAAAAGATTTCTGCTTCAAAAAAGTTGAAAATTTTCATGAACTATTTCTGCTTCAAAAAAGTTGAAAATTTTCATGAAAAGATTTATGTTTCAAAAAAGATGAAAATTTTCATGAAAAGATTTCGGCATCAAAAAAGTTCAAAATTTTCATGAAGTATTTCTGCTTCAAAAAAGTTGAAAATTTTCATGAAAAGATTTCTGCTTCAAAAAAGTTGAAAATTTTCATGAACTATTTCTGCTTCAAAAAAGTTGAAAATTTTCATGAAAAGATTTCGGCTTCAAAAGATTTGAAGATTTTCATGAAAAGATTTCGGCTTCAAAAGATTTGAAGATTTTCATGAAGTATTTCGGCTTCAAAAAAGTCTAAGATTTTCATAAAGTCTTTTGGCTTCAAAAAAGTTGAAAATTTTCATGAAAAGATTTCGGCTTCAAAAGATTTGAAGATTTTCATGAAGTATTTCGACTTCAAAAAAGTTGAAAACTTTCATGAAGTTTTTCGGCTCCAAAAAAGTTGAAAATTTTCATGAAAATATTTCTGCTTCAAAAAAGTGGAACATTTTCATGAAAAGATTTTGGCTTCAAAAAAGTTGAAAATTTACATGAACTATTTCTGCTTCAAAAAAGTTGAAAATTTTCATGAAAAGATTTCGGCTTCAAAAAAGTTGAAAATTTTCATGAACTATTTCTGCTTCAAAAAAGTTGAAAACTTTCATGAAGTTTTTTGGCTTCAAAAAAGTTGAAAATTTTCATGAAGTATTTTGGCTTCAAAAAAGTTGAAAACTTTCATGAAGTTTTTCGGCTTTAAAAAAGTCGAAGATTTTCATGAAAAGATTTCGGCTTCAAAAAAGTTGAAAATTTTCATGAAAAGATTTCGGCTTCAAAAGATTTGAAAATTTTCATGAAGTATTTCGGCTTCAAAAAAGTTGAAAATTTTCATGAAAATATTTCGGCTTCTAAAAAGTTGAAAATTTTCATGAAGTATTTCGGCTTCAAAAAAATGGAACATTTTCATGAAAAGATTTCGGCTTCAAAAAAGTTGAAAATTTACATGAACTATTTCTGCTTCAAAAAAGTTGAAAATTTTCATGAAAAGATTTCGGCTTCAAAAAAGTTGAAAATTTTCATGAAAAGATTTCGGCTTCAAAAAAGTTGAAAATTTTCATGAACTATTTCTGCTTCAAAAAAGTTGAACATTTTCATGAAAAGATTTCTGCTTCAAAAAAGTTGAAAATTTTCATGAAGTATTTTGGCTCCAAAAAAGTTGAAAACTTTCATGACGTTTTTCGGCTTTAAAAAAGTCGAAGATTTTCATGAAAAGATTTCGGCATCAAAAAAGTTCAAAATTTTCATGAACTATTTCTGTTTCAAAATAATTGAAAATTTTCATGAAAAGATTTCGGCTTCAAAAGATTTGAAGATTTTCATGAAGTATTTCGGCTTCAAAAAAGTTGAAAACTTTCATGAAAAGATTTCGGCATCAAAAAAGTTGAAAATTTTCATGAACTATTTCTGTTTCAAAATAATTGAAAATTTTCATGAAAAGATTTCGGCTTCAAAAAAGTTGAAATTTTTCATGAAAAGATTTCAGCTTCAAAAAAGTTGAACATTTTCATGAAAATATTTCGGCTTCAAAAAAGTTGAAAATTTTCATGAAGTATGAAAAAAGTTGAACATTTTCATGAAAATATTTCGGCTTCAAAAAAGTTGAAAATTTTCATGAAGTATTTCGGCTTCAAAAAAGTCTAAGATTTTCATGAAAAGATTTCTGCTTCAAAAAAGTTGAAAATTTTCATGAAAAGATTTTGGCTTGAAAAAAGTTCAAAATTTTCATGTACTATTTCTGCTTCAAAAAAGTTGAAAACTTTCATGAAGTATTTCGGCTTCAAAAAAGTTGAAAATTTTCATGAAGTATTTCGGCTTCAAAAAAGTCGAAGATTTTCATGAAAAGATTTCGGCTTCAAAAAAGTTCAAAATTTTTATGAACTATTTCTGCTTCAAAAAAGTTGAAATTTTTCATGAAAAGATTTCTGCTTCAAAAAAGTTGAAAATTTTCATGAAAAGATTTCGGCTTCAAAAGATTTGAAGATTTTCATGAAGTATTTCGACTTCAAAATAGTCTAAGATTTTCATGAAGTCTTTTGGCTTCAAATAAGTTGAAAATTTTCATGAAGTATTTCGGCTTCAAAAAAGTCGAAGATTTTCATGAAAAGATTTTGACTTGAAAAAGTTCAAAATTTTCATGTACTATTTTTGCTTCAAAAAAGTTGAAAATTTTCATGAACTATTTCTGCTTCAAAAAAGTTGAAAATTTTCATGAAAAGATTTATGTTTCAAAAAAGATGAAAATTTTCATGAAAAGATTTCGGCATCAAAAAAGTTCAAAATTTTCATGAAGTATTTCGGCTTCAAAAAAGTGGAAAGATTTCATGAAGTAAATCGGCTTGGAGAATTTGAAGATATTCAAGAAAAGATTTCTGCTTCAAAGAAGTTGAAGATTTTCATGAAAAGATTTATGTTTCAAAAAAGATGAAAATTTTCATGAAAAGATTTCGGCATCAAAAAAGTTGAAAATTTTCATGAAGTATTTCCGCTTCAAAAAAGTCAACGATTTTCATGAAAAGATTTCTGCTTCAAAAAAGTCAACGATTTTCATGAAAAGATTTCTGCTTCAAAAAAGTTGAAAATTTTCATGAACTATTTCTGCTTCAAAAAAGTTGAAAGTTTTCATGAAAAGATTTATGTTTCAAAAAAGATGAAAATTTTCATGAAAAGATTTCGGCATCAAAAAAGTTCAAAATTTTCATGAAGTATTTTGGCTTCAAAAAAGTTGAAAACTTTCATGAAGTATTTCGGCTTCAAAAAAGTTGAAAATTTTTATGAACTATTTCTGCTTCAAAAAAGTTGAAATTTTTCATGAAAAGATTTCTGCTTCAAAAAAGTTGAAAATTTTCATGAAAAGATTTTGGCTTCAAAAGATTTGAAGATTTTCATGAAGTATTTCGGCTTCAAAAAAGTCGAAGATTTTCATGAAAAGATTTTGGCTTGAAAAAAGTTCAAAATTTTCATGTACTATTTTTGCTTCAAAAAAGTTGAAAATTTTCATGAACTATTTCTGCTTCAAAAAAGTTGAAAATTTTCATGAAAAGATTTATGTTTCAAAAAAGATGAAAATTTTCATGAAAAGATTTCGGCATCAAAAAAGTTCAAAATTTTCATGAAGTATTTCGGCTTCAAAAAAGTGGAAAGATTTCATGAAGTAAATCGGCTTCGAGAATTTGAAGATATTCAAGAAAAGATTTCTGCTTCAAAGAAGTTGTAGATTTTCATGAAAAGATTTCGGCTTCAAAAAAGTTGAAAATTTTCATGAAAACATTTCGGCTTCAAAAAAGTCAACGATTTTCATGAAAAGATTTCTGCTTCAAAAAAGTCAACGATTTTCATGAAAAGATTTCTGCTTCAAAAAAGTTGAAAATTTTCATGAACTATTTCTTTTTCAAAAAAGTTGAAAATTTTCATGAAAAGATTTATGTTTCAAAAAAGATGAAAATTTTCATGAAAAGATTTCGGCATCAAAAAAGTTCAAAATTTTCATGAAGTATTTTGGCTTCAAAAAAGTTGAAAACTTTCATGAAGTTTTTCGGCTTTAAAAAAGTCGAAGATTTTCATGAAAAGATTTCTGCTTCAAAAAAGCTGAAAATTTTCATGAAAAGATTTCGGCATCAAAAAAGTTGAAAATTTTCATGAACTATTTCTGCTTCAAAATAGTTGAACATTTTCATGAAAAGATTTTGGCTTCAAAAAAGTTCAAAATTTTCATGAACTATTTCTGCTTCAAAAAAGTTGAAAATTTTCATGAACTATTTCTGCTTCAAAAAAGTTGAAAATTTTCATGAAAATATTTAGACTTCAAAAAAGTTGAAAATTTTCATAAAGTATTTCGGCTTCAAAAAAGTCTAAGATTTTCATGAAAAGATTTCGGCTTCAAAAAAGTTGAAAATTTTCATGAAAAGATTTCGGCTTCAAAAGATTTGAAAATTTTCATGAAGTATTTCGTCTTCAAAAAAGTTGAAAATTTTCATGAAAATATTTCAGCTTCAAAAAAGTTGAAAATTTTCATGAAAAGATTTCGGCTTCAAAAAAGTTGAAAATTTTCATGAAAAGATTTTGGCTTGAAAAAAGTTGAAAATTTTCATGTACTATTTCTGCTTCAAAAAAGTTGAAAATTTTCATTAAAAGATTTCGGCTTCAAAATATTTGAAGATTTTCATGAAGTATTTCGGCTTCAAAAAAGTTGAAAACTTTCATGAAGTTTTTCGGCTCCAAAAAAGTTGAAAATTTTCATGAAAATATTTAGGCTTCAAAAAAGTTGAAAATTTTCATGAAGTAATTCGTCTGCAAAAAAGTCTAAGATTTTCATGAAGTCTTTTGGCTTCAAAAAAGTTGAAAATTTACATGAAAAGATTTCGGCTTCAAAAAAGTTGAAAATTTTCATGAAAAGATTTCGGCTTCAAAAAAGTTGAAAATTTTCATGAAAAGATTTCGGCTTCAAAAGATTTGAAAATTTTCATGAAGTATTTCGGCTTCAAAAGATTTGAAAATTTTCATGAAGTATTTCGGCTTCAAAAAAGTTGAAAACTTTCATGAAGTTTTTCTGCATCAAAAAAGTTGAAAATTTTCATGAAAATATTTCGGCTTCAAAAAGGTTGAAAATTTTCATGAACTATTTCTGCTTCAAAAAAGTTGAAAATTTTCATGAAAAGATTTCGGCTTCAAAAGATTTGAAAATTTTCATGAAGTATTTCGGCTTCAAAATAGTTGAAAATTTTCATGAAATATTTCGGCTTCAAAAAAGTCTAAGATTTTCATGAAAAGATTTCGGCTTCAAAAGATTTGAAAATTTTCATGAACTATTTCGGCTTCAAAAAAGTTGAAAACTTTCATGAAGTTTTTCGGCTTCAAAAATGTTGAAAATTTTCATGAAGTATTTCGGCTTCAAAAAAGTCAAAGATTTTCATGAAAAGATTTCTGCATAAAAAAAGTTGAAAATTTTCATGAACTATTTCTGCTTCAAAATAGTTGAACATTTTCATGAAAAGATTTTGGCTTCAAAAAAGTTCAAAATTTTCATGAACTATTTCTGCTTCAAAAAAGTTGAAAATTTTCATGAACTATTTCTGCTTCAAAAAAGTTGAAAATTTTCATGAAAATATTTAGACTTCAAAAAAGTTGAAAATTTTCATAAAGTATTTCGGCTTCAAAAAAGTCTAAGATTTTCATGAAAAGATTTCGGCTTCAAAAAAGTTGAAAATTTTCATGAAAAGATTTCGGCTTCAAAAGATTTGAAAATTTTCATGAAGTATTTCGTCTTCAAAAAAGTTGAAAATTTTCATGAAAATATTTCAGCTTCAAAAAAGTTGAAAATTTTCATGAAAAGATTTCGGCTTCAAAAAAGTTGAAAATTTTCATGAAAAGATTTTGGCTTGAAAAAAATGGAACATTTTCATGAAAAGATTTCGGCTTCAAAAAAGTTGAAAATCTTCATGAAAAGATTTCTGCTTCAAAAAAGTTGAAAATTTTCATGAAAAGATTTCGGTTTCAAAAAGTTGAAAATTTTCATGAAAAGATCTCGGCTTCAAAAAAGTTGAAAATTTTCATGAAGTATTTCGGCTTCAAAAAAATGGAACATTTTCATGAAAAGATTTCGGCTTCAAAAAAATGGAACATTTTCATGAAGTATTTCGGCTTCAAAAAAGTTGAACATTTTCATGAAAAGATTTCAGCTTCAAAAAAGTTGAAAATTTACCTGAAAAGATTTCGACTTCAAAAAAGTCTAAGATTTTCATGAAAAGATTTCTGCTTCAAAAAAGTTGAACATTTTCATGAAAAGATTTCAGCATCAAAAAGTTGAAAATTTTCATGAAAAGATTTCGGCTTCAAAAAGGTTGACAACTTTCATGAACTATTTCGACTTCAAAAAAGTCGAAGATTTTCATGAAAAGATTTCGGCTGCAAAAAAGTCTAAAATTTTCATGAAAAGATTTATGCTTCAAAAAAGATGAAAATTTTCATGAAAAGATTTCGGCTTCAAAAAGTTGAAAATTTTCATGAAAAGATTTCGGCTTCAAAAAAGTTGACCATTTTCATGAAAAGATTTCGGCTTCAAAAAGGTTGAAAATTTTCATGAAAAGATTTCGGTTTCAAAAAGGTTGAAAACTTTCATGAACTATTTCGACTTCAAAAAAGTCGAAGATTTTCATGAAAAGATTTCGGCTTCAAAAAAGTTGAAAATTTTCATGAAGTATTTCGGCTGCAAAAAAATGGAACATTTTCATGAAAAGATTTCGGCTTCAAAAAAGTTGAACAATTTCATGAAAAGATTTCGGCTTCAAAAAAGTTGAACATTTTCATGAAAAGATTTCGGCTTCAAAAAAGTTGAACATTTTCATGAAAAGATTTCTGCTTCAAAAAAGTTAAAAATTTACCTGAAAAGATTTCGACTTCAAAAAAGTCTAAGATTTTCATGAAAAGATTTCTGCTTCAAAAAAGTTGAAAATTTTCATGAAGTATTTCGGCTTCAAAAAAATGGAACATTTTCATGAAGTATTTCGGCTTCAAAAAAATGGAACATTTTCATGAAAAGATTTCGGCTTCAAAAAAGTTGAAAATTTTCATGAAGTATTTCGGCTTCAAAAAAATGGAACATTTTCATGAAAAGATTTCGGCTTCAAAAAAGTTGAACATTTTCATGAAAAGATTTCTGCTTCAAAAAAGTTGAAAATTTTCATGAAAAGATTTCGGTTTCAAAAAGTTGAAAATTTTCATGAAAAGATCTCGGCTTCAAAAAAGTTGAAAATTTTCATGAAGAATTTCGGCTTCAAAAAAATGGAACATTTTCATGAAAAGATTTCGGCTTCAAAAAAGTTGAACATTTTCATGAAAAGATTTCGGCTTCAAAAAAGTTGAACATTTTCATGAAAAGATTTCGGCTTCAAAAAAGTTGAACATTTTCATGAAAAGATTTCTGCTTCAAAAAAGTTGAAAATTTACCTGAAAAGATTTCGACTTCAAAAAAGTCTAAGATTTTCATGAAAAGATTTCGGCTTCAAAAAAGTTGACCATTTTCATGAAAAGATTTCGGCTTCAAAAAAGTTGAAAATTTTCATGAAAAGATTTCGGTTTCAAAAAGTTGAAAATTTTCATGAAAAGATCTCGGCTTCAAAAAAGTTGAACATTTTCATGAAAAGATTTCGGCTTCAAAAAAGTTGAAAATTTTCATGAAAAGATTTCAGCTTCAAAAAAGTTGAAAATTTTCATGACAGGATTTTGGCTTTACAAAAAGTAAAAATTTTCATAAAGTATTTCAGCTTCAAAAAGGTTGAAAACTTTCATGAACTATTTCGACTTCAAAAAAGTCGAAGATTTTCATGAAAAGATTTCGGCTTCAAAAAAGTTGAAAATTTTCATGAAGTATTTCGGTTGCAAAAAAATGGAACATTTTCATGAAAAGATTTCGGCTTCAAAAAAGTTGAACATTTTCATGAAAAGATTTTGGTTTCAAAAAGTTGAAAATTTTCATGAAAAGATTTCAGCTTCAAAAAGGTTGAAAACTTTAATGAACTATTTCGACTTCAAAAAAGTCGAACATTTTCATGAAAAGATTTCGGCTTCAAAAAAGTTGAAAATTTTCATGAAGTATTTCGGCTTCAAAAAAATGGAACATTTTCATGAAAACATTTCGGCTTCAAAAAACTTGAACATTTTCATGAAAAGATTTCGGCTTCAAAAAAGTTGAACATTTTCATGAAAAGATTTCGGCTACAAAAAAGTTGAAAATTTACATGAAAAGATTTCGACTTCAAAAAAGTCTAAGGTTTTCATGAAAAGATTTCTGCTTCAAAAAAGTTGAAAATTTTCATGAAAAGATTTCGGTTTCAAAAAGTTGAAAATTTTCATGAAAAGATCTCGGCTTCAAAAAAGTTGAAAATTTTCATGAAAAGATTTCGGCTTCAGAAAGGTTGAAAACTTTCATGAACTATTTCGACTTCAAAAAAGTCGAAGATTTTCATGAAAAGATTTCGGCTGCAAAAAAGTCTAAAATTTTCATGAAAAGATTTATGCTTCAAAAAAGATGAAAATTTTCATGAAAAGATTTCGGTTTCAAAAAGTTGAAAATTTTCCTAAAAAAGATCTCGGCTTCAAAAAAGTTGAACATTTTCATGAAAAGATTTCGGCTTCAAAAAGTTGAAAATTTTCATGAAAAGATTTCGGCTTCAAAAAGTTGAAAATTTTCATGAAAAGATTTCGGCTTCAAAAAAGTTGACCATTTTCATGAAAAGATTTCGGCTTCAAAAAAGTTGAAAATTTTCATGAAGTATTTCGGTTGCAAAAAAATGGAAAATTTTCATGAAATGATTTCGACTTCAAAAAAGATGAAAATTTTCATGAAAAGATTTCTGCTTCAAAAAAGATGAAAATTTTCATGAAAAGATTTCTGCTTCAAAAAAGTTGACCATTTTCATGAAAAGATTTCTGCTTCAAAAAAGTTGACCATTTTCATGAAAAGATTTCGGCTTCAAAAAAGTTGAAAATTTTTATGAAAAGATCTCGGCTTCAAAAAAGTTGAACATTTTCATGAAAAGATTTCGGCTCCAAAAAAGTTGACCATTTTCATGAAAAGATTTCAGCTTCAAAAAAGATGAAAATTTTCATGAAAAGATTTCGGCTTCAAAAAGGTTGAAAACTTTCATGAAATATTTCTACTTCAAAAAAGTCGAAGATTTTCATGAAAAGATTTCGGCTGCAAAAAAGTCTAAAATTTTCATGAAAAGATTTATGCTTCAAAAAAGATGAAAATTTTCATGAAAAGATTTCGGCTTCAAAAAGTTGAAAATTTTCATGAAAAGATTTCTGCTTCAAAAAAGTTGACCATTTTCATGAAAAGATTTCGGCTTCAAAAAAGTTGAAAATTTTCATGAAAAGATTTCGGTTTCAAAAAGTTGAAAATTTTCATGAAAAGATTTCTGCTTCAAAAAAGTTGACCATTTTCATGAAAAGATTTCGGCTTCAAAAAAGTTGAAAATTTTCATGAAAAGATTTCGGCTTCAAAAAGTTGAAAATTTTCATGAAAAGATTTCGGTTTCAAAAAGTTGAAAATTTTCATGAAAAGATTTCGGCTTCAAAAAAGTTGAACATTTTCATGAAAAGATTTTGGTTTCAAAAAGTTGAAAATTTTCATGAAAAGAATTCAGCTTCAAAAAGGTTGAAAACTTTAATGAACTATTTCGACTTCAAAAAAGTCGAAGAATTTCATGAAAAGATTTCGGCTTCAAAAAAGTTGAAGATTTTCATGAAAAGATTTCTGCTTCAAAAAAGTTGAACATTTTCATGAAAAGATTTCGGCTTCAAAAAAGTTGAAAATTTTCATGAAGTATTTCGGCTTCAAAAAAATGGAACATTTTCATGAAAACATTTCGGCTTCAAAAAACTTGAACATTTTCATGAAAAGATTTCGGCTTCAAAAAAGTTGAACATTTTCATGAAAAGATTTCTGCTTCAAAAAAGTTGAAAATTTACATGAAAAGATTTCGACTTCAAAAAAGTCTAAGGTTTTCATGAAAAGATTTCTGCTTCAAAAAAGTTGAAAATTTTCATGAAAAGATTTCGGTTTCAAAAAGTTGAAAATTTTCATGAAAAGATCTCGGCTTCAAAAAAGTTGAAAATTTTCATGAAAAGATTTCGGCTTCAAAAAGGTTGAAAACTTTCATGAACTATTTCGACTTCAAAAAAGTCGAAGATTTTCATGAAAAGATTTCGGCTGCAAAAAAGTCTAAAATTTTCATGAAAAGATTTATGCTTCAAATAGATGAAAATTTTCATGAAAAGATTTCGGTTTCAAAAAGTTGAAAATTTTCCTAAAAAAGATCTCGGCTTCAAAAAAGTTGAACATTTTCATGAAAAGATTTCGGCTTCAAAAAGTTGAAAATTTTCATGAAAAGATTTCGGCTTCAAAAAGTTGAAAATTTTCATGAAAAGATTTCGGCTTCAAAAAAGTTGACCATTTTCATGAAAAGATTTCGGCTTCAAAAAAGTTGAAAATTTTCATGAAGTATTTCGGTTGCAAAAAAATGGAAAATTTTCATGAAAAGATTTCGACTTCAAAAAAGTCTAAGATTTTCATGAAAAGATTTCTGCTTCAAAAAAGATGAAAATTTTCATGAAAAGATTTAGGCTTCAAAAAGTTGAAAATTTTCATGAAAAGATTTCTGCTTCAAAAAAGTTGACCATTTTCATGAAAAGATTTCGGCTTCAAAAAAGTTGAAAATTTTCATGAAGTATTTCGGTTGCAAAAAAATGGAACATTTTCATGAAAAGATTTCGGCTTCAAAAAAGTTGAACATTTTCATGAAAAGATTTTGGTTTCAAAAAGTTGAAAATTTTCATGAAAAGATTTCAGCTTCAAAAAGGTTGAAAACTTTAATGAACTATTTCGACTTCAAAAAAGTCGAAGAATTTCATGAATAGATTTCGGCTTCAAAAAAGTTGAACATTTTCATGAAGTATTTCGGCTTCAAAAAAGTCGAAGATTTTCATGAAAAGATTTCTGCTTCAAAAAAGTTGAACATTTTCATGAAAAGATTTCGGCTTCAAAAAAGTTGAAAATTTTCATGAAGTATTTCGGCTTCAAAAAAAAGGAACATTTTCATGAAAAGATTTCGGCTTCAAAAAACTTGAACATTTTCATGAAAAGATTTCGGGTTCAAAAAAGTTGAAAATTTTCATGAAAAGATTTCGGTTTCAAAAAGTTGAAAATTTTTATGAAAAGATCTCGGCTTCAAAAAAGTTGAACATTTTCATGAAAAGATTTCGGCTCCAAAAAAGTTGACCATTTTCATGAAAAGATTTCAGCTTCAAAAAAGATGAAAATTTTCATGAAAAGATTTCGGCTTCAAAAAGGTTGAAAACTTTCATGAAATATTTCTACTTCAAAAAAGTCGAAGATTTTCATGAAAAGATTTCGGCTGCAAAAAAGTCTAAAATTTTCATGAAAAGATTTATGCTTCAAAAAAGATGAAAATTTTCATGAAAAGATTTCGGCTTCAAAAAGTTGAAAATTTTCATGAAAGGATTTCAGCTTCAAAAAAGTTGACCATTTTCATGAAAAGATTTCGGCTTCAAAAAAGTTGAAAATTTTCATGAAAAGATTTCGGCTTCAAAAAGTTGAAAATTTTCATGAAAAGATTTCTGCTTCAAAAAAGTTGACCATTTTCATGAAAAGATTTCGGCTTCAAAAAAGTTGAAAATTTTTATGAAAAGATTTTGGTTTCAAAAAGTTGAAAATTTTCATGAAAAGATTTCAGCTTCAAAAAGATTGATAACTTTAATGAACTATTTCGACTTCAAAAAAGTCGAAGAATTTTATGAATAGATTTCGGCTTCAAAAAAGTTGAACATTTTCATGAAGTATTTCGGCTGCAAAAAAGTCGAAGATTTTCATGAAAAGATTTCTGCTTCAAAAAAGTTGAACATTTTCATGAAAAGATTTCGGCTTCAAAAAAGTTGAAAATTTTCATGAAGTATTTCGGCTTCAAAAAAAAGGAACATTTTCATGAAAAGATTTCGGCTTCAAAAAACTTGAACATTTTCATGAAAAGATTTCGGCTTCAAAAAAGTTGAACATTTTCATGAAAAGATTTCTGCTTCAAAAAAGTTGAAAATTTTCATGAAAAGATTTCGACTTCAAAAAAGTCTAAGGTTTTCATGAAAAGATTTCTGCTTCAAAAAAGTTGAAAATTTTCATGAAAAGATTTCGGTTTCAAAAAGTTGAAAATTTTCATGAAAAGATCTCGGCTTCAAAAAAGTTGAACATTTTCATGAAAAGATTTCGGCTCCAAAAAAGTTGACCATTTTCATGAAAAGATTTCAGCTTCAAAAAAGTTGAAAATTTTCATGAAAAGATTTCGGCTTCAAAAAGGTTGAAAACTTTCATGAAAAGATTTATGCTTCAAAAAAGATGAAAATTTTCATGAAAAGATTTCTGCTTCAAAAAGTTGAAAATTTTCATGAAAAGATTTCTGCTTCAAAAAAGTTGACCATTTTCATGAAAAGATTTCGGCATCAAAAAAGTTGAAAATTTTCATGAAAAGATTTCGGTTTCAAAAAGTTGAAAATTTTCATGAAAAGATTTCGGCTTCAAAAAGTTGAAAATTTTCATGAAAAGATTTCGGCTTCAAAAAGTTGAAAATTTTCATGAAAAGATTTCGGCTTCAAAAAAGTTGACAATTTTCATGAAAAGATTTCGGCTTCAAAAAAGTTGAAAATTTTCATGAAAAGATTTCGGTTTCAAAAAGTTGAAAATTTTCATGAAAAGATCTCGGCTTCAAAAAAGTTGAAAATTTTCATGAAAAGATCTCGGCTTCAAAAAAGTTGAAAATTTTCATGAAAAGATTTCGGCTTCAAAAAAGTTGAAAACTTTCATGAACTATTTCGACTTCAAAAAAGTCGAAGATTTTCATGAAAAGATTTCGGCTTCAAAAAAGTTGACCATTTTCATGAAAAGATTTTGGTTTCAAAAAAGTTGAACATTTTCATGAAAAGATTTCTGCTTCAAAAAGGTTGAAAATTTTCATGAAAAGATTTCGGTTTCAAAAAGTTGAAAATTTTCATGAAAAGATTTCGGCTTCAAAAAAATGGAACATTTTCATGAAAAGATTTCTGCTTCAAAAAAGTTGAACATTTTCATGAAAAGATTTCGGGTTCAAAAAAGTTGAACATTTTCATGAAAAGATTTCGGCTTCAAAAAAGTTGAAAAATTTCATGAAAAGAATTCGGCTTCAAAAAAGTTGAAAAATTTCATGAAAAGATTTCGGCTTCAAAAAGGTTGAAAACTTTCATGAACTATTTCGACTTCAAAAAAGTTGACCATTTTCATGAAAAGATTTTGGTTTCAAAAAAGTTGAACATTTTCATGAAAAGATTTCTGCTTCAAAAAAGTTGAAAATTTTCATGAAAAGATTTCGGTTTCAAAAAGTTGAAAATTTTCATGAAAAGATTTCGGCTTCAAAAAAATGGAACATTTTCATGAAAAGATTTCTGTTTCAAAAAAGTTGAACATTTTCATGAAAAGATTTCTGCTTCAAAAAAGTTGAACATTTTCATGAAAAGATTTCGGGTTCAAAAAAGTTGAACATTTTCATGAAAAGATTTCGGCTTCAAAAAAGTTGAAAAATTTCATGAAAAGATTTCGGCTTCAAAAAAGTTGAAAAATTTCATGAAAAGATTTCGGCTTCAAAAAGGTTGAAAACTTTCATGAACTATTTCGACTTCAAAAAAGTTGAAAATTTTCATGAAAAGATTTCGACTTCAAAAAAGTCTCAGATTTTCATGAAAAGATTTCTGCTTCAAAAAAGTTGAAAATTTTCATGAAAAGATTTCGACTTCAAAAAGTTGAAAATTTTCATGAAAAGATTTCTGCTTCAAAAAAGTTGACCATTTTCATGAAAAGATTTCGGCTTCAAAAAGTTGAAAATTTTCATGAAAAGATTTCTGCTTCAAAAAAGTTGAAAATTTTCATGACAGGATTTTGGCTTCAAAAAGGTTGAAAACTTTCATGAACTATTTCGACTTCAAAAAAGTCGAAGATTTTCATGAAAAGATTTCGGCTTCAAAAAAGTTGAAAATTTTCATGAAGTATTTCGGCTGCAAAAAAATGGAACATTTTCATGAAAAGATTTCGGCTTCAAAAAAGTTGAAAATTTTCATGAAAAGATTTCGGGTTCAAAAAAGTTGAAAATTTACATGAAAAGATTTCGACTTCAAAAAAGTCGAAGATTTTCATGAAAAGATTTCTGCTTCAAAAAAGTTGAAAATTTTCATGAAAAGATTTCGACTTCAAAAAGTTGAAAATTTTCATGAAAAGATTTTGGTTTCAAAAAGTTGAAAATTTTCATGAAAAGATCTCGGCTTCAAAAAAGTTGAACATTTTCATGAAAAGATTTCGGCTTCAAAAAAGTTGACCATTTTCATGAAAAGATTTTGGTTTCAAAAAAGTTGAACATTTTCATGAAAAGATTTCGGCTTCAAAAAGTTGAAAAATTTCATGAAAAGATTTCGGCTTCAAAAAGGTTGAAAACTTTCATGAACTATTTCGACTTCAAAAAAGTTGAAGATTTTCATGAAAAGATTTATGCTTCAAAAAAGATGAAAATTTTCATGAAAAGATTTCGGCTTCAAAAAGTTGAAAATTTTCATGAAAAGATTTCGGCTTCAAAAAAGTTGACCATTTTCATGAAAAGATTTCGGCTTCAAAAAAGTTGACCATTTTCATGAAAAGATTTTGGTTTCAAAAAGTTGAAAATTTTCATGAAAAGATTTCAGCTTCAAAAAGGTTGAAAACTTTAATGAACTATTTCGACTTCAAAAAAGTCGAAGAATTTCATGAATAGATTTCGGCTTCAAAAAAGTTGAAAATTTTCATGAAGTATTTCGGCTGCAAAAAAGTTGAAAATTTTCATGAAAAGATTTCTGCTTCAAAAAAGTTGACCATTTTCATGAAAAGATTTCGGCTTCAAAAAAGTTGAAAATTTTCATGAAAAGATTTCGGTTTCAAAAAGTTGAAAATTTTCATGAAAAGATTTCGGCTTCAAAAAGTTGAAAATTTTCATGAAAAGATTTCGGCTACAAAAAGTTGAAAATTTTCATGAAAAGATTTCGGCTGCAAAAAAATGGAACATTTTCATGAAAAGATTTCGGCTTCAAAAAAGTCGAAAATTTTCATGAAAAGATTTCGGGTTCAAAAAAGTTGAAAATTTACATGAAAAGATTTCGACTTCAAAAAAGTCGAAGATTTTCATGAAAAGATTTCTGCTTCAAAAAAGTTGAAAATTTTCATGAAAAGATTTCGACTTCAAAAAGTTGAAAATTTTCATGAAAAGATTTTGGTTTCAAAAAGTTGAAAATTTTCATGAAAAGATCTCGGCTTCAAAAAAGTTGAACATTTTCATGAAAAGATTTCGGCTTCAAAAAAGTTGACCATTTTCATGAAAAGATTTTGGTTTCAAAAAAGTTGAACATTTTCATGAAAAGATTTCGGCTTCAAAAAGTTGAAAAATTTCATGAAAAGATTTCGGCTTCAAAAAGGTTGAAAACTTTCATGAACTATTTCGACTTCAAAAAAGTTGAAGATTTTCATGAAAAGATTTATGCTTCAAAAAAGATGAAAATTTTCATGAAAAGATTTCGGCTTCAAAAAGTTGAAAATTTTCATGAAAAGATTTCGGCTTCAAAAAAGTTGAACATTTTCATGAAAAGATTTCTGCTTCAAAAAAGTTGAAAATTTTCATGAAAAGATTTCGACTTCAAAAAAGTCTAAGGTTTTCATGAAAAGATTTCTGCTTCAAAAAAGTTGACCATTTTCATGAAAAGATTTCGGCATCAAAAAAGTTGAAAATTTTCATGAAAAAATTTCGGTTACAAAAAGTTGAAAATTTTCATGAAAAGATTTCGGCTTCAAAAAGTTGAAAATTTTCATGAAAAGATTTCGGCTTCAAAAAGTTGAAAATTTTCATGAAAAGATTTCGGCTTCAAAAAAGTTGACAATTTTCATGAAAAGATTTCGGCTTCAAAAAAGTTGAACATTTTCATGAAAAGATTTCGGTTTCAAAAAGTTGAAAATTTTCATGAAAAGATCTCGGCTTCAAAAAAGTTGAAAATTTTCATGAAAAGATCTCGGCTTCAAAAAAGTTGAACATTTTCATGAAAAGATTTCGGCTTCAAAAAAGTTGACCATTTTCATGAAAAGATTTCAGCTTCAAAAAAGTTGAAAATTTTCATGAAAAGATTTCGGTTTCAAAAAGGTTGAAAATTTTCATGAAAAGATTTCGGCTTCAAAAAAGTTGAAAACTTTCATGAACTATTTCGACTTCAAAAAAGTCGAAGATTTTCATGAAAAGATTTCGGCTTCAAAAAAGTTGACCATTTTCATGAAAAGATTTTGGTTTCAAAAAAGTTGAACATTTTCATGAAAAGATTTCTGCTTCAAAAAGGTTGAAAATTTTCATGAAAAGATTTCGGTTTCAAAAAGTTGAAAATTTTCATGAAAAGATTTCGGCTTCAAAAAAATGGAACATTTTCATGAAAAGATTTCTGCTTCAAAAAAGTTGAACATTTTCATGAAAAGATTTCGGGTTCAAAAAAGTTGAACATTTTCATGAAAAGATTTCGGCTTCAAAAAAGTTGAAAAATTTCATGAAAAGAATTCGGCTTCAAAAAAGTTGAAAAATTTCATGAAAAGATTTCGGCTTCAAAAAGGTTGAAAACGTTCATGAACTATTTCGACTTCAAAAAAGTTGACCATTTTCATGAAAAGATTTTGGTTTCAAAAAAGTTGAACATTTTCATGAAAAGATTTCGGTTTCAAAAAGTTGAAAATTTTCATGAAAAGATTTCGGCTTCAAAAAAATGGAACATTTTCATGAAAAGATTTCTGCTTCAAAAAAGTTGAACATTTTCATGAAAAGATTTCGGGTTCAAAAAAGTTGAACATTTTCATGAAAAGATTTCGGCTTCAAAAAAGTTGAAAAATTTCATGAAAAGATTTCGGCTTCAAAAAAGTTGAAAAATTTCATGAAAAGATTTCGGCTTCAAAAAGGTTGAAAACTTTCATGAACTATTTCGACTTCAAAAAAGTTGAAAATTTTCATGAAAAGATTTCGACTTCAAAAAAGTCTAAGATTTTCATGAAAAGATTTCTGCTTCAAAAAAGTTGAAAATTTTCATGAAAAGATTTCGACTTCAAAAAGTTGAAAATTTTCATGAAAAGATTTCTGCTTCAAAAAAGTTGACCATTTTCATGAAAAGATTTCGACTTCAAAAAAGTTGAACATTTTCATGAAAAGATTTCGGCTTCAAAAAGTTGAAAATTTTCATGAAAAGATTTTGGTTTCAAAAAGTTGAAAATTTTCATGAAAAGATCTAGGCTTCAAAAAAGTTGAAAATTTTCATGCAGTATTTCGGCTTCAAAAAAATGGAACATTTTCATGAAAAGATTTCGGCTTCAAAAAGTTGAAAATTTTCATGAAAAGATTTCTGCTTCAAAAAAGTTGAAAATTTTCATGACAGGATTTTGGCTTCAAAAAGGTTGAAAACTTTCATGAACTATTTCGACTTCAAAAAAGTCGAAGATTTTCATGAAAAGATTTCGGCTTCAAAAAAGTTGAAAATTTTCATGAAGTATTTCGGCTGCAAAAAAATGGAACATTTTCATGAAAAGATTTCGGCTTCAAAAAAGTTGAAAATTTTCATGAAAAGATTTCGGGTTCAAAAAAGTTGAAAATTTACATGAAAAGATTTCGACTTCAAAAAAGTCGAAGATTTTCATGAAAAGATTTCTGCTTCAAAAAAGTTGAAAATTTTCATGAAAAGATTTCGACTTCAAAAAGTTGAAAATTTTCATGAAAAGATTTTGGTTTCAAAAAGTTGAAAATTTTCATGAAAAGATCTCGGCTTCAAAAAAGTTGAACATTTTCATGAAAAGATTTCGGCTTCAAAAAAGTTGACCATTTTCATGAAAAGATTTTGGTTTCAAAAAAGTTGAACATTTTCATGAAAAGATTTCGGCTTCAAAAAGTTGAAAAATTTCATGGAAAGATTTCGGCTTCAAAAAGGTTGAAAACTTTCATGAACTATTTCGACTTCAAAAAAGTTGAAGATTTTCATGAAAAGATTTATGCTTCAAAAAAGATGAAAATTTTCATGAAAAGATTTCGGCTTCAAAAAGTTGAAAATTTTCATGAAAAGATTTCGGCTTCAAAAAAGTTGACCATTTTCATGAAAAGATTTCGGCTTCAAAAAAGTTGAAAATTTTCATGAAGTATTTCGGTTGCAAAAAAATGGAACATTTTCATGAAAAGATTTCGGCTTCAAAAAAGTTGAACATTTTCATGAAAAGATTTTGGTTTCAAAAAGTTGAAAATTTTCATGAAAAGATTTCAGCTTCAAAAAGGTTGAAAACTTTAATGAACTATTTCGACTTCAAAAAAGTCGAAGAATTTCATGAATAGATTTCGGCTTCAAAAAAGTTGAACATTTTCATGAAGTATTTCGGCTGCAAAAAAGTTGAAAATTTTCATGAAAAGATTTCTGCTTCAAAAAAGTTGACCATTTTCATGAAAAGATTTCGGCTTCAAAAAAGTTGAAAATTTTCATGAAAAGATTTCGGTTTCAAAAAGTTGAAAATTTTCATGAAAAGATTTCGGCTTCAAAAAGTTGAAAATTTTCATGAAAAGATTTCGGCTACAAAAAGTTGAAAATTTTCATGAAAAGATTTCGGCTGCAAAAAAATGGAACATTTTCATGAAAAGATTTCGGCTTCAAAAAAGTTGAAAATTTTCATGAAAAGATTTCGGGTTCAAAAAAGTTGAAAATTTACATGAAAAGATTTCGACTTCAAAAAGTTGAAAATTTTCATGAAAAGATTTTGGTTTCAAAAAGTTGAAAATTTTCATGAAAAGATCTCGGCTTCAAAAAAGTTGAACATTTTC
This sequence comes from Labrus bergylta, assembly GCF_963930695.1. NCBI lineage: Eukaryota > Metazoa > Chordata > Actinopteri > Labriformes > Labridae > Labrus > Labrus bergylta. Next base: position 858,605 of record NC_089202.1, on the reverse strand, counting down.
ATGAAAAGATTTCGGCTTCAAAAAAGTTGACCATTTTCATGAAAAGATTTTGGTTTCAAAAAAGTTGAACATTTTCATGAAAAGATTTCGGCTTCAAAAAGTTGAAAAATTTCATGAAAAGATTTCGGCTTCAAAAAAGTTGAACATTTTCATGAAAAGATTTCGGCTTCAAAAAGTTGAAAAATTTCATGAAAAGATTTCGGCTTCAAAAAGGTTGAAAACTTTCATGAACTATTTCGACTTCAAAAAAGTTGAAGATTTTCATGAAAAGATTTATGCTTCAAAAAAGATGAAAATTTTCATGAAAAGATTTCGGCTTCAAAAAGTTGAAAATTTTCATGAAAAGATTTCGGCTTCAAAAAAGTTGAACATTTTCATGAAAAGATTTCTGCTTCAAAAAAGTTGAAAATTTTCATGAAAAGATTTCGACTTCAAAAAAGTCTAAGGTTTTCATGAAAAGATTTCTGCTTCAAAAAAGTTGACCATTTTCATGAAAAGATTTCGGCATCAAAAAAGTTGAAAATTTTCATGAAAAAATTTCGGTTACAAAAAGTTGAAAATTTTCATGAAAAGATTTCGGCTTCAAAAAGTTGAAAATTTTCATGAAAAGATTTCGGCTTCAAAAAGTTGAAAATTTTCATGAAAAGATTTCGGCTTCAAAAAAGTTGACAATTTTCATGAAAAGATTTCGGCTTCAAAAAAGTTGAAAATTTTCATGAAAAGATTTCGGTTTCAAAAAGTTGAAAATTTTCATGAAAAGATCTCGGCTTCAAAAAAGTTGAAAATTTTCATGAAAAGATCTCGGCTTCAAAAAAGTTGAACATTTTCATGAAAAGATTTCGGCTTCAAAAAAGTTGACCATTTTCATGAAAAGATTTCAGCTTCAAAAAAGTTGAAAATTTTCATGAAAAGATTTCGGTTTCAAAAAGGTTGAAAATTTTCATGAAAAGATTTCGGCTTCAAAAAAGTTGAAAACTTTCATGAACTATTTCGACTTCAAAAAAGTCGAAGATTTTCATGAAAAGATTTCGGCTTCAAAAAAGTTGACCATTTTCATGAAAAGATTTTGGTTTCAAAAAAGTTGAACATTTTCATGAAAAGATTTCTGCTTCAAAAAGGTTGAAAATTTTCATGAAAAGATTTCGGTTTCAAAAAGTTGAAAATTTTCATGAAAAGATTTCGGCTTCAAAAAAATGGAACATTTTCATGAAAAGATTTCTGCTTCAAAAAAGTTGAACATTTTCATGAAAAGATTTCGGGTTCAAAAAAGTTGAACATTTTCATGAAAAGATTTCGGCTTCAAAAAAGTTGAAAAATTTCATGAAAAGAATTCGGCTTCAAAAAAGTTGAAAAATTTCATGAAAAGATTTCGGCTTCAAAAAGGTTGAAAACGTTCATGAACTATTTCGACTTCAAAAAAGTTGACCATTTTCATGAAAAGATTTTGGTTTCAAAAAAGTTGAACATTTTCATGAAAAGATTTCGGTTTCAAAAAGTTGAAAATTTTCATGAAAAGATTTCGGCTTCAAAAAAATGGAACATTTTCATGAAAAGATTTCTGCTTCAAAAAAGTTGAACATTTTCATGAAAAGATTTCGGGTTCAAAAAAGTTGAACATTTTCATGAAAAGATTTCGGCTTCAAAAAAGTTGAAAAATTTCATGAAAAGATTTCGGCTTCAAAAAAGTTGAAAAATTTCATGAAAAGATTTCGGCTTCAAAAAGGTTGAAAACTTTCATGAACTATTTCGACTTCAAAAAAGTTGAAAATTTTCATGAAAAGATTTCGACTTCAAAAAAGTCTAAGATTTTCATGAAAAGATTTCTGCTTCAAAAAAGTTGAAAATTTTCATGAAAAGATTTCGACTTCAAAAAGTTGAAAATTTTCATGAAAAGATTTCTGCTTCAAAAAAGTTGACCATTTTCATGAAAAGATTTCGACTTCAAAAAAGTTGAACATTTTCATGAAAAGATTTCGGCTTCAAAAAGTTGAAAATTTTCATGAAAAGATTTTGGTTTCAAAAAGTTGAAAATTTTCATGAAAAGATCTAGGCTTCAAAAAAGTTGAAAATTTTCATGCAGTATTTCGGCTTCAAAAAAATGGAACATTTTCATGAAAAGATTTCGGCTTCAAAAAGTTGAAAATTTTCATGAAAAGATTTCTGCTTCAAAAAAGTTGAAAATTTTCATGACAGGATTTTGGCTTCAAAAAGGTTGAAAACTTTCATGAACTATTTCGACTTCAAAAAAGTCGAAGATTTTCATGAAAAGATTTCGGCTTCAAAAAAGTTGAAAATTTTCATGAAGTATTTCGGCTGCAAAAAAATGGAACATTTTCATGAAAAGATTTCGGCTTCAAAAAAGTTGAAAATTTTCATGAAAAGATTTCGGGTTCAAAAAAGTTGAAAATTTACATGAAAAGATTTCGACTTCAAAAAAGTCGAAGATTTTCATGAAAAGATTTCTGCTTCAAAAAAGTTGAAAATTTTTATGAAAAGATTTCGACTTCAAAAAGTTGAAAATTTTCATGAAAAGATTTTGGTTTCAAAAAGTTGAAAATTTTCATGAAAAGATCTCGGCTTCAAAAAAGTTGAACATTTTCATGAAAAGATTTCGGCTTCAAAAAAGTTGACCATTTTCATGAAAAGATTTTGGTTTCAAAAAAGTTGAACATTTTCATGAAAAGATTTCGGCTTCAAAAAGTTGAAAAATTTCATGGAAAGATTTCGGCTTCAAAAAGGTTGAAAACTTTCATGAACTATTTCGACTTCAAAAAAGTTGAAGATTTTCATGAAAAGATTTATGCTTCAAAAAAGATGAAAATTTTCATGAAAAGATTTCGGCTTCAAAAAGTTGAAAATTTTCATGAAAAGATTTCGGCTTCAAAAAAGTTGACCATTTTCATGAAAAGATTTCGGCTTCAAAAAAGTTGAAAATTTTCATGAAGTATTTCGGTTGCAAAAAAATGGAACATTTTCATGAAAAGATTTCGGCTTCAAAAAAGTTGAACATTTTCATGAAAAGATTTTGGTTTCAAAAAGTTGAAAATTTTCATGAAAAGATTTCAGCTTCAAAAAGGTTGAAAACTTTAATGAACTATTTCGACTTCAAAAAAGTCGAAGAATTTCATGAATAGATTTCGGCTTCAAAAAAGTTGAACATTTTCATGAAGTATTTCGGCTGCAAAAAAGTTGAAAATTTTCATGAAAAGATTTCTGCTTCAAAAAAGTTGACCATTTTCATGAAAAGATTTCGGCTTCAAAAAAGTTGAAAATTTTCATGAAAAGATTTCGGTTTCAAAAAGTTGAAAATTTTCATGAAAAGATTTCGGCTTCAAAAAGTTGAAAATTTTCATGAAAAGATTTCGGCTACAAAAAGTTGAAAATTTTCATGAAAAGATTTCGGCTGCAAAAAAATGGAACATTTTCATGAAAAGATTTCGGCTTCAAAAAAGTTGAAAATTTTCATGAAAAGATTTCGGGTTCAAAAAAGTTGAAAATTTACATGAAAAGATTTCGACTTCAAAAAGTTGAAAATTTTCATGAAAAGATTTTGGTTTCAAAAAGTTGAAAATTTTCATGAAAAGATCTCGGCTTCAAAAAAGTTGAACATTTTCATGAAAAGATTTCGGCTTCAAAAAAGTTGACCATTTTCATGAAAAGATTTTGGTTTCAAAAAAGTTGAACATTTTCATGAAAAGATTTCGGCTTCAAAAAGTTGAAAAATTTCATGAAAAGATTTCGGCTTCAAAAAAGTTGAACATTTTCATGAAAAGATTTCGGCTTCAAAAAGTTGAAAATTTTCCTGAAAAGATCTCGGCTTCAAAAAAGTTGAACATTTTCATGAAAAGATTTCGGCTTCAAAAAGTTGAAAATTTTCATGAAAAGATTTCGGCTTCAAAAAGTTGAAAATTTTCATGAAAAGATTTCGGCTTCAAAAAAGTTGAACATTTTCATGAAAAGATTTCGGCTTCAAAAAAGTTGAAAATTTTCATGAAGTATTTCGGTTGCCAAAAAATGGAACATTTTCATGAAAAGATTTCGGCTTCAAAAAAGTTGAACATTTTCATGAAAAGATTTTGGTTTCAAAAAGTTGAAAATTTTCATGAAAAGATTTCAGCTTCAAAAAGGTTGATAACTTTAATGAACTATTTCGACTTCAAAAAAGTCGAAGAATTTCATGAAAAGATTTCGGCTTCAAAAAAGTTGAAAATTTTCATGAAAAGATTTCTGCTTCAAAAAAGTTGAAAATTTACATGAAAAGATTTCGACTTCAAAAAAGTCGAAGATTTTCATGAAAAGATTTCTGCTTCAAAAAAGTTGAAAATTTTCATGAAAAGATTTCGACTTCAAAAAGTTGAAAATTTTCATGAAAAGATTTCTGCTTCAAAAAAGTTGACCATTTTCATGAAAAGATTTCGACTTTAAAAAAGTTGAACATTTTCATGAAAAGATTTCGGCTTCAAAAAGTTGAACATTTTCATGAAAAGATTTCGGTTTCAAAAAGTTGAAAATTTTCATGAAAAGATCTCGGCTTCAAAAAAGTTGAAAATTTTCATGCAGTATTTCGGCTTCAAAAAAATGGAACATTTTCATGAAAAGATTTCGGCTTCAAAAAGTTGAAAATTTTCATGAAAAGATTTCTGCTTCAAAAAATTTGAAAATTTTCATGACAGGATTTTGGCTTCAAAAAGGTTGAAAACTTTCATGAACTATTTCGACTTCAAAAAAGTCGAAGAATTTCATGAAAAGATTTCGGCTTCAAAAAAGTTGAAAATTTACATGAAAAGATTTCGACTTCAAAAAAGTCGAAGATTTTCATGAAAAGATTTCTGCTTCAAAAAAGTTGAAAATTTTCATGAAAAGATTTCTGCTTCAAAAAAGTTGAAAATTTTCATGAAAAGATTTCGGTTTCAAAAAGTTGAAAATTTTCATGAAAAGATTTCGGCTTCAAAAAAATGGAACATTTTCATGAAAAGATTTCTGCTTCAAAAAAGTTGAACATTTTCATGAAAAGATTTCGGGCTCAAAAAAGTTGAACATTTTCATGAAAAGATTTCGGCTTCAAAAAAGTTGAAAAATTTCATGAAAAGATTTCGGCTTCAAAAAAGTTGAAAAATTTCATGAAAAGATTTCGGCTTCAAAAAAGTTGAAAAATTTCATGAAAAGATTTCGGCTTCAAAAAGGTTGAAAACTTTCATGAACTATTTCGACTTCAAAAAAGTTGACCATTTTCATGAAAAGATTTCTGCTTCAAAAAAGTTGAAAATTTTCATGAAAAGATTTCGGTTTCAAAAAGTTGAAAATTTTCATGAAAAGATCTCGGCTTCAAAAAGTTGAAAATTTTCATGAAAAGATTTCGGCTTCAAAAAAGTTGACCATTTTCATGAAAAGATTTCGGCTTCAAAAAAGTTTAAAATTTTCATGAAAAGATTTCGGTTTGAAAAAGTTGAAAATTTACATGAAAAGATTTCGGCTTCAAAAAGTTGAAAATTTTCATGAAAAGATTTCGGCTTCAAAAAGTTGAACATTTTCATGAAAAGATTTCGGCTTCAAAAAAGTTGAAAATTTACATGAAAAGATTTCGACTTCAAAAAAGTTGAAAATTTTCATGAAGTATTTCGGCTTCAAAAAAATGGAACATTTTCATGAAAAGATTTCGGCTTCAAAAAAGTTGAACATTTTCATGAAAAGATTTCTGCTTCAAAAAAGTTGAAAATTTACATGAAAAGATTTCGGCTTCAAAAAAGTCTAAGATTTTCATGAAAAGATTTCTGCTTCAAAAAAGTTGAAAATTTTCATGAAAAGATTTCGGTTTCAAAAAGTTGAAAATTTTCATGAAAAGATTTCGGCTTCAAAAAAATGGAACATTTTCATGAAAAGATTTCTGCTTCAAAAAAGTTGAACATTTTCATGAAAAGATTTCGGGTTCAAAAAAGTTGAACATTTTCATGAAAAGATTTCGGCTTCAAAAAAGTTGAAAAATTTCATGAAAAGATTTCGGCTTCAAAAAGGTTGAAAACTTTCATGAACCATTTCGACTTCAAAAAAGTTGAAAATTTTCATGAAAAGATTTCGACTTCAAAAAAGTCTAAGATTTTCATGAAAAGATTTCTGCTTCAAAAAAGTTGAAAATTTTCATGAAAAGATCTAGGCTTCAAAAAAGTTGAAAATTTTCATGAACTATTTCGACTTCAAAAAAGTTGAACATTTTCATGAAAAGATTTCGGCTTCAAAAAAGTTGAAAAAGTTCATGAAAAGATTTCGGCTTCAAAAAAGTTGAAAAATTTCATGAAAAGATTTCGGCTTCAAAAAGGTTGAAAACTTTCATGAACTATTTCGACCTCAAAAAAGTTGAACATTTTCATGAAAAGATTTCGACTTCAAAAAAGTCTAAGATTTTCATGAAAAGATTTTGGTTTCAAAAAGTTGAAAATTTTCATGAAAAGATCTAGGCTTCAAAAAAGTTGAAAATTTTCATGCAGTATTTCGGCTTCAAAAAAATGGAACATTTTCATGAAAAGATTTCGGCTTCAAAAAGTTGAAAATTTTCATGAAAAGATTTCTGCTTCAAAAAAGTTGAAAATTTTCATGACAGGATTTTGGCTTCAAAAAGGTTGAAAACTTTCATGAACTATTTCGACTTCAAAAAAGTCGAAGATTTTCATGAAAAGATTTCGGCTTCAAAAAAGTTGAAAATTTTCATGAAGTATTTCGGCTGCAAAAAAATGGAACATTTTCATGAAAAGATTTCGGCTTCAAAAAAGTTGAAAATTTTCATGAAAAGATTTCCGGTTCAAAAAAGTTGAAAATTTACATGAAAAGATTTCGACTTCAAAAAAGTCGAAGATTTTCATGAAAAGATTTCTGCTTCAAAAAAGTTGAAAATTTTCATGAAAAGATTTCGACTTCAAAAAGTTGAAAATTTTCATGAAAAGATTTCGGTTTCAAAAAGTTGAAAATTTTCATGAAAAGATCTCGGCTTCAAAAAGTTGAAAATTTTCATGAAAAGATTTCGGCTTCAAAAAAGTTGACCATTTTCATGAAAAGATTTCGGCTTCAAAAAAGTTTAAAATTTTCATGAAAAGATTTCGGTTTGAAAAAGTTGAAAATTTTCATGAAAAGATTTCGGCTTCAAAAAGTTGAAAATTTTCATGAAAAGATTTCGGCTTCAAAAAGTTGAACATTTTCATGAAAAGATTTCGGCTTCAAAAAAGTTGAAAATTTACATTAAAAGATTTCGGCTTCAAAAAAGTCAAAAACTTTCATGAAGTATTTCGGCTTCAAAAAAGTTGAAAATTTTCATGAAAAGATTTCTACTTCAAAAAGTTGAAAATTTACATGAAAATATTTCGGCTTCAAAAAAATGGAACATTTTCATGAAAAGATTTCTGCTTCAAAAAAGTTGAAAATTTACATGAAAAGATTTCGGCTTCAAAAAAGTCAAAAACTTTCATGAAGTATTTCGGCTTCAAAAAAGTTGAAAATTTACATGAAAAGATTTCGACTTCAAAAAAGTTGAAAATTTTCATGAAGTATTTCGGCTTCAAAAAAATGGAACATTTTCATGAAAAGATTTCGGCTTCAAAAAAGTTGAACATTTTCATGAAAAGATTTCTGCTTCAAAAAAGTTGAAAATTTACATGAAAAGATTTCGGCTTCAAAAAAGTCTAAGATTTTCATGAAAAGATTTCTGCTTCAAAAAAGTTGAAAATTTTCATGAAAAGATTTCTGCTTCAAAAAAGTTGAAAATTTTCATGAAAAGATTTCGGCTTCAAAAAGTTGAAAATTTTCATGAAAAGATTTCATCTTCAAAAAAGTTGACCATTTTCATGAAAAGATTTCGGCTTCAAAAAAGTTGAAAATTTTCATGAAAAGATTTCGGTTTCAGAAAGTTGAAAATTTTCATGAAAAGATTTCGGCTTCAAAAAAGTTGAAAATTTTCATGAAGTATTTCGGCTTCAAAAAAATGGAACATTTTCATGAAAAGATTTCGGCTTCAAAAAAGTTGAACATTTTCATGAAAAGATTTCTGCTTCAAAAAAGTTGAAAATTTACATGAAAAGATTTCTGCTTCAAAAAAGTTGAAAATTTTCATGAAAAGATTTCGGCTTCAAAAAGTTGAAAATTTTCATGAAAAGATTTCGTCTTCAAAAAAGTTCACCATTTTCATGAAAAGATTTCGGCTTCAAAAAAGTTTAAAATTTTCATGAAAAGATTTCGGTTTCAAAAAGTTGAAAATTTTCATGAAAAGATTTCGACTTCAAAAAAGTCTAAGATTTTCATGAAAAGATTTCTGCTTCAAAAAAGTTGAAAATTTTCATGAAAAGATTTCGGCTACAAAAAGTTGAAAATTTTCATGAAAAGATTTCGGCTTCAAAAAGTTGAAAATTTTCATGAAAAGATTTCGGCTTCAAAAAAGTTGACCATTTTCATGAAAAGATTTCAGCTTCAAAAAGGTTGAAAACTTTCATGAACTATTTCGACTTCAAAAAAGTTGAACATTTTCATGAAAAGATTTCGGTTGCAAAAAAATGGAACATTTTCATGAAAAGATTTCGGCTTCAAAAAAGTTGAACATTTTCATGAAAAGATTTCTGCTTCAAAAAAGTTGAAAATTTACATGAAAAGATTTTGGTTTCAAAAAGTTGAAAATTTTCATGAAAAGATTTCTGCTTCAAAAAGGTTGAAAACTTTCATGAACTATTTCGACTTCAAAAAAGTCGAAGATTTTCATGAAAAGATTTCGGCTTAAAAAAAGTTGAACATTTTCATGAAGTATTTCGGCTGCAAAAAAGTTGAAAATTTTCATGAAAAGATTTCGGATTCAAAAAGTTGAAAATTTTCATGAAAAGATTTCGTCTTCAAAAAAGTTCACCATTTTCATGAAAAGATTTCGGCTTCAAAAAAGTTTAAAATTTTCATGAAAAGATTTCGGTTTCAAAAAGTTGAAAATTTTCATGAAAAGATTTCGGCTTCAAAAAAGTTGAAAATTTTCATGAAGTATTTCGGCTTCAAAAAAATGGAACAGTTTCATGAAAATATTTCGGCTTCAAAAAAGTTGAAAATTTTCATGAAAAGATTTCGGCTTCAAAAAAGTTGAAAATTTTCATGAAAAGATTTCGACTTCAAAAAAGTCTAAGATTTTCATGAAAAGATTTCTGCTTCAAAAAAGTTGAAAATTTTCATGAAAAGATTTCGGCTTCAAAAAGTTGAAAATTTTCATGAAAAGATTTCGGCTTCAAAAAGTTGAAAATTTTCATGAAAAGATTTCGGCTTCAAAAAAGTTGACCATTTTCATGAAAAGATTTCAGCTTCAAAAAGGTTGAAAACTTTCATGAACTATTTCGACTTCAAAAAAGTTGAACATTTTCATGAAAAGATTTCGGTTGCAAAAAAATGGAACATTTTCATGAAAAGATTTCGGCTTCAAAAAAGTTGAACATTTTCATGAAAAGATTTCTGCTTCAAAAAAGTTGAAAATTTACATGAAAAGATTTTGGTTTCAAAAAGTTGAAAATTTTCATGAAAAGATTTCAGCTTCAAAAAGGTTGAAAACTTTCATGAACTATTTCGACTTCAAAAAAGTCGAAGATTTTCATGAAAAGATTTCGGCTTCAAAAAAGTTGAACATTTTCATGAAGTATTTCGGCTGCAAAAAAGTTGAAAATTTTCATGAAAAGATTTCGGCTTCAAAAAAGTTGAAAATTTTCATGAAAAGATTTCGGCTTCAAAAAAGTTGAACATTTTCATGAAGTATTTCGGCTTGAAAAAAGTTGAAAATTTACATTAAAAGATTTCGGCTTCAAAAAAGTCAAAAACTTTCATGAAGTATTTCGGCTTCAAAAAAGTTGAAAATTTTCATGAAAAGATTTCTGCTTCAAAAAAGTTGAAAATTTTCATGAAAAGATTTCGGCTTCAAAACGGTTGAAAACTTTCATGAACTATTTCGGCTTCAAAAAAGTCGAAGATTTTCATGAAAAGATTTCTGCTTCAAAAAAGTTGAAAATTTTCATGAAAAGATTTCGGCTTCAAAAAGTTGAAAATTTTCATGAAAAGATTTCGGCTTCAAAAAAGTTGAAAATTTTCATGAAGTATTTCGGCTTCAAAAAAATGGAACATTTTCATGAAAAGATTTCTGCTTCAAAAAAGTTGAAAATTTACATGAAAAGATTTCGGCTTCAAAAAAGTCAAAAACTTTCATGAACTATTTCGACTTCAAAAAAGTCGAAGATTTTCATGAAAAGATTTCGGCTTCAAAAAAGTTGAACATTTTCATGAAAAGATTTCTGATTCAAAAAAGTTGAAAATATACATGAAAAGATTTCGGCTTCAAAAAAGTCTAAGATTTTCATGAAAAGATTTCTGCTTCAAAAAAGTTGAAAATTTTCATGAAAAGATTTCGGCTTCAAAAAGTTGAAAATTTTCATGAAAAGATTTCGTCTTCAAAAAAGTTCACCATTTTCATGAAAAGATTTCGGCTTCAAAAAAGTTGAAAATTTTCATGAAAAGATTTCGGTTTCAAAAAGTTGAAAATTTTCATGAAAAGATTTCGGCTTCAAAAAAGTTGAAAATTTTCATGAAGTATTTCGGCTTCAAAAAAATGGAACATTTTCATTAAAAGATTTCGGCTTCAAAAAAGTCAACGATTTTCATGAAAAGATTTCTGCTTCAAAAAAGTTGAACATTTTCATGAAAAGATTTCGGCTTCAAAAAGTTGAAAATTTTCATGAAAAGATTTCAGCTTCAAAAAAGTTGAAAATTTTCATGAAGTATTTCGGCTTCAAAAAAATGGAACATTTTCATGAAAAGATTTCTGCTTCAAAAAAGTTGAAAATTTACATGAAAAGATTTCGGCATCAAAAAAGTCAAAAACTTTCATGAACTATTTCGACTTCAAAAAAGTCGAAGATTTTCATGAAAAGATTTCGGCTTCAAAAAAGTTGAACATTTTCATGAAAAGATTTCTGATTCAAAAAAGTTGAAAATTTACATGAAAAGATTTCGGCTTCAAAAAAGTCTAAGATTTTCATGAAAAGATTTCTGCTTCAAAAAAGTTGAAAATTTTCATGAAAAGATTTCGGCTTCAAAAAGTTGAAAATTTTCATGAAAAGATTTCGTCTTCAAAAAAGTTCACCATTTTCATGAAAAGATTTCGGCTTCAAAAAAGTTGAAAATTTTCATGAAGTATTTCGGCTTCAAAAAAATGGAACATTTTCATGAAAAGATTTCGGCTTCAAAAAGTTGAAAATTTTCATGAAAAGATTTCGTCTTCAAAAAAGTTCACCATTTTCATGAAAAGATTTCGGCTTCAAAAAAGTTGAAAATTTTCATGAAAAGATTTCGGTTTCAAAAAGTTGAAAATTTTCATGAAAAGATTTCTGCTTCAAAAAAGTTGAAAATTTTCATGAAGTATTTCGGCTTCAAAAAAATGGAACATTTTCATGAAAAGATTTCGGCTTCAAAAAACTTGAACATTTTCATGAAAAGATCTCAGCTTCAAAAAAGTTGAAAATTTACCTGAAAAGATTTCGACTTCAAAAAAGTCTAAGATTTTCATGAAAAAATTTTGCATCAAAAAAGTTGAACATTTTCATGAAAAGATTTCGGCTTCAAAAAGTTGAACATTTTCATGAAAAGATTTCGGCTTCAAAAAGTTGAACATTTTCATGAAAAGATTTCGGCTTCAAAAAAGTTGAACATTTTCATGAAAAGATTTCGGCTTCAAAAAAGTTGAAAATTTTCATGACAGGATTTCGGTTTCAAAAAGTTGAAAATTTTCATGAAAACATCTCGGCTTCAAAAAAGATGAACATTTTCATGAAAAGATTTCGGCTTCAAAAAAGTTGACCATTTTCATGAAAAGATTTCTGCTTCAAAAAAGTTGAAAATTTTCATGAAAAGATTTCTGCTTCAAAAAAGTTGAAAATTTTCATGAAAAGATTTCGGCTTCAAAAAGGTTGAAAACTTTCATGAACTATTTCGACTTCAAAAAAGTCGAAGATTTTCATGAAAAGATTTCGGCTGCAAAAAAGTCTAAAATTTTCATGAAAAGATTTATGCTTCAAAAAAGATGAAAATTTTCATGAAAAGATTTCGGCTTCAAAAAGTTGAAAATTTTCATGAAAAGATTTATGCTTCAAAAAAGTTGACCATTTTCATGAAAAGATTTCGGCTTCAAAAAAGTTGAAAATTTTCATGAAAAGATTTCGATTTCAAAAAGTTGAAAATTTTCATGAAAAGATTTCTGCTTCAAAAAAGTTGAACATTTTCATGAAAAGATTTCGGCTTCAAAAAAGTTGAACATTTTCATGAAAAGATTTCGGCTTCAAAAAAGTTGAAAATTTTCATGAAAAGATTTTGGTTTCAAAAAGTTGAAAATTTTCATGAAAAGATCTCGGCTTCAAAAAAGATGAACATTTTCATGAAAAGATTTCGGCTTCAAAAAAGTTGACCATTTTCATGAAAAGATTTCTGCTTCAAAAAAGTTGAAAATTTTCATGAAAAGATTTCTGCTTCAAAAAAGTTGAAAATTTTCATGAAAAGATTTCGGCTTCAAAAAGGTTGAAAACTTTCATGAACTATTTCGACTTCAAAAAAGTCGAAGATTTTCATGAAAAGATTTCGGCTTCAAAAAAGTTGAACATTTTCATGAAAAGATTTCTGCTTCAAAAAAGTTGAAAATTTTCATGAAAAGATTTCGACTTCAAAAAAGTCTAAGGTTTTCATGAAAAGATTTCTGCTTCAAAAAAGTTGAAAATTTTCATGAAAAGATTTCGGTTTCAAAAAGTTGAAAATTTTCATGAAAAGATCTCGGCTTCAAAAAAGTTGAACATTTTCATGAAAAGATTTCGGCTCCAAAAAAGTTGACCATTTTCATGAAAAGATTTCAGCTTCAAAAAAGTTGAAAATTTTCATGAAAAGATTTCGGCTTCAAAAAGGTTGAAAACGTTCATGAAAAGATTTATGCTTCAAAAAAGATGAAAATTTTCATGAAAAGATTTCGGCTTCAAAAAGTTGAAAATTTTCATGAAAAGATTTCGGCTTCAAAAAAGTTGACAATTTTCATGAAAAGATTTCGGCTTCAAAAAAGTTGACCATTTTCATGAAAAGATTTCGGCTTCAAAAAAGTTGAAAATTTACATGAAAAGATTTCGGCTTCAAAAAAGTCAAAAACTTTCATGAACTATTTCGACTTCAAAAAAGTCGAAGATTTTCATGAAAAGATTTCGGCTTCAAAAAAGTTGAACATTTTCATGAAAAGATTTCTGATTCAAAAAAGTTGAAAATATACATGAAAAGATTTCGGCTTCAAAAAAGTCTAAGATTTTCATGAAAAGATTTCTGCTTCAAAAAAGTTGAAAATTTTCATGAAAAGATTTCGGCTTCAAAAAGTTGAAAATTTTCATGAAAAGATTTCGTCTTCAAAAAAGTTCACCATTTTCATGAAAAGATTTCGGCTTCAAAAAAGTTGAAAATTTTCATGAAAAGATTTCGGTTTCAAAAAGTTGAAAATTTTCATGAAAAGATTTCGGCTTCAAAAAAGTTGAAAATTTTCATGAAGTATTTCGGCTTCAAAAAAATGGAACATTTTCATGAAAAGATTTTTGCTTCAAAAAAGTTGAAAATTTACATGAAAAGATTTCGGCATCAAAAAAGTCAAAAACTTTCATGAACTATTTCGACTTCAAAAAAGTCGAAGATTTTCATGAAAAGATTTCGGCTTCAAAAAAGTCTAAGATTTTCATGAAAAGATTTCTGCTTCAAAAAAGTTGAAAATTTTCATGAAAAGATTTCGGCTTCAAAAAGTTGAAAATTTTCATGAAAAGATTTCGTCTTCAAAAAAGTTCACCATTTTCATGAAAAGATTTCGGCTTCAAAAAAGTTGAAAATTTTCATGAAGTATTTCGGCTTCAAAAAAATGGAACATTTTCATGAAAAGATTTCGGCTTCAAAAAGTTGAAAATTTTCATGAAAAGATTTCGTCTTCAAAAAAGTTCACCATTTTCATGAAAAGATTTCGGCCTCAAAAAAGTTGAAAATTTTCATGAAAAGATTTCGGTTTCAAAAAGTTGAAAATTTTCATGAAAAGATTTCTGCTTCAAAAAAGTTGAAAATTTTCATGAAGTATTTCGGCTTCAAAAAAATGGAACATTTTCATGAAAAGATTTCGGCTTCAAAAAACTTGAACATTTTCATGAAAAGATCTCAGCTTCAAAAAAGTTGAAAATTTACCTGAAAAGATTTCGACTTCAAAAAAGTCTAAGATTTTCATGAAAAGATTTTGCATCAAAAAAGTTGAACATTTTCATGAAAAGATTTCGGCTTCAAAAAGTTGAACATTTTCATGAAAAGATTTCGGCTTCAAAAAGTTGAAAATTTTCATGAAAAGATTTCGGCTTCAAAAAAGTTGAACATTTTCATGAAAAGATTTCGGCTTCAAAAAAGTTGAACATTTTCATGAAAAGATTTCGGTTTCAAAAAGTTGAAAATTTTCATGAAAAGATCTCGGCTTCAAAAAAGATGAACATTTTCATGAAAAGATTTCGGCTTCAAAAAAGTTGACCATTTTCATGAAAAGATTTCTGCTTCAAAAAAGTTGAAAATTTTCATGAAAAGATTTCTGCTTCAAAAAAGTTGAAAATTTTCATGAAAAGATTTCGGCTTCAAAAAGGTTGAAAACTTTCATGAACTATTTCGACTTCAAAAAAGTCGAAGATTTTCATGAAAAGATTTCGGCTTCAAAAAAGTCTAAAATTTTCATGAAAAGATTTATGCTTCAAAAAAGATGAAAATTTTCATGAAAAGATTTCGGCTTCAAAAAGTTGAAAATTTTCATGAAAAGATTTATGCTTCAAAAAAGTTGACCATTTTCATGAAACGATTTCGGCTTCAAAAAAGTTGAAAATTTTCATGAAAAGATTTCGGTTTCAAAAAGTTGAAAATTTTCATGAAAAGATTTCTGCTTCAAAAAAGTTGAAAATTTTCATGACAGGATTTCTGCTTCAAAAAGGATGAAAACTTTCAAGAACTATTTCGACTTCAAAAAAGTCGAAGATTTTCATGAAAAGATTTCGGCTTCAAAAAAGTCTAAAATTTTCATGAAGTATTTCGGCTTCAAAAAAGTTGAACATTTTCATGAAAAGATTTCTGCTTCAAAAAAGTTGAAAATTTACATGAAAAGATTTCGACTTCAAAAAAGTCTAAGATTTTCATGAAAAGATTTCTGCTTCAAAAAGTTGAAAATTTTCATGAAAAGATCTCGGCTTCAAAAAAGTTGAAAATTTTCATGAAGTATTTCGGCTTCAAAAAAATGGAACATTTTCATGAAAAGATTTCGGCTTCAAAAAACTTGAAAATTTTCATGAAAAGATTTCGGCTTCAAAAAAGTTGAACATTTTAATGAAAAGATTTCAGCTTCAAAAAAGTTGAACATTTTCATGAAAAGATTTCGGCTTCAAAAAGTTGAACATTTTCATGAAAAGATTTCGGTTTCAAAAAGTTGAAAATTTTCATGAAAAGATCTCGGCTTCAAAAAAGATGAACATTTTCATGAAAAGATTTCGGCTTCAAAAAAGTTGAAAATTTTCATGAAAAGATTTCGGCTTCAAAAAAGTTGAAAATTTTCATGAAAAGATCTCGGCTTCAAAAAAGATGAACATTTTCATGAAAAGATTTCGGCTTCAAAAAAGTTGACCATTTTCATGAAAAGATTTCTGCTTCAAAAAAGTTGAAAATTTTCATGAAAAGATTTCTGCTTCAAAAAAGTTGAAAATTTTCATGAAAAGATTTCGGTTTCAAAAAGTTGAAAATTTTCATGAAAAGATTTCGGCTTCAAAAAGGTTGAAAACTTTCATGAACTATTTCGACTTCAAAAAAGTCGAAGATTTTCATGAAAAGATTTCGGCTGCAAAAAAGTCTAAAATTTTCATGAAAAGATTTATGCTTCAAAAAAGATGAAAATTTTCATGAAAAGATTTCGGCTTCAAAAAGTTGAAAATTTTCATGAAAAGATTTATGCTTCAAAAAAGTTGACCATTTTCATGAAAAGATTTCGGCTTCAAAAAAGTTGAAAATTTTCATGAAAAGATTTCGATTTCAAAAAGTTGAAAATTTTCATGAAAAGATTTCTGCTTCAAAAAAGTTGAAAATTTTCATGAAAAGATTTCGACTTCAAAAAAGTCTAAGGTTTTCATGAAAAGATTTCTGCTTCAAAAAAGTTGAAAATTTTCATGAAAAGATTTCGGTTTCAAAAAGTTGAAAATTTTCATGAAAAGATCTCGGCTTCAAAAAAGTTGAACATTTTCATGAAAAGATTTCGGCTCCAAAAAAGTTGACCATTTTCATGAAAAGATTTCAGCTTCAAAAAAGTTGAAAATTTTCATGAAAAGATTTCGGCTTCAAAAAGGTTGAAAACGTTCATGAAAAGATTTATGCTTCAAAAAAGATGAAAATTTTCATGAAAAGATTTCGGCTTCAAAAAGTTGAAAATTTTCATGAAAAGATTTCGGCTTCAAAAAAGTTGACAATTTTCATGAAAAGATTTCGGCTTCAAAAAAGTTGACAATTTTCATGAAAAGATTTCGGCTTCAAAAAAGTTGAAAATTTTCATGAATAGATTTCGGTTTCAAAAAGTTGAAAATTTTCATGAAAAGATCTCGGCTTCAAAAAAGTTGAAAATTTTCATGAAAAGATCTCGGCTTCAAAAAAGTTGAACATTTTCATGAAAAGATTTCGGCTTCAAAAAAGTTGACCATTTTCATGAAAAGATTTCAGCTTCAAAAAAGTTGAAAATTTTCATGAAAAGATTTCGGTTTCAAAAAGGTTGAAAATTTTCATGAAAAGATTTCGGCTTCAAAAAGGTTGAAAACTTTCATGAACTATTTCGACTTCAAAAAAGTCGAAGATTTTCATGAAAAGATTTCGTTTTCAAAAAAGTCTAAACTTTTCATGAAAAGATTTATGCTTCAAAAAAGATGAAAATTTTCATGAAAAGATTTCGGCTTCAAAAAGTTGAAAATTTTCATGAAAAGATTTCGGCTTCAAAAAAGTTGACCATTTTCATGAAAAGATTTCGGCTTCAAAAAAGTTGAAAATTTTCATGAAAAGATTTCGTTTTCAAAAAGTTGAAAATTTTCATGAAAAGATTTCTGCTTCAAAAAAGTTGAAAATTTTCATGACAGGATTTTGGCTTCAAAAAGGTTGAAAACTTTCATGAACTATTTCAATTTCAAAAAAGTCGAAGATTTTCATGAAAAGATTTCGGCTTCAAAAAAGTTGAAAATTTTCATGAAAAGATTTCTGCTTCAAAAAAGTTGAAAATTTACATGAAAAGATTTCGACTTCAAAAAAGTCGAAGATTTTCATGAAAAGATTTCTGCTTCAAAAAAGTTGAAAATTTTCATGAAAAGATTTCGACTTCAAAAAGTTGAAAATTTTCATGAAAAGATTTCTGCTTCAAAAAAGTTGACCATTTTCATGAAAAGATTTCGACTTTAAAAAAGTTGAACATTTTCATGAAAAGATTTCGGCTTAAAAAAGTTGAAAATTTTCATGAAAAGATTTCGGTTTCAAAAAGTTGAAAATTTTCATGAAAAGATCTCGGCTTCAAAAAAGTTGAAAATTTTCATGCAGTATTTCGGCTTCAAAAAAATGGAACATTTTCATGAAAAGATTTCGGCTTCAAAAAGTTGAAAATTTTCATGAAAAGATTTCTGCTTCAAAAAAGTTGAAAATTTTCATGACAGGATTTTGGCTTCAAAAAGGTTGAAAACTTTCATGAACTATTTCGACTTCAAAAAAGTCGAAGATTTTCATGAAAAGATTTCGGCTTCAAAAAAGTTGACCATTTTCATGAAAAGATTTTGGTTTCAAAAAAGTTGAAAATTTTCATGAAAAGATTTCTGCTTCAAAAAAGTTGAAAATTTTCATGAAAAGATTTCGGTTTCAAAAAGTTGAAAATTTTCATGAAAAGATTTCGGCTTCAAAAAAATGGAACATTTTCATGAAAAGATTTCTGCTTCAAAAAAGTTGAAGATTTTCATGAAAAGATTTCGGGTTCAAAAAAGTTGAACATTTTCATGAAAAGATTTCGGCTTCAAAAAAGTTGAAAAATTTCATGAAAAGATTTCGGCTTCAAAAAAGTTGAAAAATTTCATGAAAAGATTTCGGCTTCAAAAAAGTTGAAAAATTTCATGAAAAGATTTCGGCTTCAAAAAGGTTGAAAACTTTCATGAACTATTTCGACTTCAAAAAAGTTGACCATTTTCATGAAAAGATTTCTGCTTCAAAAAAGTTGAAAATTTTCATGAAAAGATTTCGGCTTCAAAAAGTTGAAAATTTTCATGAAAAGATTTCGGCTTCAAAAAGTTGAAAATTTTCATGAAAAGATTTCGGCTTCAAAAAAGTTGAAAATTTACATTAAAAGATTTCGGCTTCAAAAAAGTCAAAAACTTTCATGAAGTATTTCGGCTTCAAAAAAGTTGAAAATTTTCATGAAAAGATTTCTACTTCAAAAAGTTGAAAATTTACATGAAAAGATTTCGGCTTCAAAAAAATGGAACATTTTCATGAAAAGATTTCTGCTTCAAAAAAGTTGAAAATTTACATGAAAAGATTTCGGCTTCAAAAAAGTCAAAAACTTTCATGAAGTATTTCGGCTTCAAAAAAGTTGAAAATTTACATGAAAAGATTTCGACTTCAAAAAAGTTGAAAATTTTCATGAAGTATTTCGGCTTCAAAAAAATGGAACATTTTCATGAAAAGATTTCGGCTTCAAAAAAGTTGAACATTTTCATGAAAAGATTTCTGCTTCAAAAAAGTTGAAAATTTACATGAAAAGATTTCGGCTTCAAAAAAGTCTAAGATTTTCATGAAAAGATTTCTGCTTCAAAAAAGTTGAAAATTTTCATGAAAAGATTTCGGTTTCAAAAAGTTGAAAATTTTCATGAAAAGATTTCGGCTTCAAAAAAATGGAACATTTTCATGAAAAGATTTCTGCTTCAAAAAAGTTGAAAATTTTCATGACAGGATTTTGGCTTCAAAAAGGTTGAAAATTTTCATGAAGTATTTCGGCTGCAAAAAAATGGAACATTTTCATGAAAAGATTTCGGCTTCAAAAAAGTTGAAAATTTTCATGAAAAGATTTCGGGTTCAAAAAAGTTGAAAATTTACATGAAAAGATTTCGGGTTCAAAAAAGTTGAAAATTTACATGAAAAGATTTCGACTTCAAAAAAGTCGAAGATTTTCATGAAAAGATTTCTGCTTCAAAAAAGTTGAAAATTTTCATGAAAAGATTTCGACTTCAAAAAGTTGAAAATTTTCATGAAAAGATTTCGGTTTCAAAAAGTTGAAAATTTTCATGAAAAGATCTCGGCTTCAAAAAGTTGAAAATTTTCATGAAAAGATTTCGGCTTCAAAAAAGTTGACCATTTTCATGAAAAGATTTCGGCTTCAAAAAAGTTTAAAATTTTCATGAAAAGATTTCGGTTTGAAAAAGTTGAAAATTTTCATGAAAAGATTTCGGCTTCAAAAAGTTGAAAATTTTCATGAAAAGATTTCGGCTTCAAAAAGTTGAACATTTTCATGAAAAGATTTCGGCTTCAAAAAAGTTGAAAATTTACATGAAAAGATTTCGACTTCAAAAAAGTTGAAAATTTTCATGAAGTATTTCGGCTTCAAAAAAATGGAACATTTTCATGAAAAGATTTCGGCTTCAAAAAAGTTGAACATTTTCATGAAAAGATTTCTGCTTCAAAAAAGTTGAAAATTTACATGAAAAGATTTCGGCTTCAAAAAAGTCTAAGATTTTCATGAAAAGATTTCTGCTTCAAAAAAGTTGAAAATTTTCATGAAAAGATTTCGGTTTCAAAAAGTTGAAAATTTTCATGAAAAGATTTCGGCTTCAAAAAAATGGAACATTTTCATGAAAAGATTTCTGCTTCAAAAAAGTTGAACATTTTCATGAAAAGATTTCGGGTTCAAAAAAGTTGAACATTTTCATGAAAAGATCTCGGCTTCAAAAAAGTTGAAAAATTTCATGAAAAGATTTCGGCTTCAAAAAGGTTGAAAACTTTCATGAACTATTTCGACTTCAAAAAAGTTGAAAATTTTCATGAAAAGATTTCGACTTCAAAAAAGTCTAAGATTTTCATGAAAAGATTTCTGCTTCAAAAAAGTTGAAAATTTTGATGAACTATTTCGACTTCAAAAAAGTTGAACATTTTCATGAAAAGATTTCGGCTTCAAAAAAGTTGAAAAATTTCATGAAAAGATTTCGGCTTCAAAAAAGTTGAAAAATTTCATGAAAAGATTTCGGCTTCAAAAAGGTTGAAAACTTTCATGAACTATTTCGACCTCAAAAAAGTTGAACATTTTCATGAAAAGATTTCGACTTCAAAAAAGTCTAAGATTTTCATGAAAAGATTTCGGTTTCAAAAAGTTGAAAATTTTCATGAAAAGATCTAGGCTTCAAAAAAGTTGAAAATTTTCATGCAGTATTTCGGCTTCAAAAAAATGGAACATTTTCATGAAAAGATTTCGGCTTCAAAAAGTTGAAAATTTTCATGAAAAGATTTCTGCTTCAAAAAAGTTGAAAATTTTCATGACAGGATTTTGGCTTCAAAAAGGTTGAAAACTTTCATGAACTATTTCGACTTCAAAAAAGTCGAAGATTTTCATGAAAAGATTTCGGCTTCAAAAAAGTTGAAAATTTTCATGAAGTATTTCGGCTGCAAAAAAATGGAACATTTTCATGAAAAGATTTCGGCTTCAAAAAAGTTGAAAATTTTCATGAAAAGATTTCGGGTTCAAAAAAGTTGAAAATTTACATGAAAAGATTTCGACTTCAAAAAAGTCGAAGATTTTCATGAAAAGATTTCTGCTTCAAAAAAGTTGAAAATTTTCATGAAAAGATTTCGACTTCAAAAAGTTGAAAATTTTCATGAAAAGATTTCGGTTTCAAAAAGTTGAAAATTTTCATGAAAAGATCTCGGCTTCAAAAAGTTGAAAATTTTCATGAAAAGATTTCGGCTTCAAAAAAGTTGACCATTTTCATGAAAAGATTTCGGCTTCAAAAAAGTTTAAAATTTTCATGAAAAGATTTCGGTTTGAAAAAGTTGAAAATTTTCATGAAAAGATTTCGGCTTCAAAAAGTTGAAAATTTTCATGAAAAGATTTCGGCTTCAAAAAGTTGAACATTTTCATGAAAAGATTTCGGCTTCAAAAAAGTTGAAAATTTACATTAAAAGATTTCGGCTTCAAAAAAGTCAAAAACTTTCATGAAGTATTTCGGCTTCAAAAAAGTTGAAAATTTTCATGAAAAGATTTCTACTTCAAAAAGTTGAAAATTTACATGAAAATATTTCGGCTTCAAAAAAATGGAACATTTTCATGAAAAGATTTCTGCTTCAAAAAAGTTGAAAATTTACATGAAAAGATTTCGGCTTCAAAAAAGTCAAAAACTTTCATGAAGTATTTCGGCTTCAAAAAAGTTGAAAATTTACATGAAAAGATTTCGACTTCAAAAAAGTTGAAAATTTTCATGAAGTATTTCGGCTTCAAAAAAATGGAACATTTTCATGAAAAGATTTCGGCTTCAAAAAAGTTGAACATTTTCATGAAAAGATTTCTGCTTCAAAAAAGTTGAAAATTTACATGAAAAGATTTCGGCTTCAAAAAAGTCTAAGATTTTCATGAAAAGATTTCTGCTTCAAAAAAGTTGAAAATTTTCATGAAAAGATTTCTGCTTCAAAAAAGTTGAAAATTTTCATGAAAAGATTTCTGCTTCCAAAAGTTGAAAATTTTCATGAAAAGATCTCGGCTTCAAAAAGTTGAAAATTTTCATGAAGTATTTCGGCTTCAAAAAAATGGAACATTTTCATGAAAAGATTTCGGCTTCAAAAAACTTGAACATTTTCATGAAAAGATTTCGGCTTCAAAAAAGTTGAACATTTTAATGAAAAGATTTCAGCTTCAAAAAAGTTGAAAACTTACCTGAAAAGATTTCGACTTCAAAAAAGTCTAAGATTTTCATGAAAAGATTTCTGCTTCAAAAAAGTTGAAAATTTTCATGAAAAGATTTCGGCTTCAAAAAGTTGAAAATTTTCATGAAAAGATTTCGGCTTCAAAAAGTTGAAAATTTTCATGAAAAGATTTCGGCTTCAAAAAAGTTGACCATTTTCATGAAAAGATTTCGGCTTCAAAAAAGTTTAAAATTTTCATGAAAAGATTTCGGTTTGAAAAAGTTGAAAATTTTCATGAAAAGATTTCGACTTCAAAAAGTTGAAAATTTTCATGAAAAGATTTCGGCTTCAAAAAGTTGAAAATTTTCATGAAAAGATTTCGGCTTCAAAAAAGTTGACCATTTTCATGAAAAGATTTCAGCTTCAAAAAGGTTGAAAACTTTCATGAACTATTTCGACTTCAAAAAAGTTGAACATTTTCATGAAAAGATTTCGGTTGCAAAAAAATGGAACATTTTCATGAAAAGATTTCGGCTTCAAAAAAGTTGAACATTTTCATGAAAAGATTTCTGCTTCAAAAAAGTTGAAAATTTAAATGAAAAGAATTTGGTTTCAAAAAGTTGAAAATTTTCATGAAAAGATTTCGGCTTCAAAAAGTTGAAAATTTTCATGAAAAGATTTCGGCTTCAAAAAGTTGAACATTTTCATGAAAAGATTTCGGCTTCAAAAAAGTTGAAAATTTACATGAAAAGATTTCGACTTCAAAAAAGTTGAAAATTTTCATGAAGTATTTCGGCTTCAAAAAAATGGAACATTTTCATGAAAAGATTTCGGCTTCAAAAAAGTTGAACATTTTCATGAAAAGATTTCTGCTTCAAAAAAGTTGAAAATTTACATGAAAAGATTTCGGCTTCAAAAAAGTCTAAGATTTTCATGAAAAGATTTCTGCTTCAAAAAAGTTGAAAATTTTCATGAAAAGATTTCGGTTTCAAAAAGTTGAAAATTTTCATGAAAAGATTTCGGCTTCAAAAAAATGGAACATTTTCATGAAAAGATTTCTGCTTCAAAAAAGTTGAACATTTTCATGAAAAGATTTCGGGTTCAAAAAAGTTGAACATTTTCATGAAAAGATTTCGGCTTCAAAAAAGTTGAAAAATTTCATGAAAAGATTTCGGCTTCAAAAAGGTTGAAAACTTTCATGAACTATTTCGACTTCAAAAAAGTTGAAAATTTTCATGAAAAGATTTCGACTTCAAAAAAGTCTAAGATTTTCATGAAAAGATTTCTGCTTCAAAAAAGTTGAAAATTTTCATGAAAAGATCTAGGCTTCAAAAAAGTTGAAAATTTT
The DNA here is from genome assembly GCF_963930695.1 of Labrus bergylta. Lineage (NCBI taxonomy): Eukaryota > Metazoa > Chordata > Actinopteri > Labriformes > Labridae > Labrus > Labrus bergylta. Next base: position 835,297 of record NC_089202.1, on the reverse strand, counting down.
CATGAACTATTTCGACTTCAAAAAAGTTGAACATTTTCATGAAAAGATTTCGGCTTCAAAAAAGTTGAAAAATTTCATGAAAAGATTTCGGCTTCAAAAAAGTTGAAAAATTTCATGAAAAGATTTCGGCTTCAAAAAGGTTGAAAACTTTCATGAACTATTTCGACCTCAAAAAAGTTGAACATTTTCATGAAAAGATTTCGACTTCAAAAAAGTCTAAGATTTTCATGAAAAGATTTTGGTTTCAAAAAGTTGAAAATTTTCATGAAAAGATCTAGGCTTCAAAAAAGTTGAAAATTTTCATGCAGTATTTCGGCTTCAAAAAAATGGAACATTTTCATGAAAAGATTTCGGCTTCAAAAAGTTGAAAATTTTCATGAAAAGATTTCTGCTTCAAAAAAGTTGAAAATTTTCATGACAGGATTTTGGCTTCAAAAAGGTTGAAAACTTTCATGAACTATTTCGACTTCAAAAAAGTCGAAGATTTTCATGAAAAGATTTCGGCTTCAAAAAAGTTGAAAATTTTCATGAAGTATTTCGGCTGCAAAAAAATGGAACATTTTCATGAAAAGATTTCTGCTTCAAAAAAGTTGAAAATTTTCATGAAAAGATTTCGGTTTCAAAAAGTTGAAAATTTTCATGAAAAGATCTCGGCTTCAAAAAGTTGAAAATTTTCATGAAAAGATCTCGGCTTCAAAAAGTTGAAAATTTTCCTGAAAAGATTTCGGCTTCAAAAAAGTTGACCATTTTCATGAAAAGATTTCGGCTTCAAAAAAGTTTAAAATTTTCATGAAAAGATTTCGGTTTGAAAAAGTTGAAAATTTTCATGAAAAGATTTCGGCTTCAAAAAGTTGAAAATTTTCATGAAAAGATTTCGGCTTCAAAAAGTTGAACATTTTCATGAAAAGATTTCGGCTTCAAAAAAGTTGAAAATTTACATTAAAAGATTTCGGCTTCAAAAAAGTCAAAAACTTTCATGAAGTATTTCGGCTTCAAAAAAGTTGAAAATTTTCATGAAAAGATTTCTACTTCAAAAAGTTGAAAATTTACATGAAAATATTTCGGCTTCAAAAAAATGGAACATTTTCATGAAAAGATTTCTGCTTCAAAAAAGTTGAAAATTTACATGAAAAGATTTCGGCTTCAAAAAAGTCAAAAACTTTCATGAAGTATTTCGGCTTCAAAAAAGTTGAAAATTTACATGAAAAGATTTCGACTTCAAAAAAGTTGAAAATTTTCATGAAGTATTTCGGCTTCAAAAAAATGGAACATTTTCATGAAAAGATTTCGGCTTCAAAAAAGTTGAACATTTTCATGAAAAGATTTCTGCTTCAAAAAAGTTGAAAATTTACATGAAAAGATTTCGGCTTCAAAAAAGTCTAAGATTTTCATGAAAAGATTTCTGCTTCAAAAAAGTTGAAAATTTTCATGAAAAGATTTCTGCTTCAAAAAAGTTGAAAATTTTCATGAAAAGATTTCTGCTTCCAAAAGTTGAAAATTTTCATGAAAAGATCTCGGCTTCAAAAAGTTGAAAATTTTCATGAAGTATTTCGGCTTCAAAAAAATGGAACATTTTCATGAAAAGATTTCGGCTTCAAAAAACTTGAACATTTTCATGAAAAGATTTCGGCTTCAAAAAAGTTGAACATTTTAATGAAAAGATTTCAGCTTCAAAAAAGTTGAAAACTTACCTGAAAAGATTTCGACTTCAAAAAAGTCTAAGATTTTCATGAAAAGATTTCTGCTTCAAAAAAGTTGAAAATTTTCATGAAAAGATTTCGGCTTCAAAAAGTTGAAAATTTTCATGAAAAGATTTCGGCTTCAAAAAGTTGAAAATTTTCATGAAAAGATTTCGGCTTCAAAAAAGTTGACCATTTTCATGAAAAGATTTCGGCTTCAAAAAAGTTTAAAATTTTCATGAAAAGATTTCGGTTTGAAAAAGTTGAAAATTTTCATGAAAAGATTTCGACTTCAAAAAGTTGAAAATTTTCATGAAAAGATTTCGGCTTCAAAAAGTTGAAAATTTTCATGAAAAGATTTCGGCTTCAAAAAAGTTGACCATTTTCATGAAAAGATTTCAGCTTCAAAAAGGTTGAAAACTTTCATGAACTATTTCGACTTCAAAAAAGTTGAACATTTTCATGAAAAGATTTCGGTTGCAAAAAAATGGAACATTTTCATGAAAAGATTTCGGCTTCAAAAAAGTTGAACATTTTCATGAAAAGATTTCTGCTTCAAAAAAGTTGAAAATTTACATGAAAAGAATTTGGTTTCAAAAAGTTGAAAATTTTCATGAAAAGATTTCAGCTTCAAAAAGGTTGAAAACTTTCATGAACTATTTCGACTTCAAAAAAGTCGAAGATTTTCATGAAAAGATTTCGGCTTCAAAAAAGTTGAACATTTTCATGAAGTATTTCGGCTGCAAAAAAGTTGAAAATTTTCATGAAAATATTTCGGCTTCAAAAAAGTTGAAAATTTTCATGAAAAGATTTCGGCTTCAAAAAAGTTGAACATTTTCATGAAGTATTTCGGCTTGAAAAAAGTTGAAAATTTACATTAAAAGATTTCGGCTTCAAAAAAGTCAAAAACTTTCATGAAGTATTTCGGCTTCAAAAAAGTTGAAAATTTTCATGAAAAGATTTCTACTTCAAAAAGTTGAAAATTTACATGAAAAGATTTCGGCTTCAAAAAAGTCTAAGATTTTCATGAAAAGATTTCTGCTTCAAAAAAGTTGAAAATTTTCATGAAAAGATTTCGGCTTCAAAAAGTTGAAAATTTTCATGAAAAGATTTCATCTTCAAAAAAGTTGACCATTTTCATGAAAAGATTTCGGCTTCAAAAAAGTTGAAAATTTTCATGAAAAGATTTCGGTTTCAGAAAGTTGAAAATTTTCATGAAAAGATTTCGGCTTCAAAAAAGTTGAAAATTTTCATGAAGTATTTCGGCTTCAAAAAAATGGAACATTTTCATGAAAAGATTTCGGCTTCAAAAAAGATGAACATTTTCATGAAAAGATTTCTGCTTCAAAAAAGTTGAAAATTTACATGAAAAGATTTCTGCTTCAAAAAAGTTGAAAATTTTCATGAAAAGATTTCGGCTTCAAAAAGTTGAAAATTTTCATGAAAAGATTTCGTCTTCAAAAAAGTTCACCATTTTCATGAAAAGATTTCGGCTTCAAAAAAGTTTAAAATTTTCATGAAAAGATTTCGGCTTCAAAAAGGTTGAAAACTTTCATGAAAAGATTTAGACTTCAAAAAAGTCTAAGATTTTCATGAAAAGATTTCTGCTTCAAAAAAGTTGAAAATTTTCATGAAAAGATTTCGGCTACAAAAAGTTGAAAATTTTCATGAAAAGATTTCGGCTTCAAAAAGTTGAAAATTTTCATGAAAAGATTTCGGCTTCAAAAAAGTTGACCATTTTCATGAAAAGATTTCAGCTTCAAAAAGGTTGAAAACTTTCATGAACTATTTCGACTTCAAAAAAGTTGAACATTTTCATGAAAAGATTTCGGTTGCAAAAAAATGGAACATTTTCATGAAAAGATTTCGGCTTCAAAAAAGTTGAACATTTTCATGAAAAGATTTCTGCTTCAAAAAAGTTGAAAATTTACATGAAAAGATTTTGGTTTCAAAAAGTTGAAAATTTTCATGAAAAGATTTCAGCTTCAAAAAGGTTGAAAACTTTCATGAACTATTTCGACTTCAAAAAAGTCGAAGATTTTCATGAAAAGATTTCGGCTTCAAAAAAGTTGAACATTTTCATGAAGTATTTCGGCTGCAAAAAAGTTGAAAATTTTCATGAAAAGATTTCGGCTTCAAAAAAGTCAAAAACTTTCATGAAGTATTTCGGCTTCAAAAAAGTTGAAAATTTACATTAAAAGATTTCGGCTTCAAAAAAGTCAAAAACTTTCATGAAGTATTTCGACTTCAAAAAAGTCTAAGAATTTCATGAAAAGATTTCTACTTCAAAAAGATGAAAATTTTCATGAAAAGATTTCGGCTTCAAAAACGTCAAAAACTTTCATGAAGTATTTCGGCTTCAAAAAAGTTGAAAATTTACATTAAAAGATTTCGGCTTCAAAAAAGTCAAAAACTTTCATGAAGTATTTCGACTTCAAAAAAGTCTAAGAATTTCATGAAAAGATTTCTGCTTCAAAAAAGTTGAAAATTTTCATGAAAAGATTTCGGCTTCAAAAAGTTGAAAATTTTCATGAAGTATTTCGGCTTCAAAAAAATGGAGTATTTTCATGAAAAGATTTCGGCTTCAAAAAAGTTGAACATTTTCATGAAAAGATTTCTACTTCAAAAAAGTTGAAAATTTACATGAAAAGATTTCAGCTTCAAAAAAGTTGAAAATTTTCATGAAAAGATTTCGGCTTCAAAAAGTTGAAAATTTTCATGAAAAGATTTCGTCTTCAAAAAAGTTCACCATTTTCATGAAAAGATTTCGGCTTCAAAAAAGTTTAAAATTTTCATGAAAAGATTTCGGTTTCAAAAAGTTGAAAATTTTCATGAAAAGATTTCGGCTTCAAAAAAGTTGAAAATTTTCATGAAGTATTTCGGCTTCAAAAAAATGGAACAGTTTCATGAAAATATTTCGGCTTCAAAAAAGTTGAAAATTTTCATGAAAAGATTTCGGCTTCAAAAAAGTTGAAAATTTTCATGAAAAGATTTCGACTTCAAAAAAGTCTAAGATTTTCATGAAAAGATTTCTGCTTCAAAAAAGTTGAAAATTTTCATGAAAAGATTTCGGCTTCAAAAAGTTGAAAATTTTCATGAAAAGATTTCGGCTTCAAAAAGTTGAAAATTTTCATGAAAAGATTTCGGCTTCAAAAAAGTTGACCATTTTCATGAAAAGATTTCAGCTTCAAAAAGGTTGAAAACTTTCATGAACTATTTCGACTTCAAAAAAGTTGAACATTTTCATGAAAAGATTTCGGTTGCAAAAAAATGGAACATTTTCATGAAAAGATTTCGGCTTCAAAAAAGTTGAACATTTTCATGAAAAGATTTCTGCTTCAAAAAAGTTGAAAATTTACATGAAAAGATTTTGGTTTCAAAAAGTTGAAAATTTTCATGAAAAGATTTCAGCTTCAAAAAGGTTGAAAACTTTCATGAACTATTTCGACTTCAAAAAAGTCGAAGATTTTCATGAAAAGATTTCGGCTTCAAAAAAGTTGAACATTTTCATGAAGTATTTCGGCTGCAAAAAAGTTGAAAATTTTCATGAAAAGATTTCGGCTTAAAAAAGTTGAAAATTTTCATGAAAAGATTTCGGCTTCAAAAAAGTTGAACATTTTCATGAAGTATTTCGGCTTGAAAAAAGTTGAAAATTTACATTAAAAGATTTCGGCTTCAAAAAAGTCAAAAACTTTCATGAAGTATTTCGGCTTCAAAAAAGTTGAAAATTTTCATGAAAAGATTTCGGCTTCAAAAAGTTGAAAATTTTCATGAAAAGATTTCGGCTTCAAAAAAGTCAAAAACTTTCATGAAGTATTTCGGCTTCAAAAAAGTTGAAAATTTACATTAAAAGATTTCGGCTTCAAAAAAGTCAAAAACTTTCATGAAGTATTTCGACTTCAAAAAAGTCTAAGAATTTCATGAAAAGATTTCGTCTTCAAAAAAGTTCACCATTTTCATGAAAAGATTTCGGCTTCAAAAAAGTTGAAAATTTTCATGAAAAGATTTCGGTTTCAAAAAGTTGAAAATTTTCATGAAAAGATTTCGGCTTCAAAAAAGTTGAAAATTTTCATGAAGTATTTCGGCTTCAAAAAAATGGAACATTTTCATTAAAAGATTTCGGCTTCAAAAAAGTCAACGATTTTCATGAAAAGATTTCTGCTTCAAAAAAGTTGAAAATTTTCATGAAAAGATTTCGGCTTCAAAAAGTTGAACATTTTCATGAAAAGATTTCGGCTTCAAAAAAATTGAAAATTTTCATGAAGTATTTCGGCTTCAAAAAAATGGAACATTTTCATGAAAAGATTTCTGCTTCAAAAAAGTTGAAAATTTACATGAAAAGATTTCGGCATCAAAAAAGTCAAAAACTTTCATGAACTATTTCGACTTCAAAAAAGTCGAAGATTTTCATGAAAAGATTTCGGCTTCAAAAAAGTTGAACATTTTCATGAAAAGATTTCTGATTCAAAAAAATTGAAAATTAACATGAAAAGATTTCGGCTTCAAAAAAGTCTAAGATTTTCATGAAAAGATTTCTGCTTCAAAAAAGTTGAAAATTTTCATGAAAAGATTTCGGCTTCAAAAAGTTGAAAATTTTCATGAAAAGATTTCGTCTTCAAAAAAGTTCACCATTTTCATGAAAAGATTTCGGCTTCAAAAAAGTTGAAAATTTTCATGAAAAGATTTCGGCTTCAAAAAAGTTGAAAATTTTCATGAAGTATTTCGGCTTCAAAAAAATGGAACATTTTCATGAAAAGATTTCGGCTTCAAAAAGTTGAAAATTTTCATGAAAAGATTTCGTCTTCAAAAAAGTTCATCATTTTCATGAAAAGATTTCGGCTTCAAAAAAGTTGAAAATTTTCATGAAAAGATTTCGGTTTCAAAAAGTTGAAAATTTTCATGAAAAGATTTCTGCTTCAAAAAAGTTGAAAATTTTCATGAAGTATTTCGGCTTCAAAAAAATGGAACATTTTCATGAAAAGATTTCGGCTTCAAAAAACTTGAACATTTTCATGAAAAGATCTCAGCTTCAAAAAAGTTAAAAATTTACCTGAAAAGATTTCGACTTCAAAAAAGTCTAAGATTTTCATGAAAAAATTTTGCATCAAAAAAGTTGAACATTTTCATGAAAAGATTTCGGCTTCAAAAAGTTGAACATTTTCATGAAAAGATTTCGGCTTCAAAAAGTTGAACATTTTCATGAAAAGATTTCGGCTTCAAAAAAGTTGAAAATTTTCATGAAAAGATTTCTGCTTCAAAAAAGTTGAAAATTTTCATGAAAAGATTTCGGTTTCAAAAAGTTGAAAATTTTCATGAAAAGATCTCGGCTTCAAAAAAGATGAACATTTTCATGAAAAGATTTCGGCTTCAAAAAAGTTGACCATTTTCATGAAAAGATTTCTGCTTCAAAAAAGTTGAAAATTTTCATGAAAAGATTTCTGCTTCAAAAAAGTTGAAAATTTTCATGAAAAGATTTCGGCTTCAAAAAGGTTGAAAACTTTCATGAACTATTTCGACTTCAAAAAAGTCGAAGATTTTCATGAAAAGATTTCGGCTTCAAAAAAGTCTAAAATTTTCATGAAAAGATTTATGCTTCAAAAAAGATGAAAATTTTCATGAAAAGATTTCGGCTTCAAAAAGTTGAAAATTTTCATGAAAAGATTTATGCTTCAAAAAAGTTGACCATTTTCATGAAACGATTTCGGCTTCAAAAAAGTTGAAAATTTTCATGAAAAGATTTCGGTTTCAAAAAGTTGAAAATTTTCATGAAAAGATTTCTGCTTCAAAAAAGTTGAAAATTTTCATGACAGGATTTCTGCTTCAAAAAGGATGAAAACTTTCATGAACTATTTCGACTTCAAAAAAGTCGAAGATTTTCATGAAAAGATTTCGGCTTCAAAAAAGTCTAAAATTTTCATGAAGTATTTCGGCTTCAAAAAAGTTGAACATTTTCATGAAAAGATTTCTGCTTCAAAAAAGTTGAAAATTTACATGAAAAGATTTCGACTTCAAAAAAGTCTAAGATTTTCATGAAAAGATTTCTGCTTCAAAAAGTTGAAAATTTTCATGAAAAGATCTCGGCTTCAAAAAAGTTGAAAATTTTCATGAAGTATTTCGGCTTCAAAAAAATGGAACATTTTCATGAAAAGATTTCGGCTTCAAAAAACTTGAACATTTTCATGAAAAGATTTCGGCTTCAAAAAAGTTGAACATTTTAATGAAAAGATTTCAGCTTCAAAAAAGTTGAACATTTTCATGAAAAGTTTTCTGCTTCAAAAAGTTGAACATTTTCATGAAAAGATTTCGGCTTCAAAAAAGTTGAACATTTTCATGAAAAGATTTCGGCTTCAAAAAAGTTGAACATTTTCATGAAAAGATTTCGGCTTCAAAAAAGTTGAAAATTTTCATGAAAAGATTTCGGTTTCAAAAAGTTGAAAATTTTCATGAAAAGATCTCGGCTTCAAAAAAGATGAACATTTTCATGAAAAGATTTCGGCTTCAAAAAAGATGAACATTTTCATGAAAAGATTTCTGCTTCAAAAAAGTTGAAAATTTTCATGAAAAGATTTCGGTTTCAAAAAGTTGAAAATTTTCATGAAAAGATTTCGGCTTCAAAAAGGTTGAAAACTTTCATGAACTATTTCGACTTCAAAAAAGTCGAAGATTTTCATGAAAAGATTTCGGCTGCAAAAAAGTCTAAAATTTTCATGAAAAGATTTATGCTTCAAAAAAGATGAAAATTTTCATGAAAAGATTTCGGCTTCAAAAAGTTGAAAATTTTCATGAAAAGATTTCTGCTTCAAAGAAGTTGACCATTTTCATGAAAAGATTTCGGCTTCAAAAAAGTTGAAAATTTTCATGAAAAGATTTCGGTTTCAAAAAGTTGAAAATTTTCATGAAAAGATTTCTGCTTCAAAAAAGTTGAAAATTTTCATGACAGGATTTCTGCTTCAAAAAGGATGAAAACATTCATGAACTATTTCGACTTCAAAAAATTCGAAGATTTTCATGAAAAGATTTCGGCTTCAAAAAAGTTGAAAATTTTCATGAAGTATTTCGGCTTCAAAAAAATTGAACATTTTCATGAAAAGATTTCGGCTTCAAAAAAGTTGAACATTTTCATGAAAAGATTTCGGCTTCAAAAAAGTTGAACATTTTCATGAAAAGATTTCTGCTTCAAAAAAGTTGAAAATTTACATGAAAAGATTTCGACTTCAAAAAAGTCTAAGATTTTCATGAAAAGATTTCTGCTTCAAAAAGTTGAAAATTTTCATGAAAAGATCTCGGCTTCAAAAAAGTTGAAAATTTTCATGAAAAGATTTCGGCTTCAAAAAAATGGAACATTTTCATGAAAAGATTTCGGCTTCAAAAAACTTGAAAATTTTCATGAAAAGATTTCGGCTTCAAAAAAGTTGAAAATTTTCATGAAAAGATTTCTGCTTCAAAAAAGTTGAAAATTTTCATGAAAAGATTTCGGTTTCAAAAAGTTGAAAATTTTCATGAAAAGATTTCGGCTTCAAAAAAGTTGAAAATTTTCATGAAAAGATTTCTGCTTCAAAAAAGTTGAAGATTTTCATGAAAAGATTTCTGCTTCAAAAAAGTTGAAAATTTTCATGACAGGATTTTAGCTTTAAAAAAGGTAAAAATTTTCATGAAGTATTTCGGCTTCAAAACGGTTGAAAACTTTCATGAACTATTTCGGCTTCAAAAAAGTCGAAGATTTTCATGAAAAGATTTCTGCTTCAAAAAAGTTGAAAATTTTCATGAAAAGATTTCGGCTTCAAAAAGTTGAAAATTTTCATGAAAAGATTTCGGCTTCAAAAAAGTTGAACATTTTCATGAAAAGATTTCGGCTTCAAAAAAGTTGAAAATTTTCATGAAGTATTTCGGCTTCAAAAAAATGGAACATTTTCATGAAAAGATTTCTGCTTCAAAAAAGTTGAAAATTTACATGAAAAGATTTCGGCTTCAAAAAAGTCAAAAACTTTCATGAACTATTTCGACTTCAAAAAAGTCGAAGATTTTCATGAAAAGATTTCGGCTTCAAAAAAGTTGAACATTTTCATGAAAAGATTTCTGATTCAAAAAAGTTGAAAATTTACATGAAAAGATTTCGGCTTCAAAAAAGTCTAAGATTTTCATGAAAAGATTTCTGCTTCAAAAAAGTTGAAAATTTTCATGAAAAGATTTCGGCTTCAAAAAGTTGAAAATTTTCATGAAAAGATTTCGTCTTCAAAAAAGTTCACCATTTTCATGAAAAGATTTCGGCTTCAAAAAAGTTGAAAATTTTCATGAAAAGATTTCGGTTTCAAAAAGTTGAAAATTTTCATGAAAAGATTTCGGCTTCAAAAAAGTTGAAAATTTTCATGAAGTATTTCGGCTTCAAAAAAATGGAACATTTTCATTAAAAGATTTCGGCTTCAAAAAAGTCAACGATTTTCATGAAAAGATTTCTGCTTCAAAAAAGTTGAAAATGTTCATGAAAAGATTTCTGCTTCAAAAAAGTTGAAAATTTTCATGAAGTATTTCGGCTTCAAAAAAATGGAACATTTTCATGAAAAGATTTCGGCTTCAAAAAACTTGAACATTTTCATGAAAAGATCTCAGCTTCAAAAAAGTTGAAAATTTACCTGAAAAGATTTCGACTTCAAAAAAGTCTAAGATTTTCATGAAAAAATTTTGCATCAAAAAAGTTGAAAATTTTCATGAAAAGATTTCGGCTTCAAAAAGTTGAACATTTTCATGAAAAGATTTCGGCTTCAAAAAGTTGAACATTTTCATGAAAAGATTTCGGCTTCAAAAAAGTTGAACATTTTCATGAAAAGATTTCGGCTTCAAAAAAGTTGAAAATTTTCATGAAAAGATCTCGGCTTCAAAAAAGATGAACATTTTCATGAAAAGATTTCGGCTTCAAAAAAGTTGACCATTTTCATGAAAAGATTTCTGCTTCAAAAAAGTTGAAAATTTTCATGAAAAGATTTCTGCTTCAAAAAAGTTGAAAATTTTCACGAAAAGATTTCGGCTTCAAAAAGGTTGAAAACTTTCATGAACTATTTCGACTTCAAAAAAGTCGAAGATTTTCATGAAAAGATTTCGGCTTCAAAAAAGTCTAAAATTTTCATGAAAAGATTTATGCTTCAAAAAAGATGAAAATTTTCATGAAAAGATTTCGGCTTCAAAAAGTTGAAAATTTTCATGAAAAGATTTCTGCTTCAAAAAAGTTGACCATTTTCATGAAAAGATTTCGGCTTCAAAAAAGTTGAAAATTTTCATGAAAAGATTTCGGTTTCAAAAAGTTGAAAATTTTCATGAAAAGATTTCTGCTTCAAAAAAGTTGAAAATTTTCATGACAGGATTTCTGCTTCAAAAAGGATGAAAACTTTCATGAACTATTTCGACTTCAAAAAAGTCGAAGATTTTCATGAAAAGATTTCGGCTTCAAAAAAGTCTAAAATTTTCATGAAGTATTTCGGCTTCAAAAAAGTTGAACATTTTCATGAAAAGATTTCTGCTTCAAAAAAGTTGAAAATTTACATGAAAAGATTTCGACTTCAAAAAAGTCTAAGATTTTCATGAAAAGATTTCTGCTTCAAAAAGTTGAAAATTTTCATGAAAAGATCTCGGCTTCAAAAAAGTTGAAAATTTTCATGAAGTATTTCGGCTTCAAAAAAATGGAACATTTTCATGAAAAGATTTCGGCTTCAAAAAACTTGAACATTTTCATGAAAAGATTTCGGCTTCAAAAAAGTTGAACATTTTAATGAAAAGATTTCAGCTTCAAAAAAGTTGAACATTTTCATGAAAAGATTTCGGCTTCAAAAAGTTGAACATTTTCATGAAAAGATTTCGGCTTCAAAAAGTTGAACATTTTCATGAAAAGATTTCGGCTTCAAAAAAATGGAACATTTTCATGAAAAGATTTCTGCTTCAAAAAAGTTGAAAATTTACATGAAAAGATTTCGGCTTCAAAAAAGTCAAAAACTTTCATGAACTATTTCGACTTCAAAAAAGTCGAAGATTTTCATGAAAAGATTTCGGCTTCAAAAAAGTTGAACATTTTCATGAAAAGATTTCTGATTCAAAAAGATTGAAAATTTACATGAAAAGATTTCGGCTTCAAAAAAGTCTAAGATTTTCATGAAAAGATTTCTGCTTCAAAAAAGTTGAAAATTTTCATGAAAAGATTTCGGCTTCAAAAAGTTGAAAATTTTCATGAAAAGATTTCGTCTTCAAAAAAGTTCACCATTTTCATGAAAAGATTTCGGCTTCAAAAAAGTCAACGATTTTCATGAAAAGATTTCTGCTTCAAAAAAGTTGAAAATGTTCATGAAAAGATTTCTGCTTCAAAAAAGTTGAAAATTTTCATGAAGTATTTCGGCTTCAAAAAAATGGAACATTTTCATGAAAAGATTTCGGCTTCAAAAAACTTGAACATTTTCATGAAAAGATCTCAGCTTCAAAAAAGTTGAAAATTTACCTGAAAAGATTTCGACTTCAAAAAAGTCTAAGATTTTCATGAAAAAATTTTGCATCAAAAAAGTTGAACATTTTCATGAAAAGATTTCGGCTTCAAAAAGTTGAACATTTTCATGAAAAGATTTCGGCTTCAAAAAGTTGAACATTTTCATGAAAAGATTTCGGCTTCAAAAAAGTTGAACATTTTCATGAAAAGATTTCGGCTTCAAAAAAGTTGAAAATTTTCATGAAAAGATCTCGGCTTCAAAAAAGATGAACATTTTCATGAAAAGATTTCGGCTTCAAAAAAGTTGACCATTTTCATGAAAAGATTTCTGCTTCAAAAAAGTTGAAAATTTTCATGAAAAGATTTCTGCTTCAAAAAAGTTGAAAATTTTCACGAAAAGATTTCGGCTTCAAAAAGGTTGAAAACTTTCATGAACTATTTCGACTTCAAAAAAGTCGAAGATTTTCATGAAAAGATTTCGGCTTCAAAAAAGTCTAAAATTTTCATGAAAAGATTTATGCTTCAAAAAAGATGAAAATTTTCATGAAAAGATTTCGGCTTCAAAAACTTGAAAATTTTCATGAAAAGATTTCTGCTTCAAAAAAGTTGACCATTTTCATGAAAAGATTTCGGCTTCAAAAAAGTTGAAAATTTTCATGAAAAGATTTCGGTTTCAAAAAGTTGAAAATTTTCATGAAAAGATTTCTGCTTCAAAAAAGTTGAAAATTTTCATGACAGGATTTCTGCTTCAAAAAGGATGAAAACTTTCATGAACTATTTCGACTTCAAAAAAGTCGAAGATTTTCATGAAAAGATTTCGGCTTCAAAAAAGTCTAAAATTTTCATGAAGTATTTCGGCTTCAAAAAAGTTGAACATTTTCATGAAAAGATTTCTGCTTCAAAAAAGTTGAAAATTTACATGAAAAGATTTCGACTTCAAAAAAGTCTAAGATTTTCATGAAAAGATTTCTGCTTCAAAAAGTTGAAAATTTTCATGAAAAGATCTCGGCTTCAAAAAAGTTGAAAATTTTCATGAAGTATTTCGGCTTCAAAAAAATGGAACATTTTCATGAAAAGATTTCGGCTTCAAAAAACTTGAACATTTTCATGAAAAGATTTCGGCTTCAAAAAAGTTGAACATTTTAATGAAAAGATTTCAGCTTCAAAAAAGTTGAACATTTTCATGAAAAGATTTCGGCTTCAAAAAGTTGAACATTTTCATGAAAAGATTTCGGCTTCAAAAAGTTGAACATTTTCATGAAAAGATTTCGGCTTCAAAAAAGTTGAAAATTTTCATGAAAAGATTTCGGCTTCAAAAAAGTTGAAAATTTTCATGAAAAGATTTCGGTTTCAAAAAGTTGAAAATTTTCATGAAAAGATCTCGGCTTCAAAAAAGATGAACATTTTCATGAAAAGATTTCGGCTTCAAAAAAGTTGACCATTTTCATGAAAAGATTTCTGCTTCAAAAAAGTTGAAAATTTTCATGAAAAGATTTCGGTTTCAAAAAGTTGAAAATTTTCATGAAAAGATTTCGGCTTCAAAAAGGTTGAAAACTTTCATGAACTATTTCGACTTCAAAAAAGTCGAAGATTTTCATGAAAAGATTTCGGCTGCAAAAAAGTCTAAAATTTTCATGAAAAGATTTATGCTTCAAAAAAGATGAAAATTTTCATGAAAAGATTTCGGCTTCAAAAAGTTGAAAATTTTCATGAAAAGATTTATGCTTCAAAAAAGTTGACCATTTTCATGAAAAGATTTCGGCTTCAAAAAAGTTGAAAATTTTCATGAAAAGATTTCGGTTTCAAAAAGTTGAAAATTTTCATGACAGGATTTCTGCTTCAAAAAGGATGAAAACTTTCATGAACTATTTCGACTTCAAAAAAGTCGAAGATTTTCATGAAAAGATTTCGGCTTCAAAAAAGTTGAAAATTTTCATGAAGTATTTCGGCTTCAAAAAAATTGAACATTTTCATGAAAAGATTTCGGCTTCAAAAAAGTTGAACATTTTCATGAAAAGATTTCGGCTTCAAAAAAGTTGAACATTTTCATGAAAAGATTTCTGCTTCAAAAAAGTTGAAAATTTACATGAAAAGATTTCGACTTCAAAAAAGTCTAAGATTTTCATGAAAAGATTTCGACTTCAAAAAGTTGAAAATTTTCATGAAAAGATCTCGGCTTCAAAAAAGTTGAAAATTTTCATGAAAAGATTTCGGCTTCAAAAAAGTTGAAAATTTTCATGAAAAGATTTCGGTTTCAAAAAGTTGAAAATTTTCATGAAAAGATCTCGGCTTCAAAAAAGTTGAACATTTTCATGAAAAGATTTCGACTTCAAAAAAGTTGACCATTTTCATGAAAAGATTTCAGCTTCAAAAAAGTTGAAAATTTTCATGAAAAGATTTAGGCTTCAAAAAGGTTGAAAACTTTCATGAACTATTTCGACTTCAAAAAAGTCGAAGATTTTCATGAAAAGATTTCGGCTGCAAAAAAGTCTATTATTTTCATGAAAAGATTTATGCTTCAAAAAAGATGAAAATTTTCATGAAAAGATTTCGGCTTCAAAAAGTTGAAAATTTTCATGAAAAGATTTCGGCTTCAAAAAAGTTGACCATTTTCATGAAAAGATTTCGGCTTCAAAAAAGTTGAAAATTTTCATGAAAAGATTTCGGCTTCAAAAAGTTGAAAATTTTCATGAAAAGATTTATGCTTCAAAAAAGTTGACCATTTTCATGAAAAGATTTATGCTTCAAAAAAGATGAAAATTTTCATGAAAAGATTTCGGCTTCAAAAAGTTGAAAATTTTCATGAAAAGATTTATGCTTCAAAAAAGTTGACCATTTTCATGAAAAGATTTCGGCTTCAAAAAAGTTGAAAATTTTCATGAAAAGATTTCGGTTTCAAAAAGTTGAAAATTTTCATGAAAAGATTTCTGCTTCAAAAAAGTTGAAAATTTTCATGACAGGATTTCTGCTTCAAAAAGGATGAAAACTTTCATGAACTATTTCGACTTCAAAAAAGTCGAAGATTTTCATGAAAAGATTTCGGCTTCAAAAAAGTTGAAAATTTTCATGAAGTATTTCGGCTTCAAAAAAATTGAACATTTTCATGAAAAGATTTCGGCTTCAAAAAAGTTGAACATTTTCATGAAAAGATTTCGGCTTCAAAAAAGTTGAACATTTTCATGAAAAGATTTCTGCTTCAAAAAAGTTGAAAATTTACATGAAAAGATTTCGACTTCAAAAAAGTCTAAGATTTTCATGAAAAGATTTCTGCTTCAAAAAGTTGAAAATTTTCATGAAAAGATCTCGGCTTCAAAAAAGTTGAAAATTTTCATGAAAAGATTTCGGCTTCAAAAAAATGGAACATTTTCATGAAAAGATTTCGGCTTCAAAAAACTTGAAAATTTTCATGAAAAGATTTCAGCTTCAAAAAGGTTGAAAACTTTAATGAACTATTTCGACTTCAAAAAAGTCGAAGAATTTCATGAAAAGATTTCGGCTTCAAAAAAGTCTAAGATTTTCATGAAAAGATTTCTGCTTCAAAAAGTTGAAAATTTTCATGAAAAGATCTCGGCTTCAAAAAAGTTGAAAATTTTCATGAAAAGATTTCGGCTTCAAAAAAATGGAACATTTTCATGAAAAGATTTCGGCTTCAAAAAACTTGAAAATTTTCATGAAAAGATTTCGGCTTCAAAAAAGTTGAAAATTTTCATGAAAAGATTTCTGCTTCAAAAAAGTTGAAAATTTTCATGAAAAGATTTCGGTTTCAAAAAGTTGAAAATTTTCATGAAAAGATTTCGGCTTCAAAAAAGTTGAAAATTTTCATGAAAAGATTTCTGCTTCAAAAAAGTTGAAGATTTTCATGAAAAGATTTCTGCTTCAAAAAAGTTGAAAATTTTCATGACAGGATTTTAGCTTTAAAAAAGGTAAAAATTTTCATGAAGTATTTCGGCTTCAAAACGGTTGAAAACTTTCATGAACTATTTCGGCTTCAAAAAAGTCGAAGATTTTCATGAAAAGATTTCTGCTTCAAAAAAGTTGAAAATTTTCATGAAAAGATTTCGGCTTAAAAAAGTTGAAAATTTTCATGAAAAGATTTCGGCTTCAAAAAAGTTGAACATTTTCATGAAAAGATTTCGGCTTCAAAAAAGTTGAAAATTTTCATGAAGTATTTCGGCTTCAAAAAAATGGAACATTTTCATGAAAAGATTTCTGCTTCAAAAAAGTTGAAAATTTACATGAAAAGATTTCGGCTTCAAAAAAGTCAAAAACTTTCATGAACTATTTCGACTTCAAAAAAGTCGAAGATTTTCATGAAAAGATTTTGGCTTCAAAAAAGTTGAACATTTTCATGAAAAGATTTCTGATTCAAAAAAGTTGAAAATTTACATGAAAAAATTTCGGCTTCAAAAAAGTCTAAGATTTTCATGAAAAGATTTCTGCTTCAAAAAAGTTGAAAATTTTCATGAAAAGATTTCGGCTTCAAAAAGTTGAAAATTTTCATGAAAAGATTTCGTCTTCAAAAAAGTTCACCATTTTCATGAAAAGATTTCGGCTTCAAAAAAGTTGAAAATTTTCATGAAAAGATTTCGGTTTCAAAAAGTTGAAAATTTTCATGAAAAGATTTCGGCTTCAAAAAAGTTGAAAATTTTCATGAAGTATTTCGGCTTCAAAAAAATGGAACATTTTCATTAAAAGATTTCGGCTTCAAAAAAGTCAACGATTTTCATGAAAAGATTTCTGCTTCAAAAAAGTTGAAAATTTTCATGAAAAGATTTCTGCTTCAAAAAAGTTGAAAATTTTCATGAAGTATTTCGGCTTCAAAAAAATGGAACATTTTCATGAAAAGATTTCGGCTTCAAAAAACTTGAACATTTTCATGAAAAGATCTCAGCTTCAAAAAAGTTGAAAATTTACCTGAAAAGATTTCGACTTCAAAAAAGTCTAAGATTTTCATGAAAAAATTTTGCATCAAAAAAGTTGAACATTTTCATGAAAAGATTTCGGCTTCAAAAAGTTGAACATTTTCATGAAAAGATTTCGGCTTCAAAAAGTTGAACATTTTCATGAAAAGATTTCGGCTTCAAAAAAGTTGAACATTTTCATGAAAAGATTTCGGCTTCAAAAAAGTTGAAAATTTTCATGAAAAGATCTCGGCTTCAAAAAAGATGAACATTTTCATGAAAAGATTTCGGCTTCAAAAAAGTTGACCATTTTCATGAAAAGATTTCTGCTTCAAAAAAGTTGAAAATTTTCATGAAAAGATTTCTGCTTCAAAAAAGTTGAAAATTTTCACGAAAAGATTTCGGCTTCAAAAAGGTTGAAAACTTTCATGAACTATTTCGACTTCAAAAAAGTCGAAGATTTTCATGAAAAGATTTATGCTTCAAAAAAGATGAAAATTTTCATGAAAAGATTTCGGCTTCAAAAAGTTGAAAATTTTCATGAAAAGATTTCTGCTTCAAAAAAGTTGACCATTTTCATGAAAAGATTTCGGCTTCAAAAAAGTTGAAAATTTTCATGAAAAGATTTCGGTTTCAAAAAGTTGAAAATTTTCATGAAAAGATTTCTGCTTCAAAAAAGTTGAAAATTTTCATGACAGGATTTCTGCTTCAAAAAGGATGAAAACTTTCATGAACTATTTCGACTTCAAAAAAGTCGAAGATTTTCATGAAAAGATTTCGGCTTCAAAAAAGTCTAAAATTTTCATGAAGTATTTCGGCTTCAAAAAAGTTGAACATTTTCATGAAAAGATTTCTGCTTCAAAAAAGTTGAAAATTTACATGAAAAGATTTCGACTTCAAAAAAGTCTAAGATTTTCATGAAAAGATTTCTGCTTCAAAAAGTTGAAAATTTTCATGAAAAGATCTCGGCTTCAAAAAAGTTGAAAATTTTCATGAAGTATTTCGGCTTCAAAAAAATGGAACATTTTCATGAAAAGATTTCGGCTTCAAAAAACTTGAACATTTTCATGAAAAGATTTCGACTTCAAAAAAGTTGAACATTTTAATGAAAAGATTTCAGCTTCAAAAAAGTTGAACATTTTCATGAAAAGATTTCGGCTTCAAAAAGTTGAACATTTTCATGAAAAGATTTCGGCTTCAAAAAGTTGAACATTTTCATGAAAAGATTTCGGCTTCAAAAAAGTTGAACATTTTCATGAAAAGATTTCGGCTTCAAAAAAGTTGAAAATTTTCATGAAAAGATTTCGGTTTCAAAAAGTTGAAAATTTTCATGAAAAGATCTCGGCTTCAAAAAAGATGAACATTTTCATGAAAAGATTTCGGCTTCAAAAAAGTTGACCATTTTCATGAAAAGATTTCTGCTTCAAAAAAGTTGAAAATTTTCATGAAAAGATTTCGGTTTCAAAAAGTTGAAAATTTTCATGAAAAGATTTCGGCTTCAAAAAGGTTGAAAACTTTCATGAACTATTTCGACTTCAAAAAAGTCGAAGATTTTCATGAAAAGATTTCGGCTGCAAAAAAGTCTAAAATTTTCATGAAAAGATTTATGCTTCAAAAAAGATGAAAATTTTCATGAAAAGATTTCGGCTTCAAAAAGTTGAAAATTTTCATGAAAAGATTTATGCTTCAAAAAAGTTGACCATTTTCATGAAAAGATTTCGGCTTCAAAAAGTTGAAAATTTTCATGAAAAGATTTCGGTTTCAAAAAGTTGAAAATTTTCATGAAAAGATTTCTGCTTCAAAAAAGTTGAAAATTTTCATGACAGGATTTCTGCTTCAAAAAGGATGAAAACTTTCATGAACTATTTCGACTTCAAAAAAGTCGAAGATTTTCATGAAAAGATTTCGGCTTCAAAAAAGTTGAAAATTTTCATGAAGTATTTCGGCTTCAAAAAAATTGAACATTTTCATGAAAAGATTTCGGCTTCAAAAAGTTGAAAATTTTCATGAAAAGATCTCGGCTTCAAAAAAGTTGAAAATTTTCATGAAAAGATTTCGGCTTCAAAAAAATGGAACATTTTCATGAAAAGATTTCGGCTTCAAAAAACTTGAAAATTTTCATGAAAAGATTTCAGCTTCAAAAAGGTTGAAAACTTTAATGAACTATTTCGACTTCAAAAAAGTCGAAGAATTTCATGAAAAGATTTCGGCTTCAAAAAAGTTGAACATTTTCATGAAGTATTTCGGCTGCAAAAAAGTCGAAGATTTTCATGAAAAGATTTCTGCTTCAAAAAAGTTGAACATTTTCATGAAAAGATTTCGGCTTCAAAAAAGTTGAAAATTTTCATGAAGTATTTCGGCTTCAAAAAAATGGAACATTTTCATGAAAAGATTTCGGCTTCAAAAAACTTGAACATTTTTATGAAAAGATTTCGGCTTCAAAAAAGTTGAACATTTTCATGAAAAGATTTCTGCTTCAAAAAAGTTGAAAATTTACATGAAAAGACTTCGACTTCAAAAAAGTCTTAGGTTTTCATGAAAAGATTTCTGCTTCAAAAAAGTTGAAAATTTTCATGAAAAGATTTTGGTTTCAAAAAGTTGAAAATTTTCATGAAAAGATCTCGGCTTCAAAAAAGTTGAACATTTTCATGAAAAGATTTCGGCTCCAAAAAAGTTGAACATT
Organism: Labrus bergylta; assembly: GCF_963930695.1. Taxonomy (NCBI): domain Eukaryota; kingdom Metazoa; phylum Chordata; class Actinopteri; order Labriformes; family Labridae; genus Labrus; species Labrus bergylta. The sequence goes on along the minus strand of NC_089202.1, from coordinate 815,572 downwards.
TTCATGAAAAGATTTCAGCTTCAAAAAAGTTGAACATTTTCATGAAAAGATTTCGGCTTCAAAAAGGTTGAAAACTTTCATGAACTATTTCGACTTCAAAAAAGTCGAAGATTTTCATGAAAAGATTTCGGCTGCAAAAAAGTCTAAAATTTTCATGAAAAGATTTCTGCTTCAAAAAAGATGAAAATTTTCATGAACAGATTTCGGCTTCAAAAAGTTGAAAATTTTCATGAAAAGATTTCGGCTTCAAAAAAGTTGACCATTTTCATGAAAAGATTTCGGCTTCAAAAAAGTTGAAAATTTTCATGAAAAGATTTCGGTTTCAAAAAGTTGAAAATTTTCATGAAAAGATCTCGGCTTCAAAAAAGTTGAACATTTTCATGAAAAGATTTCGACTTCAAAAAAGTTGACCATTTTCATGAAAAGATTTCAGCTTCAAAAAAGTTGAAAATTTTCATGAAAAGATTTAGGCTTCAAAAAGGTTGAAAACTTTCATGAACTATTTCGACTTCAAAAAAGTCGAAGATTTTCATGAAAAGATTTCGGCTGCAAAAAAGTCTATTATTTTCATGAAAAGATTTATGCTTCAAAAAAGATGAAAATTTTCATGAAAAGATTTCGGCTTCAAAAAGTTGAAAATTTTCATGAAAAGATTTCGGCTTCAAAAAAGTTGACCATTTTCATGAAAAGATTTCGGCTTCAAAAAAGTTGAAAATTTTCATGAAAAGATTTCGGCTTCAAAAAGTTGAAAATTTTCATGAAAAGATTTATGCTTCAAAAAAGTTGACCATTTTCATGAAAAGATTTATGCTTCAAAAAAGATGAAAATTTTCATGAAAAGATTTCGGCTTCAAAAAGTTGAAAATTTTCATGAAAAGATTTATGCTTCAAAAAAGTTGACCATTTTCATGAAAAGATTTCGGCTTCAAAAAAGTTGAAAATTTTCATGAAAAGATTTCGGTTTCAAAAAGTTGAAAATTTTCATGAAAAGATTTCTGCTTCAAAAAAGTTGAAAATTTTCATGACAGGATTTCTGCTTCAAAAAGGATGAAAACTTTCATGAACTATTTCGACTTCAAAAAAGTCGAAGATTTTCATGAAAAGATTTCGGCTTCAAAAAAGTTGAAAATTTTCATGAAGTATTTCGGCTTCAAAAAAATTGAACATTTTCATGAAAAGATTTCGGCTTCAAAAAAGTTGAACATTTTCATGAAAAGATTTCGGCTTCAAAAAAGTTGAACATTTTCATGAAAAGATTTCTGCTTCAAAAAAGTTGAAAATTTACATGAAAAGATTTCGACTTCAAAAAAGTCTAAGATTTTCATGAAAAGATTTCTGCTTCAAAAAGTTGAAAATTTTCATGAAAAGATCTCGGCTTCAAAAAAGTTGAAAATTTTCATGAAAAGATTTCGGCTTCAAAAAAATGGAACATTTTCATGAAAAGATTTCGGCTTCAAAAAACTTGAAAATTTTCATGAAAAGATTTCAGCTTCAAAAAGGTTGAAAACTTTAATGAACTATTTCGACTTCAAAAAAGTCGAAGAATTTCATGAAAAGATTTCGGCTTCAAAAAAGTTGAACATTTTCATGAAGTATTTCGGCTGCAAAAAAGTCGAAGATTTTCATGAAAAGATTTCGGCTTCAAAAAAGTTGAAAATTTTCATGAAGTATTTCGGCTTCAAAAAAATGGAACATTTTCATGAAAAGATTTCGGCTTCAAAAAACTTGAACATTTTTATGAAAAGATTTCGGCTTCAAAAAAGTTGAACATTTTCATGAAAAGATTTCTGCTTCAAAAAAGTTGAAAATTTACATGAAAAGACTTCGACTTCAAAAAAGTCTTAGGTTTTCATGAAAAGATTTCGGCTTCAAAAAAGTTGAAAATTTTCATGAAAAGATTTCGGTTTCAAAAAGTTGAAAATTTTCATGAAAAGATCTCGGCTTCAAAAAAGTTGAACATTTTCATGAAAAGATTTCGGCTTCAAAAAAGTTGACCATTTTCATGAAAAGATTTCAGCTTCAAAAAAGTTGAAAATTTTCATGAAAAGATTTCGGTTTCAAAAAAGTTGAAAATTTTCATGAAAAGATTTAGGCTTCAAAAAGGTTGAAAACTTTCATGAACTATTTCGACTTCAAAAAAGTCGAAGATTTTCATGAAAAGATTTCGGCTGCAAAAAAGTCTATTATTTTCATGAAAAGATTTATGCTTCAAAAAAGATGAAAATTTTCATGAAAAGATTTCGGCTTCAAAAAGTTGAAAATTTTCATGAAAAGATTTCGGCTTCAAAAAAGTTGACCATTTTCATGAAAAGATTTCGGCTTCAAAAAAGTTGAAAATTTTCATGAAAAGATTTCGGTTTCAAAAAGTTAAGAAATTTTCATGAAAAGATTTCTGCTTCAAAAAAGTTGAAAATTTTCATGACAGGATTTTGGCTTCAAAAAGGTTGAAAACTTTCATGAACTATTTCGACTTCAAAAAAGTCGAAGATTTTCATGAAAAGATTTCGGCTTCAAAAAAGTTGAAAATTTTCATGAAGTATTTCGGCTGCAAAAAAATGGAACATTTTCATGAAAAGATTTCGGCTTCAAAAAAGTTGAACATTTTCATGAAAAGATTTCGGCTTCAAAAAAGTTGAAAATTTTCATGAAAAGATTTCTGCTTCAAAAAAGTTGAAAATTTACATGAAAAGATTTCGACTTCAAAAAAGTCTAAGATTTTCATGAAAAGATTTCTGCTTCAAAAAAGATGAAAATTTTCATGAAAAGATTTCGGCTTCAAAAAAGTTGAAAATTTTCATGAAGTATTTCGGCTTCAAAAAAGTCTAAAATTTTCATGAAAAGATTTCGGTTTCAAAAAGTTGAAAATTTTCATGAAAAGATTTTGGCTTCAAAAAGGTTGAAAACTTTCATGAACTATTTCGACTTCAAAAAAGTCGAAGATTTTCATGAAAAGATGTCGGCTTCAAAAAAGTTGACCATTTTCATGAAAACATTTCGGCTTCAAAAAAGTTGAAAATTTTCATGAAAAGATTTCGGTTTCAAAAAGTTAAAAATTTTCATGAAAAGATCTCGGCTTCAAAAAAGTTGAACATTTTCATGAAAATATTTCGGCTTCAAAAAAGTTGAAAATTTTCATGAAAAGATTTCGGTTTCAAAAAGTTGAAAATTTTCATGAAAAGATCTCGGCTTCAAAAAAGTTGAACATTTTCATGAAAAGATTTCGGCTTCAAAAAGTTGAAAATTTTCATGAAAAGATTTTGGTTTCAAAAAAGTTGAACATTTTCATGAAAAGATTTCTGCTTCAAAAAAGTTGAAAATTTTCATGAAGTATTTCGGCTTCAAAAAAATGGAACATTTTCATGAAAAGATTTCTGCTTCAAAAAAGTTGAAAATTTTCATGAAGTATTTCGGCTTCAAAAAAATGGAACATTTTCATGAAAAGATTTCGGCTTCAAAAAAGTTGAACATTTTCATGAAAAGATTTCGGCTTCAAAAAAGTTGAACATTTTCATGAAAAGATTTCTGCTTCAAAAAAGTTGAAAATTTTCATGAAAAGATTTCGGCTTCAAAAAAATGGAACATTTTCATGAAAAGATTTCGGCTTCAAAAAACTTTAACATTTTCATGAAAAGATTTCGGCTTCAAAAAAGTTGAAAATTTTCATGAAAAGATTTCTGCTTCAAAAAAGTTTAAAATTTACATGAAAAGATTTCGACTTCAAAAAAGTCTAAGATTTTCATGAAAAGATTTCTGCTTCAAAAAAGTTGAAAATTTTCATGAAAAGATTTCGGCTTCAAAAAGTTGAAAATTTTCATGAAAAGATTTCGGCTTCAAAAAAGTTGACCATTTTCATGAAAAGATTTCGGCTTCAAAAAAGTTGAAAATTTTCATGAAAAGATTTCGGTTTCAAAAAGTTGAAAATTTTCATGAAAAGATCTCGGCTTCAAAAAAGTTGAACATTTTCATGAAAAGATTTCGGCTTCAAAAAAGTTGAAAATTTTCATGAAAAGATTTCGGCTTCAAAAAAGTTGAAAATTTTCATGACAGGATTTTGGCTTCAAAAAGGTTGAAAACTTTCATGAACTATTTCGACTTTAAAAAAGTCGAAGATTTTCATGAAAAGATTTCGGTTTCAAAAAGTTGAAAATTTTCATGAAAAGATCTCGGCTTCAAAAAAGTTGAAAATTTTCATGCAGTATTTCGGCTTCAAAAAAAGTTGACCATTTTCATGAAAAGATTTCTGCTTCAAAAAAGTTGAAAATTTTCATGAAAAGATTTCTGCTTCAAAAAAGTTGAAAATTTTCATGAACTATTTCGGCTGCAAAAAAATGGAACATTTTCATGAAAAGATTTCGGCTTCAAAAAAGTTGAACATTTTCATGAAAAGATTTCGGCTTCAAAAAAGTTGAAAATTTTCATGAAAAGATTTCTGCTTCAAAAAGTTGAAAGTTTTCATGAAAAGATTTCGGCTTCAAAAAAGTTGACCATTTTCATGAAAAGATTTCGGCTTCAAAAAAGTTGAAAATTTTCATGAAAAGATTTCGGTTTCAAAAAAGTCTAATGTTTTCATGACAAGATTTCTGCTTCAAAAAAGTTGAAAATTTTCATGAAAAGATTTCGGCTTCAAAAAGTTGAAAATTTTCATGAAAAGATTTCGGCTTCAAAAAAGTTGACCATTTTCATGGAAAGATTTCGGCTTCAAAAAAGTTGAAAATTTTCATGAAAAGATTTCAGCTTCAAAAAAGTTGAAAATTTTCATGACAGGATTTTGGCTTTACAAAAAATAAAAATTTTCATAAACTATTTCGACTTCAAAAAAGTCGAAGATTTTCATGAAAAGATTTCGGCTTCAAAAAAGTTGACCATTTTCATGAAAAGATTTCGGTTGCAAAAAAATGGAACATTTTCATGAAAAGATCTCGGCTTCAAAAAAGTTGAACATTTTCATGAAAAGATTTCGGCTTCAAAAAAGTTGACCATTTTCATGAAAAGATTTCAGCTTCAAAAAAGTTGAACATTTTCATGAAAAGATTTCGGCTTCAAAAAGTTGAACATTTTCATGAAAAGATTTCGGCTTCAAAAAGGTTGAAAACTTTCATGAACTATTTCGACTTCAAAAAAGTCGAAGATTTTCATGAAAAGATTTCGGCTGCAAAAAAGTCTAAAATTTTCATGAAAAGATTTCTGCTTCAAAAAAGTTGAAAATTTTCATGAAAAGATTTCGGCTTCAAAAAAGTTTAAAATTTTCATGAAAAGATTTCGGTTTCAAAAAGTTGAAAATTTTCATGAAAAGATTTCGGCTTCAAAAAAGTTGAAAATTTTCATGAAGTATTTCGGCTTCAAAAAAATGGAACAGTTTCATGAAAAGATTTCGGCTTCAAAAAAGTTGAAAATTTTCATGAAAAGATTTCGACTTCAAAAAAGTCTAACATTTTCATGAAAAAATTTCGGCTTCAAAAAAGTTGAACATTTTCATGAAAAGATTTCAGCTTCAAAAAAGTTGAAAATTTTCATGAAGTATTTCGGCTTCAAAAAAATGGAACATTTTCATGAAAAGATTTCGGCTTCAAAAAAGTTGAACATTTTCATGAAAAGATTTCGGCTTCAAAAAAGTTGAACATTTTCATGAAAAGATTTCTGCTTCAAAAAAGTTTAAAATTTACATGAAAAGATTTCGACTTCAAAAAAGTCTAATGTTTTCATGACAAGATTTCTGTTTCAAAAAAGTTGAAAATTTTCATGAAAAGATTTCGGCATCGAAAAGGTGAAAATTTTCATGAAAAGATTTCGGCTTCAAAAAAGTTGACCATTTTCATGGAAAGATTTCGGCTTCAAAAAAGTTGAAAATTTTCATGAAAAGATTTCAGCTTCAAAAAAGTTGAAAATTTTCATGACAGGATTTTGGCTTTACAAAAAATAAAAATTTTCATAAACTTTTTCGACTTCAAAAAAGTCGAAGATTTTCATGAAAAGATTTCGGCTTCAAAAAAGTTGACCATTTTCATGAAAAGATTTCGGTTGCAAAAAAATGGAACATTTTCATGAAAAGATTTCGGCTTCAAAAAAGTTGAACATTTTCATGAAAAGATTTCTGCTTCAAAAAAGTTGAAAATTTACATGAAAAGATTTTGGTTTCAAAAAGTTGAAAATTTTCATGAAAAGATTTCAGCTTCAAAAAGGTTGAAAACTTTCATGAACTATTTCGACTTCAAAAAAGTCGAAGATTTTCATGAAAAGATTTCTGCTTCAAAAAAGTTGAAAATTTTCATGAAAAGATTTCGGCTTCAAAAAGTTGAAAATTTTCATGAAAAGATTTCGGCTTCAAAAAAGTTGAACATTTTCATGAAAAGATTTCGGCTTCAAAAAAGTTGAAAATTTTCATGAAGTATTTCGGCTTCAAAAAAATGGAACATTTTCATGAAAAGATTTCTGCTTCAAAAAAGTTGAAAATTTACATGAAAAGATTTCGGCTTCAAAAAAGTCAAAAACTTTCATGAAGTATTTCGGCTTCAAAAAAGTTGAAAATTTACATGAAAAGATTTCGACTTCAAAAAAGTTGAAAATTTTCATGAAGTATTTCTGCTTCAAAAAAATGGACCATTTTCATGAAGTATTTCGTCTTCAAAAAAGTTGAACATTTTCATGAAAAGATTTCTGCTTCAAAAAAGTTGAAAATTTTCATGAAAAGATTTCGGCTTCAAAAAAGTCTAAGATTTTCATGAAAAGATTTCTGCTTCAAAAAAGTTGAAAATTTTCATGAAAAGATTTCAGCTTCAAAAAGTTGAAAATTTTCATGAAAAGATTTCATCTTCAAAAAAGTTGAAAATTTTCATGAAAAGATTTCGGCTTCAAAAAGTTGAAAATTTTCATGAAAAGATTTCGGTTTCAAAAAGTTGAAAATTTTCATGAAGTATTTCGGCTTCAAAAAAATGGAACATTTTCATGAAAAGATTTCGGCTTCAAAAAAGTTGAACATTTTCATGAAAAGATTTCTGCTTCAAAAAAGTCTAAGATTTTCATGAAAAGATTTCGGCTTCAAAAAAGTTGAACATTTTCATGAAAAGATTTCGGCTTCAAAAAAGTTGAACATTTTCATGAAAAGATTTCTGCTTCAAAAAAAATGAAAATTTACATGAAAAGATTTCTGCTTCAAAAAAGTTGAAAAATTTCATGAAAAGATTTCGGCTTTAAAAAAGTTGAAAATTTTCATGAAAAGATTTCGTCTTCAAAAAAGTTCACCATTTTCATGAAAAGATTTCGGCTTCAAAAAAGTTTAAAATTTTCATGAAAAGATTTCGGTTTCAAAAAGTTGAAAATTTTCATGAAAAGATTTCGGCTTCAAAAAAGTTGAAAATTTTCATGAAAAGATTTCGACTTCAAAAAAGTCTAAGATTTTCATGAAAAGATTTCTGCTTCAAAAAAGTTGAAAATTTTCATGAAAAGATTTGGGCTTCAAAAAGTTGAAAATTTTCATGAAAAGATTTCTGCTTCAAAAAAGTTGACCATTTTCATGAAAAGATTTCGACTTCAAAAAAGTTGAACATTTTCATGAAAAGATTTTTGCTTCAAAAAAGTTGACCATTTTCATGAAAAGATTTCGGTTTCAAAAAGTTGAAAATTTTCATGAAAAGATCTCTGCTTCAAAAAAGTTGAAAATTTTCATGAAGTATTTCGGCTTCAAAAAAATGGAACATTTTCATGAAAAGATTTCTGCTTCAAAAAAGTTGAAAATTTACATGAAAAGATTTCAACTTCAAAAAAGTTGAAAATTTTCATGAAGTATTTCTGCTTCAAAAAAATGGAACATTTTCATGAAAAGATTTCGGCTTCAAAAAACTTGAACATTTTCATGAAAAGATTTCTGCTTCAAAAAAGTTGAAAATTTTCATGAAAAGATTTCGGTTTCAAAAAGTTGAAAATTTTCATGAAGTATTTCGGCTTCAAAAAAATGGAAGATTTTCATGAAAAGATTTCTGCTTCAAAAAAGTTGAAAATTTTCATGAAAAGATTTCGGCTTCAAAAAAGATGAACATTTTCATGAAAAGATTTCGGTTTCAAAAAGTTGAAAATTTTCATGAAAAGATCTCTGCTTCAAAAAAGTTGAAAATTTTCATGAAGTATTTCGGCTTCAAAAAAATGGAACATTTTCATTAAAAGATTTCGGCTTCAAAAAAGTTGACCATTTTCATGAAAAGATTTCGGCTTCAAAAAAGTTGAAAATTTTCATGAAAAGATTTCGGTTTCAAAAAGTTGAAAATTTTCATGAAAAGATCTCGGCTTCAAAAAAGATGAACATTTTCATGAAAAGATTTCGGCTTCAAAAAAGTTGAAAATTTACCTGAAAAGATTTCGACTTCAAAAAAGTCTAAGATTTTCATGAAAAAATTTTGCTTCAAAAAAGTTGAACATTTTCATGAAAAGATTTCGGCTTCAAAAAGTTGAAAATTTTCATGAAAAGATTTCGGCTTCAAAAAGTTGAAAATTTTCATGAAAAGATTTCGGCTTCAAAAAAGTTGACCATTTTCATGAAAAGATTTCGGCTTCAAAAAAGTTGAAAATTTTCATGAAAAGATTTCGGTTTCAAAAAGTTGAAAATTTTCATGAAGTATTTCGGCTTCAAAAAAGATGAACATTTTCATGAAAAGATTTCGGCTTCAAAAAAGTTGACCATTTTCAAGAAAAGATTTCTGCTTCAAAAAAGTTGAAAATTTTCATGAAAAGATTTCGGTTTCAAAAAGTTGAAAATTTACCTGAAAAGATTTCGACTTCAAAAAAGTCTAAGATTTTCATGAAAAGATTTCGACTTCAAAAAAGTCTAAGATTTTCATGAAAAGATTTCGGCTTCAAAAAAGTTGACCATTTTCATGAAAAGATTTCGGCTTCAAAAAAGTCTAAAATTTTCATGAAAAGATTTATGCTTCAAAAAAGATGAAAATTTTCATGAAAAGATTTCGGCTTCAAAAAGTTGAAAATTTTCATGAAAAGATTTATGCTTCAAAAAAGTTGACCATTTTCATGAAAAGATTTCGGCTTCAAAAAAGTTGAAAATTTTCATGAAAAGATTTCGGTTTCAAAAAGTTGAAAATTTTCATGAAAAGATTTCTGCTTCAAAAAAGTTGAAAATTTTCATGACAGGATTTCTGCTTCAAAAAGGATGAAAACTTTCATGAACTATTTCGACTTCAAAAAAGTCGAAGATTTTCATGAAAAGATCTCGGCTTCAAAAAAGTTGAAAATTTTCATGAAGTATTTCGGCTTCAAAAAAATTGAACATTTTCATGAAAAGATTTCGGCTTCAAAAAAGTTGAACATTTTCATGAAAAGATTTCGGCTCCAAAAAAGTTGACCATTTTCATGAAAAGATTTCGGTTTCAAAAAAGTTGAAAATTTTCATGAAAAGATTTCGGCTTCAAAAAGGTTGAAAACTTTCATGAACTATTTCGACTTCAAAAAAGTCGAAGATTTTCATGAAAAGATTTCGGCTGCAAAAAAGTCTAAAATTTTCATGAAAAGATTTCGGCTTCAAAAAGTTGAAAATTTTCATGAAAAGATTTCGGCTTCAAAAAAGTTGAAAATTTTCATGAAAAGATTTCGGTTTCAAAAAGTTGAAAATTTTCATGAAAAGATCTCGGCTTCAAAAAAGTTGAACATTTTCATGAAAAGATTTCGGCTTCAAAAAAGTTGACCATTTTCATGAAAAGATTTCAGCTTCAAAAAAGTTGAAAATTTTCATGAAAAGATTTCTTTTTCATAAAGTTGAAAATTTTCATGAAAAGATTTCGGCTTCAAAAAGGTTGAAAACTTTCATGAACTATTTCGACTTCAAAAAAGTCGAAGATTTTCATGAAAAGATTTCGGCTGCAAAAAAGTCTAAAATTTTCATGAAAAGATTTATGCTTCAAAAAAGATGAAAATTTTCATGAAAAGATTTCGGCTTCAAAAAGTTGAAAATTTTCATGAAAAGATTTCGGCTTCAAAAAAGTTGACCATTTTCATGAAAAGATTTCGGCTTCATAAAAGTTGAAAATTTTCATGAAAAGATTTCGGTTTCAAAAAGTTGAAAATTTTCATGAATAGAGTTCTGCTTCAAAAAAGTTGAAAATTTTCATGACAGGATTTTGGCTTCAAAAAGGTTGAAAACTTTCATGAACTATTTCGACTTCAAAAAAGTCGAAGATTTTCATGAAAAGATTTCGGCTTCAAAAAAGTTGAAAATTTTCATGAAGTATTTCGGCTTCAAAAAAATGGAACATTTTCATGAAAAGATTTCTGCTTCAAAAAAGTTGAAAATTTTCATGAAGTATTTCGGCTTCAAAAAAATGGAACATTTTCATGAAAAGATTTCGGTTTCAAAAAAGTTGAAAATTTACATGAAAAGATTTCAACTTCAAAAAAGTTGAAAATTTTCATGAAGTATTTCTGCTTCAAAAAAATGGAACATTTTCATGAAAAGATTTCGGCTTCAAAAAACTTGAACATTTTCATGAAAAGATTTCTGCTTCAAAAAAGTTGAAAATTTTCATGAAAAGATTTCGGTTTCAAAAAGTTGAAAATTTTCATGAAGTATTTCGGCTTCAAAAAAATGGAAGATTTTCATGAAAAGATTTCTGCTTCAAAAAAGTTGAAAATTTTCATGAAAAGATTTCGGCTTCAAAAAAGATGAACATTTTCATGAAAAGATTTCGGTTTCAAAAAGTTGAAAATTTTCATGAAAAGATCTCTGCTTCAAAAAAGTTGAAAATTTTCATGAAGTATTTCGGCTTCAAAAAAATGGAACATTTTCATTAAAAGATTTCGGCTTCAAAAAACTTGAACATTTTCATGAAAAGATTTCTGCTTCAAAAAAGTTGAAAATTTTCATGAAGTATTTCGGCTTCAAAAAAATGGAACATTTTCATGAAAAGATTTCGGCTTCAAAAAACTTGAACATTTTCATGAAAAGATTTCAGCTTCAAAAAAGTTGAAAATTTACCTGAAAAGATTTCGACTTCAAAAAAGTCTAAGATTTTCATGAAAAAATTTTGCTTCAAAAAAGTTGAACATTTTCATGAAAAGATTTCGGCTTCAAAAAGTTGAAAATTTTCATGAAAAGATTTCGGCTTCAAAAAAGTTGACCATTTTCATGAAAAGATTTCGGCTTCAAAAAAGTTGAAAATTTTCATGAAAAGATTTCGGTTTCAAAAAGTTGAAAATTTTCATGAAAAGATCTCGGCTTCAAAAAAGATGAACATTTTCATGAAAAGATTTCGGCTTCAAAAAAGTTGAAAATTTTCATGAAAAGATTTCGGCTTCAAAAAGTTGAAAATTTTCATGAAAAGATTTCTGCTTCAAAAAAGTTGACCATTTTCATGAAAAGATTTCGACTTCAAAAAAGTTGAAAATTTTCATGAAAAGATTTCGGTTTCAAAAAGTTGAAAATTTTCATGAAAAGATCTCGGCTTCAAAAAAGTTGAACATTTTCATGAAAAGATTTCGGCTTCAAAAAAGTTGACCATTTTCATGAAAAGATTTCAGCTTCAAAAAAGTTGAAAATTTTCATGAAAAGATTTCGGTTTCATAAAGTTGAAAATTTTCATGAAAAGATTTCGGCTTCAAAAAGGTTGAAAACTTTCATGAACTATTTCGACTTCAAAAAAGTCGAAGATTTTCATGAAAAGATTTCGGCTGCAAAAAAGTCTAAAATTTTCATGAAAAGATTTATGCTTCAAAAAAGATGAAAATTTTCATGAAAAGATTTCGGCTTCAAAAAGTTGAAAATTTTCATGAAAAGATTTCGGCTTCAAAAAAGTTGACCATTTTCATGAAAAGATTTCGGCTTCATAAAAGTTGAAAATTTTCATGAAAAGATTTCGGTTTCAAAAAGTTGAAAATTTTTATGAATAGAGTTCTGCTTCAAAAAAGTTGAAAATTTTCATGACAGGATTTTGGCTTCAAAAAGGTTGAAAACTTTCATGAACTATTTCGACTTCAAAAAAGTCGAAGATTTTCATGAAAAGATTTCGGCTTCAAAAAAGTTGAAAATTTTCATGAAGTATTTCGGCTTCAAAAAAATGGAACATTTTCATGAAAAGATTTCTGCTTCAAAAAAGTTGAAAATTTTCATGAAGTATTTCGGCTTCAAAAAAATGGAACATTTTCATGAAAAGATTTCTGCTTCAAAAAAGTTGAAAATTTTCATGAAGTATTTCGGCTTCAAAAAAATGGAACATTTTCATGAAAAGATTTCTGCTTCAAAAAAGTTGAAAATTTACATGAAAAGATTTCAACTTCAAAAAAGTTGAAAATTTTCATGAAGTATTTCTGCTTCAAAAAAATGGAACATTTTCATGAAAAGATTTCGGCTTCAAAAAACTTGAACATTTTCATGAAAAGATTTCTGCTTCAAAAAAGTTGAAAATTTTCATGAAAAGATTTCGGTTTCAAAAAGTTGAAAATTTTCATGAAGTATTTCGGCTTCAAAAAAATGGAAGATTTTCATGAAAAGATTTCTGCTTCAAAAAAGTTGAAAATTTTCATGAAAAGATTTCGGCTTCAAAAAAGATGAACATTTTCATGAAAAGATTTCGGTTTCAAAAAGTTGAAAATTTTCATGAAAAGATATCTGCTTCAAAAAAGTTGAAAATTTTCATGAAGTATTTCGGCTTCAAAAAAATGGAACATTTTCATTAAAAGATTTCGGCTTCAAAAAACTTGAACATTTTCATGAAAAGATTTCTGCTTCAAAAAAGTTGAAAATTTTCATGAAGTATTTCGGCTTCAAAAAAATGGAACATTTTCATGAAAAGATTTCGGCTTAAAAAAACTTGAACATTTTCATGAAAAGATTTCAGCTTCAAAAAAGTTGAAAATTTACCTGAAAAGATTTCGACTTCAAAAAAGTCTAAGATTTTCATGAAAAAATTTTGCTTCAAAAAAGTTGAACATTTTCATGAAAAGATTTCGGCTTCAAAAAGTTGAAAATTTTCATGAAAAGATTTCGGCTTCAAAAAAGTTGACCATTTTCATGAAAAGATTTCGGCTTCAAAAAAGTTGAAAATTTTCATGAAAAGATTTCGGTTTCAAAAAGTTGAAAATTTTCATGAAAAGATCTCGGCTTCAAAAAAGATGAACATTTTCATGAAAAGATTTCGGCTTCAAAAAAGTTGAAAATTTTCATGAAAAGATTTCGGCTTCAAAAAGTTGAAAATTTTCATGAAAAGATTTCTGCTTCAAAAAAGTTGACCATTTTCATGAAAAGATTTCGACTTCAAAAAAGTTGAACATTTTCATGAAAAGATTTCGGCTTCAAAAAAGTTGACCATTTTCATGAAAAGATTTCGGTTTCAAAAAGTTGAAAATTTTCATGAAAAGATCTCTGCTTCAAAAAAGTTGAAAATTTTCATGAAGTATTTCGGCTACAAAAAAATGGAACATTTTCATGAAAAGATTTCGGCTTCAAAAAACTTGAACATTTTCATGAAAAGATTTCAGCTTCAAAAAAGTTGAAAATTTACCTGAAAAGATTTCGACTTCAAAAAAGTCTAAGATTTTCATGAAAAAATTTTGCTTCAAAAAAGTTGAACATTTTCATGAAAAGATTTCGGCTTCAAAAAGTTGAAAATTTTCATTAAAAGATTTCGGCTTCAAAAAGTTGAAAATTTTCATGAAAAGATTTCGGCTTCAAAAAAGTTGACCATTTTCATGAAAAGATTTCGGCTTCAAAAAAGTGGAACATTTTCATGAAAAGATTTCGGTTTCAAAAAGTTGAAAATTTTCATGAAAAGATCTCGGCTTCAAAAAAGATGAACATTTTCATGAAAAGATTTCGGCTTCAAAAAAGTTGACCATTTTCATGAAAAGATTTCTGCTTCAAAAAAGTTGAAAATTTTCATGAAAAGATTTCGGTTTCAAAAAGTTGAAAATTTTCATGAAGTATTTCGGCTTCAAAAAAATGGAACATTTTCATGAAAAGATTTCGGCTTCAAAAAACTTGAACATTTTCATGAAAAGATTTCAGCTTCAAAAAAGTTGAAAATTTACCTGAAAAGATTTCGACTTCAAAAAAGTCTAAGATTTTCATGAAAAGATTTCGACTTCAAAAAAGTCTAAGATTTTCATGAAAAGATTTCGGCTTCAAAAAAGTTGACCATTTTCATGAAAAGATTTCGGCTGCAAAAAAGTCTAAAGTTTTCATGAAAAGATTTATGCTTCAAAAAAGATGAAAATTTTCATGAAAAGATTTCGGCTTCAAAAAGTTGAAAATTTTCATGAAGTATTTCGGCTTCAAAAAAATTGAACATTTTCATGAAAAGATTTCGGCTTCAAAAAAGTTGAACATTTTCATGAAAAGATTTCGGCTCCAAAAAAGTTGACCATTTTCATGAAAAGATTTCGGTTTCAAAAAAGTTGAAAATTTTCATGAAAAGATTTCGGCTTCAAAAAGGTTGAAAACTTTCATGAACTATTTCGACTTCAAAAAAGTCGAAGATTTTCATGAAAAGATTTCGGCTGCAAAAAAGTCTAAAATTTTCATGAAAAGATTTCGGCTTCAAAAAGTTGAAAATTTTCATGAAAAGATTTCGGCTTCAAAAAAGTTGACCATTTTCATGAAAAGATTTCGGCTTCAAAAAAGTTGAAAATTTTCATGAAAAGATTTCGGTTTCAAAAAGTTGAAAATTTTCATGAAAAGATCTCGGCTTCAAAAAAGTTGAACATTTTCATGAAAAGATTTCGGCTTCAAAAAAGTTGACCATTTTCATGAAAAGATTTCAGGTTCAAAAAAGTTGAAAATTTTCATGAAAAGATTTCGGTTTCATAAAGTTGAAAATTTTCATGAAAAGATTTCGGCTTCAAAAAGGTTGAAAACTTTCATGAACTATTTCGACTTCAAAAAAGTCGAAGATTTTCATGAAAAGATTTCGGCTGCAAAAAAGTCTAAAATTTTCATGAAAAGATTTATGCTTCAAAAAAGATGAAAATTTTCATGAAAAGATTTCCGCTTCAAAAAGATGAAAATTTTCATGAAAAGATTTCGGCTTCAAAAAAGTTGACCATTTTCATGAAAAGATTTCGGCTTCATAAAAGTTGAAAATTTTCATGAAAAGATTTCGGTTTCAAAAAGTTGAAAATTTTCATGAAGTATTTCGGCTTCAAAAAAATGGAACATTTTCATGAAAAGATTTCTGCTTCAAAAAAGTTGAAAATTTACATGAAAAGATTTCAACTTCAAAAAAGTTGAAAATTTTCATGAAGTATTTCTGCTTCAAAAAAATGGAACATTTTCATGAAAAGATTTCGGCTTCAAAAAACTTGAACATTTTCATGAAAAGATTTCTGCTTCAAAAAAGTTGAAAATTTTCATGAAAAGATTTCGGTTTCAAAAAGTTGAAAATTTTCATGAAGTATTTCGGCTTCAAAAAAATGGAAGATTTTCATGAAAAGATTTCTGCTTCAAAAAAGTTGAAAATTTTCATGAAAAGATTTCGGCTTCAAAAAAGATGAACATTTTCATGAAAAGATTTCGGTTTCAAAAAGTTGAAAATTTTCATGAAAAGATCTCTGCTTCAAAAAAGTTGAAAATTTTCATGAAGTATTTCGGCTTCAAAAAAATGGAACATTTTCATTAAAAGATTTCGGCTTCAAAAAACTTGAACATTTTCATGAAAAGATTTCTGCTTCAAAAAAGTTGAAAATTTTCATGAAAAGATTTCGGTTTCAAAAAGTTGAAAATTTTCATGAAGTATTTCGGCTTCAAAAAAATGGAACATTTTCATGAAAAGATTTCGGCTTCAAAAAAATGGAACATTTTCATGAAAAGATTTCAGCTTCAAAAAAGTTGAAAATTTACCTGAAAAGATTTCGACTTCAAAAAAGTCTAAGATTTTCATGAAAAAATTTTGCTTCAAAAAAGTTGAACATTTTCATGAAAAGATTTCGGCTTCAAAAAGTTGAAAATTTTCATGAAAAGATTTCGGCTTCAAAAAGTTGAAAATTTACATGAAAAGATTTCAACTTCAAAAAAGTTGAAAATTTTCATGAAGTATTTCTGCTTCAAAAAAATGGAACATTTTCATGAAAAGATTTCGGCTTCAAAAAACTTGAACATTTTCATGAAAAGATTTCTGCTTCAAAAAAGTTGAAAATTTTCATGAAAAGATTTCGGTTTCAAAAAGTTGAAAATTTTCATGAAGTATTTCGGCTTCAAAAAAATGGAAGATTTTCATGAAAAGATCTCGGCTTCAAAAAAGTTGAAAATTTTCATGAAAAGATTTCGGCTTCAAAAAAGATGAACATTTTCATGAAAAGATTTCGGTTTCAAAAAGTTGAAAATTTTCATGAAAAGATCTCTGCTTCAAAAAAGTTGAAAATTTTCATGAAGTATTTCGGCTTCAAAAAAATGGAACATTTTCATTAAAAGATTTCGGCTTCAAAAAACTTGAACATTTTCATGAAAAGATTTCTGCTTCAAAAAAGTTGAAAATTTTCATGAAAAGATTTCGGTTTCAAAAAGTTGAAAATTTTCATGAAGTATTTCGGCTTCAAAAAAATGGAACATTTTCATGAAAAGATTTCGGCTTCAAAAAACTTGAACATTTTCATGAAAAGATTTCAGCTTCAAAAAAGTTGAAAATTTACCTGAAAAGATTTCGACTTCAAAAAAGTCTAAGATTTTCATGAAAAAATTTTGCTTCAAAAAAGTTGAACATTTTCATGAAAAGATTTCGGCTTCAAAAAGTTGAAAATTTTCATGAAAAGATTTCGGCTTCAAAAAGTTGAAAATTTTCATGAAAAGATTTCGGCTTCAAAAAAGTTGACCATTTTCATGAAAAGATTTCGGCTTCAAAAAAGTTGAAAATTTTCATGAAAAGATTTCGGTTTCAAAAAGTTGAAAATTTTCATGAAAAGATCTCGGCTTCAAAAAAGATGAACATTTTCATGAAAAGATTTCGGCTTCAAAAAAGTTGAAAATTTTCATGAAAAGATTTCGGCTTCAAAAAGTTGAAAATTTTCATGAAAAGATTTCTGCTTCAAAAAAGTTGACCATTTTCATGAAAAGATTTCGACTTCAAAAAAGTTGACCATTTTCATGAAAAGATTTCGGCTGCAAAAAAGTCTAAAATTTTCATGAAAAGATTTATGCTTCAAAAAAGATGAAAATTTTCATGAAAAGATTTCGGCTTCAAAAAGTTGAAAATTTTCATGAAAAGATTTCTGCTTCAAAAAAGTTGAAAATTTTCATGAAAAGATTTCGGCTTCAAAAAAGTTGAAAATTTTCATGAAAAGATTTCGGCTTCAAAAAAATGGAACATTTTCATGAAAAGATTTCGGCTTCAAAAAACTTGAACATTTTCATGAAAAGATTTCAGCTTCAAAAAAGTTGAAAATTTACCTGAAAAGATTTCGACTTCAAAAAAGTCTAAGATTTTCATGAAAAAATTTTGCTTCAAAAAAGTTGAACATTTTCATGAAAAGATTTCGGCTTCAAAAAGTTGAAAATTTTCATGAAAAGATTTCGGCTTCAAAAAGTTGAAAATTTTCATGAAAAGATTTCGGCTTCAAAAAAGTTGACCATTTTCATGAAAAGATTTCGGCTTCAAAAAAGTTGAAAATTTTCATGAAAAGATTTCGGTTTCAAAAAGTTGAAAATTTTCATGAAAAGATCTCGGCTTCAAAAAAGATGAACATTTTCATGAAAAGATTTCGGCTTCAAAAAAGTTGAAAATTTTCATGAAAAGATTTCGGCTTCAAAAAGTTGAAAATTTTCATGAAAAGATTTCTGCTTCAAAAAAGTTGACCATTTTCATGAAAAGATTTCGACTTCAAAAAAGTTGACCATTTTCATGAAAAGATTTCGGTTGCAAAAAAGTCTAAAATTTTCATGAAAAGATTTATGCTTCAAAAAAGATGAAAATTTTCATGAAAAGATTTCGGCTTCAAAAAGTTGAAAATTTTCATGAAAAGATTTATGCTTCAAAAAAGTTGACCATTTTCATGAAAAGATTTCGGCTTCAAAAAAGTTGAAAATTTTCATGAAAAGATTTCGGTTTCAAAAAGTTGAAAATTTTCATGAAAAGATTTCTGCTTCAAAAAAGTTGAAAATTTTCATGACAGGATTTCTGCTTCAAAAAGGATGAAAACTTTCATGAACTATTTCGACTTCAAAAAAGTCGAAGATTTTCATGAAAAGATCTCGGCTTCAAAAAAGTTGAAAATTTTCATGAAGTATTTCGGCTTCAAAAAAATTGAACATTTTCATGAAAAGATTTCGGCTTCAAAAAAGTTGAACATTTTCATGAAAAGATTTCGGCTCCAAAAAAGTTGACCATTTTCATGAAAAGATTTCGGTTTCAAAAAAGTTGAAAATTTTCATGAAAAGATTTCGGCTTCAAAAAGGTTGAAAACTTTCATGAACTATTTCGACTTCAAAAAAGTCGAAGATTTTCATGAAAAGATTTCGGCTTCAAAAAAAGTCTAAAATTTTCATGAAAAGATTTCAGCTTCAAAAAGTTGAAAATTTTCATGAAAAGATTTCGGCTTCAAAAAAGTTGACAATTTTCATGAAAAGATTTCAGCTTCAAAAAAGTTGACAATTTTCATGAAAAGATCTCGGCTTCAAAAAAGTTGAACATTTTCATGAAAAGATTTCGGCTTCAAAAAAGTTGACCATTTTCATGAAAAGATTTCAGCTTCAAAAAAGTTGAAAATTTTCATGAAAAGATTTCGGTTTCATAAAGTTGAAAATTTTCATGAAAAGATTTCGGCTTCAAAAAGGTTGAAAACTTTCATGAACTATTTCGACTTCAAAAAAATGGAACATTTTCATGAAAAGATTTCTGCTTCAAAAAAGGATGAAAATTTTCATGAAGTATTTCGGCTTCAAAAAAATGGAACATTTTCATTAAAAGATTTCGGCTTCAAAAAACTTGAACATTTTCATGAAAAGATTTCGGCTTCAAAAAAGTTGAAAATTTTCATGAAAAGATTTCGGTTTCAAAAAGTTGAAAATTTTCATGAAGTATTTCGGCTTCAAAAAAATGGAACATTTTCATGAAAAGATTTCGGCTTCATAAAACTTGAACATTTTCATGAAAAGATTTCAGCTTCAAAAAAGTTGAAAATTTACCTGAAAAGATTTCGACTTCAAAAAAGTCTAAGATTTTCATGAAAAAATTTTGCTTCAAAAAAGCTGAACATTTTCATGAAAAGATTTCGGCTTCAAAAAGTTGAAAATTTTCATGAAAAGATTTCGGCTTCAAAAAGTTGAAAATTTTCATGAAAAGATTTCGGCTTCAAAAAAGTTGACCATTTTCATGAAAAGATTTCGACTTCAAAAAAGTTGAACATTTTCATGAAAAGATTTCTGCTTCAAAAAAGTTGACCATTTTCATGAAAAGATTTCGGTTTCAAAAAGTTGAAAATTTTCATGAAAAGATTTCTGCTTCAAAAAACTTGAACATTTTCATGAAAAGATTTCGGCTTCAAAAAAGTTGACCATTTTCATGAAAAGATTTCGGCTTCAAAAAAGTTGAAAATTTTCATGAAAAGATTTCGGTTTCAAAAAGTTGAAAATTTTCATGAAAAGATCTCGGCTTCAAAAAAGATGAACATTTTCATGAAAAGATTTCGGCTTCAAAAAAGTTGACCATTTTCATGAAAAGATTTCTGCTTCAAAAAAGTTGAAAATTTTCATGAAAAGATTTCGGCTTCAAAAAGTTGAAAATTTTCATGAAAAGATTTCTGCTTCAAAAAAGTTGACCATTTTCATGAAAAGATTTCGACTTCAAAAAAGTTGAACATTTTCATGAAAAGATTTCTGCTTCAAAAAAGTTGACCATTTTCATGAAAAGATTTCGGTTTCAAAAAGTTGAAAATTTTCATGAAAAGATCTCTGCTTCAAAAAACTTGAACATTTTCATGAAAAGATTTCAGCTTCAAAAAAGTTGAAAATTTACCTGAAAAGATTTCGACTTCAAAAAAGTCTAAGATTTTCATGAAAAGATTTCGGCTTCAAAAAAGTTGACCATTTTCATGAAAAGATTTCGGCTTCAAAAAAGTTGAAAATTTTCATGAAAAGATTTCGGTTTCAAAAAGTTGAAAATTTTCATGAAAAGATCTCGGCTTCAAAAAAGATGAACATTTTCATGAAAAGATTTCGGCTTCAAAAAAGTTGACCATTTTCATGAAAAGATTTCGGCTTCAAAAAAGTTGAAAATTTTCATGAAAAGATTTCGGTTTCAAAAAGTTGAAAATTTTCATGAAAAGATTTCTGCTTCAAAAAAGTTGAAAATTTTCATGACAGGATTTCTGCTTCAAAAAGGATGAAAACTTTCATGAACTATTTCGACTTCAAAAAAGTCGAAGATTTTCATGAAAAGATCTCGGCTTCAAAAAAGTTGAAAATTTTCATGAAGTATTTCGGCTTCAAAAAAATTGAACATTTTCATGAAAAGATTTCGGCTTCAAAAAAGTTGAACATTTTCATGAAAAGATTTCGGCTCCAAAAAAGTTGACCATTTTCATGAAAAGATTTCGGTTTCAAAAAAGTTGAAAATTTTCATGAAAAGATTTCAGCTTCAAAAAGGTTGAAAACTTTCATGAACTATTTCGACTTCAAAAAAGTCGAAGATTTTCATGAAAAGATTTCGGCTGCAAAAAAGTCTAAAATTTTCATGAAAAGATTTCAGCTTCAAAAAGTTGAAAATTTTCATGAAAAGATTTCGGCTTCAAAAAAGTTGACAATTTTCATGAAAAGATTTCAGCTTCAAAAAAGTTGACAATTTTCATGAAAAGATCTCGGCTTCAAAAAAGTTGAACATTTTCATGAAAAGATTTCGGCTTCAAAAAAGTTGACCATTTTCATGAAAAGATTTCAGCTTCAAAAAAGTTGAAAATTTTCATGAAAAGATTTCGGTTTCATAAAGTTGAAAATTTTCATGAAAAGATTTCGGCTTCAAAAAGGTTGAAAACTTTCATGAACTATTTCGACTTCAAAAAAATGGAACATTTTCATGAAAAGATTTCTGCTTCAAAAAAGGATGAAAATTTTCATGAAGTATTTCGGCTTCAAAAAAATGGAACATTTTCATTAAAAGATTTCGGCTTCAAAAAACTTGAACATTTTCATGAAAAGATTTCTGCTTCAAAAAAGTTGAAAATTTTCATGAAAAGATTTCGGTTTCAAAAAGTTGAAAATTTTCATGAAGTATTTCGGCTTCAAAAAAATGGAACATTTTCATGAAAAGATTTCGGCTTCATAAAACTTGAACATTTTCATGAAAAGATTTCAGCTTCAAAAAAGTTGAAAATTTACCTGAAAAGATTTCGACTTCAAAAAAGTCTAAGATTTTCATGAAAAAATTTTACTTCAAAAAAGTTGAACATTTTCATGAAAAGATTTCGGCTTCAAAAAGTTGAAAATTTTCATGAAAAGATTTCGGCTTCAAAAAGTTGAAAATTTTCATGAAAAGATTTCGGCTTCAAAAAAGTTGACCATTTTCATGAAAAGATTTCGACTTCAAAAAAGTTGAACATTTTCATGAAAAGATTTCTGCTTCAAAAAAGTTGACCATTTTCATGAAAAGATTTCGGTTTCAAAAAGTTGAAAATTTTCATGAAAAGATCTCTGCTTCAAAAAAGTTGAAAATTTTCATGAAGTATTTCGGCTTCAAAAAAATGGAACATTTTCATTAAAAGATTTCGGCTTCAAAAAACTTGAACATTTTCATGAAAAGATTTCTGCTTCAAAAAACTTGAACATTTTCATGAAAAGATTTCGGCTTCAAAAAAGTTGACCATTTTCATGAAAAGATTTCGGCTTCAAAAAAGTTGAAAATTTTCATGAAAAGATTTCGGTTTCAAAAAGTTGAAAATTTTCATGAAAAGATCTCGGCTTCAAAAAAGATGAACATTTTCATGAAAAGATTTCGGCTTCAAAAAAGTTGACCATTTTCATGAAAAGATTTCTGCTTCAAAAAAGTTGAAAATTTTCATGAAAAGATTTCGGCTTCAAAAAGTTGAAAATTTTCATGAAAAGATTTCTGCTTCAAAAAAGTTGACCATTTTCATGAAAAGATTTCGACTTCAAAAAAGTTGAACATTTTCATGAAAAGATTTCTGCTTCAAAAAAGTTGACCATTTTCATGAAAAGATTTCGGTTTCAAAAAGTTGAAAATTTTCATGAAAAGATCTCTGCTTCAAAAAACTTGAACATTTTCATGAAAAGATTTCAGCTTCAAAAAAGTTGAAAATTTACCTGAAAAGATTTCGACTTCAAAAAAGTCTAAGATTTTCATGAAAAGATTTCGACTTCAAAAAAGTCTAAGATTTTCATGAAAAGATTTCTGCTTCAAAAAAGTTGAAAATTTTCATGAAAAGATTTCGGCTTCAAAAAAGTTGAACATTTTCATGAAAAGATTTCGGCTTCAAAAAAGTTGAACATTTTCATGAAAAGATTTCGGCTTCAAAAAAGTTGAACATTTTCATGAAAAGATTTCTGCTTCAAAAAAGTTGACCATTTTCATGAAAAGATTTCGACTTCAAAAAAGTCTAAGATTTTCATGAAAAGATTTCGGCTTCAAAAAAGTTGAAAATTTTCATGAAAAGATTTCTGCTTCAAAAAAGTTGAAAATTTTCATGAAAAGATTTCGGCTTCAAAAAGTTGAAAATTTTCATGAAAAGATCTCGGCTTCAAAAAAGTTGAAAATTTTCATGAAGTATTTCGGCTTCAAAAAAATGGAACATTTTCATGAAAAGATTTCGGCTTCAAAAAAGTTGAACATTTTAATGAAAAGATCTCGGCTTCAAAAAAGATGAACATTTTCATGAAAAGATCTCGGCTTCAAAAAAGTTGAACATTTTAATGAAAAGATTTCAGCTTCAAAAAAGTTGAAAACTTTCATGAAAAGATTTCGACTTCAAAAAAATCTAAGATTTTCATGAAAAGATTTCTGCTTCAAAAAAGTTGACCATTTTCATGAAAAGATTTCAGCTTCAAAAAAGTTGAAAATTTTCATGAAAAGATTTCGGTTTCAAAAAGTTTAAAATTTTCATGGAAAGATTTCGGCTTCAAAAAAGATGAACATTTTCATGAAAAGATCTCGGCTTCAAAAAAGTTGACCATTTTCATGAAAAGATTTCAGCTTCAAAAAAGTTGAAAATTTTCATGAAAAGATTTCGGTTTCAAAAAGTTGAAAATTTTCATGAAAAGATTTCGGCTTCAAAAAGGTTGAAAACTTTCATGAACTATTTCGACTTCAAAAAAGTCGAAGATTTTCATGAAAAGATTTCGGCTGCAAAAAAGTCTAAAATTTTCATGAAAAGATTTATGCTTCAAAAAAGATGAAAATTTTCATGAAAAGATTTCGGCTTCAAAAAGTTGAAAATTTTCATGAAAAGATTTCGGCTTCAAAAAAGTTGACCATTTTCATGAAAAGATTTCGGCTTCAAAAAAGATGAAAATTTTCATGAAAAGATTTCGGTTTCAAAAAGTTGAAAATTTTCATGAAAAGATTTCGGCTTCAAAAAAATGGAACATTTTCATGAAAAGATTTCGGCTTCAAAAAAGTTGAACATTTTCATGAAAAGATTTCAGCTACAAAAAAGTTTAAAATTTACATGAAAAGATTTCGACTTCAAAAAAGTCAAAGGTTTTCATGAAAAGATTTCTGCTTCAAAAAAGTTGAAAATTTTCATGAAAAGATTTCGGCTTCAAAAAGTTGAAAATTTTCATGAAAAGATTTCGGCTTCAAAAAAGTTGACCATTTTCATGAAAAGATTTCGGCTTCAAAAAAGTTGAAAATTTTCATGATAAGATCTCGGCTTCAAAAAAGTTGAACATTTTCATGGAAAGATTTCGGCTTCAAAAAAGTTGAACATTTTCATGGAAAGATTTCGGCTTCAAAAAAGTTGAAAATTTTCATGAAAAGATTTCAGCTTCAAAAAAGTTGAAAATTTTCATGACAGGATTTTGGCTTTACAAAAAAATAAAAAATTTCATAAAGTATTTCAGCTTCAAAAAAGTCGAAGATTTTCATGAAAAGATTTAGGCTTCAAAAAAGTTGAAAATTTTCATGAAGTATTTCGGTTGCAAAAAAATGGAACATTTTCATGAAAAGATTTCGGCTTCAAAAAAGTTGAACATTTTCATGAAAAGGTTTCTGCTTCCAAAAAGTTGACCATTTTCATGAAAAGATTTCGGCTTCAAAAAAGTTGAACATTTTCATGAAAAGATTTCGGCTTCAAAAAGTTGAAAATTTTCATGAAAAGATTTCGGTTTCAAAAAGTTGAAAATTTACATGAAAAGATCTCGGCTTCAAAAAAGTTGAAAATTTTCATGCAGTATTTCGGCTTCAAAAAAATGGAACATTTTCATGAAAAGATTTCGGCTTCAAAAAGTTGAAAATTTTCATGAAAAGATTTCTGCTTCAAAAAAGTTGAAAATTTTCATGACAGGATTTTGGCTTCAAAAAGGTTGAAAACTTTCATGAACTATTTCGACTTCAAAAAAGTCGAAGATTTTCATGAAAAGATTTCGGCTTCAAAAAAGTTGAAAATTTTCATGAAGTATTTCGGCTGCAAAAAAATGGAACATTTTCATGAAAAGATTTCGGCTTCAAAAAAGTTGAACATTTTCATGAAAAGATTTCGGTTTCAAAAAAGTTGAAAATTTACATGAAAAGATTTCGGCTTCAAAAAAGTTGAAAATTTACATGAAAAGATTTCGACTTCAAAAAAGTTGAACATTTTCATGAAAAGATTTCGGCTTCAAAAAGTTGAAAATTTTCATGAAAAGATTTCTGCTTCAAAAAAGTTGAAAATTTTCATGACAGGATTTTGGCTTCAAAAAGGTTGAAAACGTTCATGAACTATTTCGACTTCAAAAAAGTCGAAGATTTTCATGAAAAGATTTCGGCTTCAAAAAAGTTGAAAATTTTCATGAAGTATTTCGGCTGCAAAAAAATGGAACATTTTCATGAAAAGATTTCGGCTTCAAAAAAGTTGAACATTTTCATGAAAAGATTTCGGTTTCAAAAAAGTTGAAAATTTACATGAAAAGATTTCGGCTTCAAAAAAGTTGAAAATTTTCATGAAAAGATTTCGGTTTCAAAAAGTTGAAAATTTTCATGAAAAGATCTCGGCTTTAAAAAAGTTGAACATTTTCATGAAAAGATTTCGGCTTCAAAAAAGTTGAAAATTTTCATGAAAAGATTTCAGCTTCAAAAAAGTTGAAAATTTTCATGAAAAGATTTCGGTTTCAAAAAGTTGAAAATTTTCATGAAAAGATTTCTGCTTCAAAAAAGTTGAAAATTTACATGAAAAGATTTCGGCTTCAAAAAGTTGAAAATTTTCATGAAAAGATTTCGGCTTCAAAAAAGTTGACCATTTTCATGAAAAGATTTCGGCTCCAAAAAAGTTGAAAATTTTCATGAAAAGATTTCGGCTTCAAAAAGTTGAAAATTTTCATGAAAAGATCTCGTCTTCAAAAAAGTTGAACATTTTCATGAAAAGATTTCGGCTTCAAAAAAGTTGAAAATTTTCATGAAAAGATTTCAGCTTCAAAAAAGTTGAACATTTTCATGAAAAGATTTCTGCTTCAAAAAAGTTGAAAATTTTCATGAAGTATTTCGGCTTCAAAAAAATGAAACATTTTCATGAAAAGATTTCGGCTTCAAAAAAGTTTAAAAATTTCATGAAGTATTTCGGCTTCAAAAAAATGGAACATTTTCATGAAAAGATTTCGGCTTCAAAAAAGTTGAACATTTTCATGAAAAGATTTCGGCTTCAAAAAAGTTGAAAATTTTCATGAAGAATTTCGGCTTCAAAAAAATGGAACATATTCATGAAAAGATTTCGGCTTCAAAAAACTTGAAAATTTTCATGAAAAGATTTCGGTTTCAAAAAAGTTGAAATTTTCATGAAGTATTTCGGCTGCAAAAAAATGGAACATTTTCATGAAAAGATTTCGGCTTCAAAAAAGTTGAACATTTTCATGAAAAGATTTCGGTTTCAAAAAAGTTGAAAATTTACATGAAAAGATTTCGGCTTCAAAAAAGTTGAAAATTTACATGAAAAGATTTCGACTTCAAAAAAGTTGAACATTTTCATGAAAAGATTTCGGCTTCAAAAAGTTGAAAATTTTCATGAAAAGATTTCGGTTTCAAAAAGTTGAAAATTTACATGAAAAGATCTCGGCTTCAAAAAAGTTGAAAATTTTCATGCAGTATTTCGGCTTCAAAAAAATGGAACATTTTCATGAAAAGATTTCGGCTTCAAAAAGTTGAAAATTTTCATGAAAAGATTTCTGCTTCAAAAAAGTTGAAAATTTTCATGACAGGATTTTGGCTTCAAAAAGGTTGAAAACTTTCATGAACTATTTCGACTTCAAAAAAGTCGAAGATTTTCATGAAAAGATTTCGGCTTCAAAAAAGTTGAAAATTTTCATGAAGTATTTCGGCTGCAAAAAAATGGAACATTTTCATGAAAAGATTTCGGCTTCAAAAAAGTTGAACATTTTCATGAAAAGATTTCGGTTTCAAAAAAGTTGAAAATTTACATGAAAAGATTTCGGCTTCAAAAAAGTTGAAAATTTTCATGAAAAGATTTCGGTTTCAAAAAGTTGAAAATTTTCATGAAAAGATCTCGGCTTTAAAAAAGTTGAACATTTTCATGAAAAGATTTCGGCTTCAAAAAAGTTGACCATTTTCATGAAAAGATTTCAGCTTCAAAAAAGTTGAAAATTTTCATGAAAAGATTTCGGTTTCAAAAAGTTGAAAATTTTCATGAAAAGATTTCTGCTTCAAAAAAGTTGAAAATTTACATGAAAAGATTTCGGCTTCAAAAAGTTGAACATTTTCATGAAAAGATTTCGGCTTCAAAAAAGTTGACCATTTTCATGAAAAGATTTCGGCTCCAAAAAAGTTGAAAATTTTCATGAAAAGATTTCGGCTTCAAAAAGTTGAAAATTTTCATGAAAAGATCTCGGCTTCAAAAAAGTTGAACATTTTCATGAAAAGATTTCGGCTTCAAAAAAGTTGAAAATTTTCATGAAAAGATTTCAGCTTCAAAAAAGTTGAAAATTTTCATGAAAAGATTTCTGCTTCAAAAAAGTTGAAAATTTTCATGAAGTATTTCGGCTTCAAAAAAATGAAACATTTTCATGAAAAGATTTCGGCTTCAAAAAAGTTTAAAAATTTCATGAAGTATTTCGGCTTCAAAAAAATGGAACATTTTCATGAAAAGATTTCGGCTTCAAAAAAGTTGACCATTTTCATGAAAAGATTTCGGCTTCAAAAAAGTTGAAAATTTTCATGAAGAATTTCGGCTTCAAAAAAATGGAACATATTCATGAAAAGATTTCGGCTTCAAAAAACTTGAAAATTTTCATGAAAAGATTTCGGTTTCAAAAAAGTTGAAATTTTCATGAAGTATTTCGGCTGCAAAAAAATGGAACATTTTCATGAAAAGATTTCGGCTTCAAAAAAGTTGAACATTTTCATGAAAAGATTTCGGTTTCAAAAAAGTTGAAAATTTACATGAAAAGATTTCGGCTTCAAAAAAGTTGAAAATTTACATGAAAAGATTTCGACTTCAAAAAAGTTGAACATTTTCATGAAAAGATTTCGGCTTCAAAAAGTTGAAAATTTTCATGAAAAGATTTCGGTTTCAAAAAGTTGAAAATTTACATGAAAAGATCTCGGCTTCAAAAAAGTTGAAAATTTTCATGCAGTATTTCGGCTTCAAAAAAATGGAACATTTTCATGAAAAGATTTCGGCTTCAAAAAGTTGAAAATTTTCATGAAAAGATTTCTGCTTCAAAAAAGTTGAAAATTTTCATGACAGGATTTTGGCTTCAAAAAGGTTGAAAACTTTCATGAACTATTTCGACTTCAAAAAAGTCGAAGATTTTCATGAAAAGATTTCGGCTTCAAAAAAGTTGAAAATTTTCATGAAGTATTTCGGCTGCAAAAAAATGGAACATTTTCATGAAAAGATTTCGGCTTCAAAAAAGTTGAACATTTTCATGAAAAGATTTCGGTTTCAAAAAAGTTGAAAATTTACATGAAAAGATTTCGGCTTCAAAAAAGTTGAAAATTTTCATGAAAAGATTTCGGTTTCAAAAAGTTGAAAATTTTCATGAAAAGATCTCGGCTTTAAAAAAGTTGAACATTTTCATGAAAAGATTTCGGCTTCAAAAAAGTTGACCATTTTCATGAAAAGATTTCAGCTTCAAAAAAGTTGAAAATTTTCATGAAAAGATTTCGGTTTCAAAAAGTTGAAAATTTTCATGAAAAGATTTCTGCTTCAAAAAAGTTGAAAATTTACATGAAAAGATTTCGGCTTCAAAAAGTTGAACATTTTCATGAAAAGATTTCGGCTTCAAAAAAGTTGACCATTTTCATGAAAAGATTTCGGCTCCAAAAAAGTTGAAAATTTTCATGAAAAGATTTCGGCTTCAAAAAGTTGAAAATTTTCATGAAAAGATCTCGGCTTCAAAAAAGTTGAACATTTTCATGAAAAGATTTCGGCTTCAAAAAAGTTGAAAATTTTCATGAAAAGATTTCAGCTTCAAAAAAGTTGAAAATTTTCATGAAAAGATTTCTGCTTCAAAAAAGTTGAAAATTTTCATGAAGTATTTCGGCTTCAAAAAAATGAAACATTTTCATGAAAAGATTTCGGCTTCAAAAAAGTTTAAAAATTTCATGAAGTATTTCGGCTTCAAAAAAATGGAACATTTTCATGAAAAGATTTCGGCTTCAAAAAAGTTGACCATTTTCATGAAAAGATTTCGGCTTCAAAAAAGTTGAAAATTTTCATGAAGAATTTCGGCTTCAAAAAAATGGAACATATTCATGAAAAGATTTCGGCTTCAAAAAGTTGAAAATTTTCATGAAAAGATCTCGGCTTCAAAAAAGTTGAACATTTTCATGAAAAGATTTCGGCTTCAAAAAAGTTGAAAATTTTCATGAAAAGATTTCAGCTTCAAAAAAGTTGAAAATTTTCATGAAAAGATTTCTGCTTCAAAAAAGTTGAAAATTTTCATGAAGTATTTCGGCTTCAAAAAAATGAAACATTTTCATGAAAAGATTTCGGCTTCAAAAAAGTTTAAAAATTTCATGAAGTATTTCGGCTTCAAAAAAATGGAACATTTTCATGAAAAGATTTCGGCTTCAAAAAAGTTGACCATTTTCATGAAAAGATTTCGGCTTCAAAAAAGTTGAAAATTTTCATGAAGAATTTCGGCTTCAAAAAAATGGAACATATTCATGAAAAGATTTCGGCTTCAAAAAACTTGAAAATTTTCATGAAAAGATTTCGGTTTCAAAAAAGTTGAAATTTTCATGAAGTATTTCGGCTGCAAAAAAATGGAACATTTTCATGAAAAGATTTCGGCTTCAAAAAAGTTGAACATTTTCATGAAAAGATTTCGGTTTCAAAAAAGTTGAAAATTTACATGAAAAGATTTCGGCTTCAAAAAAGTTGAAAATTTACATGAAAAGATTTCGACTTCAAAAAAGTTGAACATTTTCATGAAAAGATTTCGGCTTCAAAAAGTTGAAAATTTTCATGAAAAGATTTCGGTTTCAAAAAGTTGAAAATTTACATGAAAAGATCTCGGCTTCAAAAAAGTTGAAAATTTTCATGCAGTATTTCGGCTTCAAAAAAATGGAACATTTTCATGAAAAGATTTCGGCTTCAAAAAGTTGAAAATTTTCATGAAAAGATTTCTGCTTCAAAAAAGTTGAAAATTTTCATGACAGGATTTTGGCTTCAAAAAGGTTGAAAACTTTCATGAACTATTTCGACTTCAAAAAAGTCGAAGATTTTCATGAAAAGATTTCGGCTTCAAAAAAGTTGAAAATTTTCATGAAGTATTTCGGCTGCAAAAAAATGGAACATTTTCATGAAAAGATTTCGGCTTCAAAAAAGTTGAACATTTTCATGAAAAGATTTCGGTTTCAAAAAAGTTGAAAATTTACATGAAAAGATTTCGGCTTCAAAAAAGTTGAAAATTTTCATGAAAAGATTTCGGTTTCAAAAAGTTGAAAATTTTCATGAAAAGATCTCGGCTTTAAAAAAGTTGAACATTTTCATGAAAAGATTTCGGCTTCAAAAAAGTTGACCATTTTCATGAAAAGATTTCAGCTTCAAAAAAGTTGAAAATTTTCATGAAAAGATTTCGGTTTCAAAAAGTTGAAAATTTTCATGAAAAGATTTCTGCTTCAAAAAAGTTGAAAATTTACATGAAAAGATTTCGGCTTCAAAAAGTTGAACATTTTCATGAAAAGATTTCGGCTTCAAAAAAGTTGACCATTTTCATGAAAAGATTTCGGCTCCAAAAAAGTTGAAAATTTTCATGAAAAGATTTCGGCTTCAAAAAGTTGAAAATTTTCATGAAAAGATCTCGGCTTCAAAAAAGTTGAACATTTTCATGAAAAGATTTCGGCTTCAAAAAAGTTGAAAATTTTCATGAAAAGATTTCAGCTTCAAAAAAGTTGAAAATTTTCATGAAAAGATTTCTGCTTCAAAAAAGTTGAAAATTTTCATGAAGTATTTCGGCTTCAAAAAAATGAAACATTTTCATGAAAAGATTTCGGCTTCAAAAAAGTTTAAAAATTTCATGAAGTATTTCGGCTTCAAAAAAATGGAACATTTTCATGAAAAGATTTCGGCTTCAAAAAAGTTGACCATTTTCATGAAAAGATTTCGGCTTCAAAAAAGTTGAAAATTTTCATGAAGAATTTCGGCTTCAAAAAAATGGAACATATTCATGAAAAGATTTCGGCTTCAAAAAACTTGAACATTTTCATGAAAAGATTTCGGTTTCAAAAAAGTTGAAATTTTCATGAAGTATTTCGGCTTCAAAAAAATGGAACATTTTCATGAAAAGATTTCGGCTTCAAAAAACTTGAACATTTTCATGAAAAGATTTCGGCTTCAAAAAACTTGAACATTTTCATGAAAAGATTTCGGCTTCAAAAAAGTTGAAAATTTTCATGAAAAGATCTCGGCTTCAAAAAAGTTGAACATTTTCATGAAAAGATTTCGGCTTCAAAAAAGTTGAAAATTTTCATGAAAAGATTTCAGCTTCAAAAAAGTTGAACATTTTCATGACAGGATTTTGGCTTTACAAAAAATAAAAATTTTCATGAAGTATTTCAGCTTCAAAAAGGTTGAAAACTTTCATGAACTATTTCGACTTCAAAAAAGTCGAAGATTTTCATGAAGTATTTCGGTTGCAAAAAAATGGAACATTTTCATGAAAAGATTTAGGCTTCAACAAAGTTGAAAATTTTCATGAAGTATTTCGGTTGCAAAAAAATGGAACATTTTCATGAAAAGATTTCGGCTTCAAAAAAGTTGAAAATTTTCATGAAAAGATTTCGGTTTCAAAAAGTTGAAAATTTTCATGAAAAGATCTCGGCTTCAAAAAAGTTGAACATTTTCATGAAAAGATTTCGGTTTCAAAAAGTTGAACATTTTCATGAAAAGATTTCGGCTTCAAAAAAGTTGACCATTTTCATGAAAAGATTTCGGCTTCAAAAAAGTTGAAAATTTTCATGAAAAGATTTCGGCTTCAAAAAAGTTGACCATTTTCATGAAAAGATTTCGGCTTCAAAAAAGTTGACCATTTTCATGAAAAGATCTCGGCTTCAAAAAAGTTGAACATTTTCATGAAAAGATTTCGGCTTCAAAAAAGTTGAAAATTTTCATGACAGGATTTTGGCTTTACAAAAAATAAAAATTTTCATAAAGTATTTCAGCTTCAAAAAGGTTGAAAACTTTCATGAACTATTAAGACTTCAAAAAAGTCGAAGAATTTCATGAAAAGATTTCTGCTTCAAAAAAGTTGAAAATTTTCATGAAAAGATCTCGGCTTCAAAAAAGTTGAACATTTTCATGAAAAGATTTCGGCTTCAAAAAAGTTGACCATTTTCATGAAAAGATTTCAGCTTCAAAAAAGTTGAAAATTTTCATGAAAAGATTTCGGTTTCAAAAAGTTGAAAATTTTCATGAAAAGATTTCGGCTTCAAAAAGGTTGAAAACTTTCATGAACTATTTCGACTTCAAAAAAGTCGAAGATTTTCATGAAAAGATTTAGGCTTCAAAAAAGTTGAAAATTTTCATGAAGTATTTCGGTTGCAAAAAAATGGAACATTTTCATTAAAAGATTTCGGCTTCAAAAAAGTCTAAGATTTTCATGAAAAGATTTCGGCTTCAAAAAAGTTGAAAATTTTCATGAAAAGATTTCGGTTTCAAAAAGTTGAAAATTTTCATGAAAAGATCTCGGCTTCAAAAAAGTTGAACATTTTCATGAAAAGATTTCGGTTTCAAAAAGTTGAAAATTCTCATGAAAAGATTTCGGCTTCAAAAAGGTTGAAAACTTTTATGAACTATTTCGACTTCAAAAAAGTCGAAGATTTTCATGAAAAGATTTCGGCTGCAAAAAAGTCTAAAATTTTCATGAAAAGATTTATGCTTCAAAAAAGATCAAAATTTTAATGAAAAGATTTCGGCTTCAAAAAGTTGAAAATTTTCATGAAAAGATTTCGGTTTCAAAAAAGTTGACCATTTTCATGAAAAGATTTCGGCTTCAAAAAAGTTGACCATTTTCATGAAAAGATTTCGGTTTCAAAAAGTTGAAAATTTTCATGAAAAGATTTCTGCTTCAAAAAAGTTGAAAATTTTCATGACAGGATTTTGGCTTCAAAAAGGTTGAAAACTTTCATGAACTATTTCGACTTCAAAAAAGTCGAAGATTTTCATGAAAAGATTTAGGCTTCAAAAAAGTTGAAAATTTTCATGAAGTATTTCGGTTGCAAAAAAATGGAACATTTTCATGAAAAGATTTCGGTTTCAAAAAGTTGAAAATTTTCATGAAAAGATTTCGGCTTCAAAAAGGTTGAAAACTTTCATGAACTATTTCGACTTCAAAAAAGTCGAAGATTTTCATGAAAAGATTTCGGCTTCAAAAAACTTGAACATTTTCATGAAAAGATTTCAGCTTCAAAAAAGTTGAAAATTTACCTGAAAAGATTTCGACTTCAAAAAAGTCTAAGATTTTCATGAAAAGATTTCGACTTCAAAAAAGTCTAAGATTTTCATGAAAAGATTTCGGCTTCAAAAAAGTTGACCATTTTCATGAAAAGATTTCGGCTGCAAAAAAGTCTAAAGTTTTCATGAAAAGATTTATGCTTCAAAAAAGATGAAAATTTTCATGAAAAGATTTCGGCTTCAAAAAGTTGAAAATTTTCATGAAGTATTTCGGCTTCAAAAAAATTGAACATTTTCATGAAAAGATTTCGGCTTCAAAAAAGTTGAACATTTTCATGAAAAGATTTCGGCTCCAAAAAAGTTGACCATTTTCATGAAAAGATTTCGGTTTCAAAAAAGTTGAAAATTTTCATGAAAAGATTTCGGCTTCAAAAAGGTTGAAAACTTTCATGAACTATTTCGACTTCAAAAAAGTCGAAGATTTTCATGAAAAGATTTCGGCTGCAAAAAAGTCTAAAATTTTCATGAAAAGATTTCGGCTTCAAAAAGTTGAAAATTTTCATGAAAAGATTTCGGCTTCAAAAAAGTTGACCATTTTCATGAAAAGATTTCGGCTTCAAAAAAGTTGAAAATTTTCATGAAAAGATTTCGGTTTCAAAAAGTTGAAAATTTTCATGAAAAGATCTCGGCTTCATAAAAGTTGAACATTTTCATGAAAAGATTTCGGCTTCAAAAAAGTTGACCATTTTCATCAAAAGATTTCAGCTTCAAAAAAGTTGAAAATTTTCATGAAAAGATTTCGGTTTCATAAAGTTGAAAATTTTCATGAAAAGATTTCGGCTTCAAAAAGGTTGAAAACTTTCATGAACTATTTCGACTTCAAAAAAGTCGAAGATTTTCATGAAAAGATTTCGGCTGCAAAAAAGTCTAAAATTTTCATGAAAAGATTTATGCTTCAAAAAAGATGAAAATTTTCATGAAAAGATTTCGGCTTCAAAAAGTTGAAAATTTTCATGAAAAGATTTCGGCTTCAAAAAAGTTGACCATTTTCATGAAAAGATTTCGGCTTCATAAAAGTTGAAAATTTTCATGAAAAGATTTCGGTTTCAAAAAGTTGAAAATTTTCATGAAGTATTTCGGCTTCAAAAAAATGGAACATTTTCATGAAAAGATTTCGGCTTCAAAAAGTTGAAAATTTTCATGAAAAGATTTCGGCTTCAAAAAGTTGAAAATTTTCATGAAAAGATTTCGGCTTCAAAAAAGTTGACCATTTTCATGAAAAGATTTCGGCTTCAAAAAAGTTGAAAATTTTCATGAAAAGATTTCGGTTTCAAAAAGTTGAAAATTTTCATGAAAAGATCTCGGCTTCAAAAAAGATGAACATTTTCATGAAAAGATTTCGGCTTCAAAAAAGTTGAAAATTTTCATGAAAAGATTTCGGCTTCAAAAAGTTGAAAATTTTCATGAAAAGATTTCTGCTTCAAAAAAGTTGACCATTTTCATGAAAAGATTTCGACTTCAAAAAAGTTGAACATTTTCATGAAAAGATTTCTGCTTCAAAAAAGTTGACCATTTTCATGAAAAGATTTCGGTTTCAAAAAGTTGAAAATTTTCATGAAAAGATCTCTGCTTCAAAAAAGTTGAAAATTTTCATGAAGTATTTCGGCTACAAAAAAATGGAACATTTTCATGAAAAGATTTCGGCTTCAAAAAACTTGAACATTTTCATGAAAAGATTTCAGCTTCAAAAAAGTTGAAAATTTACCTGAAAAGATTTCGACTTCAAAAAAGTCTAAGATTTTCATGAAAAAATTTTGCTTCAAAAAAGTTGAACA
Source organism: Labrus bergylta (assembly GCF_963930695.1). NCBI lineage: Eukaryota > Metazoa > Chordata > Actinopteri > Labriformes > Labridae > Labrus > Labrus bergylta. The sequence continues at coordinate 780,767 of NC_089202.1, read as the reverse complement.
TTTTCATGAAAAGATTTCGGCTTCAAAAAGTTGAAAATTTTCATGAAAAGATTTCGGCTTCAAAAAGTTGAAAATTTTCATGAAAAGATTTCGGCTTCAAAAAAGTTGAAAATTTTCATGAAAAGATTTCGGCTTCAAAAAAGTTGAAAATTTTCATGAAAAGATTTCGGTTTCAAAAAGTTGAAAATTTTCATGAAAAGATCTCGGCTTCAAAAAAGATGAACATTTTCATGAAAAGATTTCGGCTTCAAAAAAGTTGACCATTTTCATGAAAAGATTTCTGCTTCAAAAAAGTTGAAAATTTTCATGAAAAGATTTCGGCTTCAAAAAAGTTGACCATTTTCATGAAAAGATTTCAGCTTCAAAAAAGTTGAAAATTTACCTGAAAAGATTTCGACTTCAAAAAAGTCTAAGATTTTCATGAAAAGATTTCGACTTCAAAAAAGTCTAAGATTTTCATGAAAAGATTTCGGCTTCAAAAAAGTTGACCATTTTCATGAAAAGATTTCGGCTGCAAAAAAGTCTAAAATTTTCATGAAAAGATTTATGCTTCAAAAAAGATGAAAATTTTCATGAAAAGATTTCGGCTTCAAAAAGTTGAAAATTTTCATGAAAAGATTTATGCTTCAAAAAAGTTGACCATTTTCATGAAAAGATTTCGGCTTCAAAAAAGTTGAAAATTTTCATGAAAAGATTTCGGTTTCAAAAAGTTGAAAATTTTCATGAAAAGATTTCTGCTTCAAAAAAGTTGAAAATTTTCATGACAGGATTTCTGCTTCAAAAAGGATGAAAACTTTCATGAACTATTTCGACTTCAAAAAAGTCGAAGATTTTCATGAAAAGATCTCGGCTTCAAAAAAGTTGAAAATTTTCATGAAGTATTTCGGCTTCAAAAAAATTGAACATTTTCATGAAAAGATTTCGGCTTCAAAAAAGTTGAACATTTTCATGAAAAGATTTCGGCTCCAAAAAAGTTGACCATTTTCATGAAAAGATTTCGGTTTCAAAAAAGTTGAAAATTTTCATGAAAAGATTTCGGCTTCAAAAAGGTTGAAAACTTTCATGAACTATTTCGACTTCAAAAAAGTCGAAGATTTTCATGAAAAGATTTCGGCTTCAAAAAAAGTCTAAAATTTTCATGAAAAGATTTCAGCTTCAAAAAGTTGAAAATTTTCATGAAAAGATTTCGGCTTCAAAAAAGTTGACAATTTTCATGAAAAGATTTCAGCTTCAAAAAAGTTGACAATTTTCATGAAAAGATCTCGGCTTCAAAAAAGTTGAACATTTTCATGAAAAGATTTCGGCTTCAAAAAAGTTGACCATTTTCATGAAAAGATTTCAGCTTCAAAAAAGTTGAAAATTTTCATGAAAAGATTTCGGTTTCATAAAGTTGAAAATTTTCATGAAAAGATTTCGGCTTCAAAAAGGTTGAAAACTTTCATGAACTATTTCGACTTCAAAAAAATGGAACATTTTCATGAAAAGATTTCTGCTTCAAAAAAGGATGAAAATTTTCATGAAGTATTTCGGCTTCAAAAAAATGGAACATTTTCATTAAAAGATTTCGGCTTCAAAAAACTTGAACATTTTCATGAAAAGATTTCTGCTTCAAAAAAGTTGAAAATTTTCATGAAAAGATTTCGGTTTCAAAAAGTTGAAAATTTTCATGAAGTATTTCGGCTTCAAAAAAATGGAACATTTTCATGAAAAGATTTCGGCTTCATAAAACTTGAACATTTTCATGAAAAGATTTCAGCTTCAAAAAAGTTGAAAATTTACCTGAAAAGATTTCGACTTCAAAAAAGTCTAAGATTTTCATGAAAAAATTTTGCTTCAAAAAAGTTGAACATTTTCATGAAAAGATTTCGGCTTCAAAAAGTTGAAAATTTTCATGAAAAGATTTCGGCTTCAAAAAGTTGAAAATTTTCATGAAAAGATTTCGGCTTCAAAAAAGTTGACCATTTTCATGAAAAGATTTCGACTTCAAAAAAGTTGAACATTTTCATGAAAAGATTTCTGCTTCAAAAAAGTTGACCATTTTCATGAAAAGATTTCGGTTTCAAAAAGTTGAAAATTTTCATGAAAAGATTTCTGCTTCAAAAAACTTGAACATTTTCATGAAAAGATTTCGGCTTCAAAAAAGTTGACCATTTTCATGAAAAGATTTCGGCTTCAAAAAAGTTGAAAATTTTCATGAAAAGATTTCGGTTTCAAAAAGTTGAAAATTTTCATGAAAAGATCTCGGCTTCAAAAAAGATGAACATTTTCATGAAAAGATTTCGGCTTCAAAAAAGTTGACCATTTTCATGAAAAGATTTCTGCTTCAAAAAAGTTGAAAATTTTCATGAAAAGATTTCGGCTTCAAAAAGTTGAAAATTTTCATGAAAAGATTTCTGCTTCAAAAAAGTTGACCATTTTCATGAAAAGATTTCGACTTCAAAAAAGTTGAACATTTTCATGAAAAGATTTCTGCTTCAAAAAAGTTGACCATTTTCATGAAAAGATTTCGGTTTCAAAAAGTTGAAAATTTTCATGAAAAGATCTCTGCTTCAAAAAACTTGAACATTTTCATGAAAAGATTTCAGCTTCAAAAAAGTTGAAAATTTACCTGAAAAGATTTCGACTTCAAAAAAGTCTAAGATTTTCATGAAAAGATTTCGACTTCAAAAAAGTCTAAGATTTTCATGAAAAGATTTCGGCTTCAAAAAAGTTGACCATTTTCATGAAAAGATTTCGGCTTCAAAAAAGTTGAAAATTTTCATGAAAAGATTTCGGTTTCAAAAAGTTGAAAATTTTCATGAAAAGATCTCGGCTTCAAAAAAGATGAACATTTTCATGAAAAGATTTCGGCTTCAAAAAAGTTGACCATTTTCATGAAAAGATTTCGGCTTCAAAAAAGTTGAAAATTTTCATGAAAAGATTTCGGTTTCAAAAAGTTGAAAATTTTCATGAAAAGATTTCTGCTTCAAAAAAGTTGAAAATTTTCATGACAGGATTTCTGCTTCAAAAAGGATGAAAACTTTCATGAACTATTTCGACTTCAAAAAAGTCGAAGATTTTCATGAAAAGATCTCGGCTTCAAAAAAGTTGAAAATTTTCATGAAGTATTTCGGCTTCAAAAAAATTGAACATTTTCATGAAAAGATTTCGGCTTCAAAAAAGTTGAACATTTTCATGAAAAGATTTCGGCTCCAAAAAAGTTGACCATTTTCATGAAAAGATTTCGGTTTCAAAAAAGTTGAAAATTTTCATGAAAAGATTTCGGCTTCAAAAAGGTTGAAAACTTTCATGAACTATTTCGACTTCAAAAAAGTCGAAGATTTTCATGAAAAGATTTCGGCTGCAAAAAAGTCTAAAATTTTCATGAAAAGATTTCAGCTTCAAAAAGTTGAAAATTTTCATGAAAAGATTTCGGCTTCAAAAAAGTTGACAATTTTCATGAAAAGATTTCAGCTTCAAAAAAGTTGACAATTTTCATGAAAAGATCTCGGCTTCAAAAAAGTTGAACATTTTCATGAAAAGATTTCGGCTTCAAAAAAGTTGACCATTTTCATGAAAAGATTTCAGCTTCAAAAAAGTTGAAAATTTTCATGAAAAGATTTCGGTTTCATAAAGTTGAAAATTTTCATGAAAAGATTTCGGCTTCAAAAAGGTTGAAAACTTTCATGAACTATTTCGAATTCAAAAAAATGGAACATTTTCATGAAAAGATTTCTGCTTCAAAAAAGGATGAAAATTTTCATGAAGTATTTCGGCTTCAAAAAAATGGAACATTTTCATTAAAAGATTTCGGCTTCAAAAAACTTGAACATTTTCATGAAAAGATTTCTGCTTCAAAAAAGTTGAAAATTTTCATGAAAAGATTTCGGTTTCAAAAAGTTGAAAATTTTCATGAAGTATTTCGGCTTCAAAAAAATGGAACATTTTCATGAAAAGATTTCGGCTTCATAAAACTTGAACATTTTCATGAAAAGATTTCAGCTTCAAAAAAGTTGAAAATTTACCTGAAAAGATTTCGACTTCAAAAAAGTCTAAGATTTTCATGAAAAAAATTTGCTTCAAAAAAGTTGAACATTTTCATGAAAAGATTTCGGCTTCAAAAAGTTGAAAATTTTCATGAAAAGATTTCGGCTTCAAAAAGTTGAAAATTTTCATGAAAAGATTTCGGCTTCAAAAAAGTTGACCATTTTCATGAAAAGATTTCGACTTCAAAAAAGTTGAACATTTTCATGAAAAGATTTCTGCTTCAAAAAAGTTGACCATTTTCATGAAAAGATTTCGGTTTCAAAAAGTTGAAAATTTTCATGAAAAGATCTCTGCTTCAAAAAAGTTGAAAATTTTCATGAAGTATTTCGGCTTCAAAAAAATGGAACATTTTCATTAAAAGATTTCGGCTTCAAAAAACTTGAACATTTTCATGAAAAGATTTCTACTTCAAAAAACTTGAACATTTTCATGAAAAGATTTCGGCTTCAAAAAAGTTGACCATTTTCATGAAAAGATTTCGGCTTCAAAAAAGTTGAAAATTTTCATGAAAAGATTTCGGTTTCAAAAAGTTGAAAATTTTCATGAAAAGATCTCGGCTTCAAAAAAGATGAACATTTTCATGAAAAGATTTCGGCTTCAAAAAAGTTGACCATTTTCATGAAAAGATTTCTGCTTCAAAAAAGTTGAAAATTTTCATGAAAAGATTTCGGCTTCAAAAAGTTGAAAATTTTCATGAAAAGATTTCTGCTTCAAAAAAGTTGACCATTTTCATGAAAAGATTTCGACTTCAAAAAAGTTGAACATTTTCATGAAAAGATTTCTGCTTCAAAAAAGTTGACCATTTTCATGAAAAGATTTCGGTTTCAAAAAGTTGAAAATTTTCATGAAAAGATCTCTGCTTCAAAAAACTTGAACATTTTCATGAAAAGATTTCAGCTTCAAAAAAGTTGAAAATTTACCTGAAAAGATTTCGACTTCAAAAAAGTCTAAGATTTTCATGAAAAGATTTCGACTTCAAAAAAGTCTAAGATTTTCATGAAAAGATTTCGGCTTCAAAAAAGTTGACCATTTTCATGAAAAGATTTCGGCTTCAAAAAAGTTGAAAATTTTCATGAAAAGATTTGGGTTTCAAAAAGTTGAAAATTTTCATGAAAAGATCTCGGCTTCAAAAAAGATGAACATTTTCATGAAAAGATTTCGGCTTCAAAAAAGTTGACCATTTTCATGAAAAGATTTCGGCTTCAAAAAAGTTGAAAATTTTCATGAAAAGATTTCGGTTTCAAAAAGTTGAAAATTTTCATGAAGTATTTCGGCTTCAAAAAAATGGAACATTTTCATGAAAAGATTTCTGCTTCAAAAAGGATGAAAACTTTCATGAACTATTTCGACTTCAAAAAAGTCGAAGATTTTCATGAAAAGATTTCGGCTTCAAAAAGGTTGAAAACTTTCATGAAAAGATTTATGCTTCAAAAAAGTTGACCATTTTCATGAAAAGATTTCTGCTTCAAAAAAGTTGAAAATTTTCATGACAGGATTTCTGCTTCAAAAAGGATGAATACTTTCATGAACTATTTCGACTTCAAAAAAGTCGAAGATTTTCATGAAAAGATCTCGGCTTCAAAAAAGTTGAAAATTTTCATGAAGTATTTCGGCTTCAAAAAAATTGAACATTTTCATGACAGGATTTCTGCTTCAAAAAGGATGAAAACTTTCATGAACTATTTCGACTTCAAAAAAGTCGAAGATTTTCATGAAAAGATTTCGGCTGCAAAAAAGTCTAAAATTTTCATGAAAAGATTTCGGCTTCAAAAAGTTGAAAATTTTCATGAAAAGATTTCGGCTTCAAAAAAGTTGACCATTTTCATGAAAAGATTTCGGCTTCAAAAAAGTTGAAAATTTTCATGAAAAGATTTCGGTTTCAAAAAGTTGAAAATTTTCATGAAAAGATCTCGGCTTCAAAAAAGTTGAACATTTTCATGAAAAGATTTCGGCTTCAAAAAAGTTGACCATTTTCATGAAAAGATTTCAGCTTCAAAAAAGTTGAAAATTTTCATGAAAAGATTTCGGTTTCAAAAAGTTGAAAATTTTCATGAAAAGATTTCGGCTTCAAAACGGTTGAAAACTTTCATGAACTATTTCGACTTCAAAAAAGTCGAAGATTTTCATGAAAAGATTTCGGCTGCAAAAAAGTCTAAAATTTTCATGAAAAGATTTATGCTTCAAAAAAGATGAAAATTTTCATGAAAAGATTTCGGCTTCAAAAAGTTGAAAATTTTCATGAAAAGATTTCGGCTTCAAAAAAGTTGACCATTTTCATGAAAAGATTTCGGCTTCATAAAAGTTGAAAATTTTCATGAAAAGATTTCGGTTTCAAAAAGTTGAAAATTTTCATGAAAAGAGTTCTGCTTCAAAAAAGTTGAAAATTTTCATGACAGGATTTTGGCTTCAAAAAGGTTGAAAACTTTCATGAACTATTTCGGCTTCAAAAAAATGGAACATTTTCATGAAAAGATTTCGACTTCAAAAAAGTCTAAGATTTTCATGAAAAGATTTCTGCTTCAAAAAAGTTGAAAATTTTCATGAAAAGATTTCGGCTTCAAAAAGTTGAACATTTTCATGAAAAGATTTCGGCTTCAAAAAAGTTGAACATTTTCATGAAAAGATTTCGGCTTCAAAAAAGTTGAACATTTTCATGAAAAGATTTCTGCTTCAAAAAAGTTGAAAATTTACATGAAAAGATTTCGACTTCAAAAAAGTCTAAGATTTTCATGAAAAGATTTCGGCTTCAAAAAAGTTGAAAATTTTCATGAAAAGATTTCTGCTTCAAAAAAGTTGAAAATTTTCATGAAAAGATTTCGGCTTCAAAAAGTTGAAAATTTTCATGAAAAGATCTCGGCTTCAAAAAAGTTGAAAATTTTCATGAAGTATTTCGGCTTCAAAAAAATGGAACATTTTCATGAAAAGATTTCGGCTTCAAAAAAGTTGAACATTTTAATGAAAAGATTTCAGCTTCAAAAAAGTTGAAAACTTTCCTGAAAAGATTTCGACTTCAAAAAAGTCTAAGATTTTCATGAAAAGATTTCTGCTTCAAAAAAGTTGAAAATTTTCATGAAAAGATTTCGGCTTCAAAAAGTTGAAAATTTTCATGAAAAGATTTCGGCTTCAAAAAGTTGAAAATTTTCATGAAAAGATTTCGGCTTCAAAAAAGTTGACAATTTTCATGAAAAGATTTCAGCTTCAAAAAAGTTGACAATTTTCATGAAAAGATCTCGGCTTCAAAAAAGTTGAACATTTTCATGAAAAGATTTCGGCTTCAAAAAAGTTGACCATTTTCATGAAAAGATTTCAGCTTCAAAAAAGTTGAAAATTTTCATGAAAAGATTTCGGTTTCATAAAGTTGAAAATTTTCATGAAAAGATTTCGGCTTCAAAAAGGTTGAAAACTTTCATGAACTATTTCGACTTCAAAAAAATGGAACATTTTCATGAAAAGATTTCTGCTTCAAAAAAGGATGAAAATTTTCATGAAGTATTTCGGCTTCAAAAAAATGGAACATTTTCATTAAAAGATTTCGGCTTCAAAAAACTTGAACATTTTCATGAAAAGATTTCTGCTTCAAAAAAGTTGAAAATTTTCATGAAAAGATTTCGGTTTCAAAAAGTTGAAAATTTTCATGAAGTATTTCGGCTTCAAAAAAATGGAACATTTTCATGAAAAGATTTCGGCTTCATAAAACTTGAACATTTTCATGAAAAGATTTCAGCTTCAAAAAAGTTGAAAATTTACCTGAAAAGATTTCGACTTCAAAAAAGTCTAAGATTTTCATGAAAAAATTTTGCTTCAAAAAAGTTGAACATTTTCATGAAAAGATTTCGGCTTCAAAAAGTTGAAAATTTTCATGAAAAGATTTCGGCTTCAAAAAGTTGAAAATTTTCATGAAAAGATTTCGGCTTCAAAAAAGTTGACCATTTTCATGAAAAGATTTCGACTTCAAAAAAGTTGAACATTTTCATGAAAAGATTTCTGCTTCAAAAAAGTTGACCATTTTCATGAAAAGATTTCTGCTTCAAAAAACTTGAACATTTTCATGAAAAGATTTCGGCTTCAAAAAAGTTGAACATTTTCATGAAAAGATTTCGGCTTCAAAAAAGTTGACCATTTTCATGAAAAGATTTCGGCTTCAAAAAAGTTGAAAATTTTCATGAAAAGATTTCGGTTTCAAAAAGTTCAAAATTTTCATGAAAAGATCTCGGCTTCAAAAAAGATGAACATTTTCATGAAAAGATTTCTGCTTCAAAAAAGTTGACCATTTTCATGAAAAGATTTCGACTTCAAAAAAGTTGAACATTTTCATGAAAAGATTTCTGCTTCAAAAAAGTTGACCATTTTCATGAAAAGATTTCGGTTTCAAAAAGTTGAAAATTTTCATGAAAAGATCTCTGCTTCAAAAAACTTGAACATTTTCATGAAAAGATTTCAGCTTCAAAAAAGTTGAAAATTTACCTGAAAAGATTTCGACTTCAAAAAAGTCTAAGATTTTCATGAAAAGATTTCGACTTCAAAAAAGTCTAAGATTTTCATGAAAAGATTTCGGCTTCAAAAAAGTTGACCATTTTCATGAAAAGATTTCGGCTTCAAAAAAGTTGAAAATTTTCATGAAAAGATTTCGGTTTCAAAAAGTTGAAAATTTTCATGAAAAGATCTCGGCTTCAAAAAAGATGAACATTTTCATGAAAAGATTTCGGCTTCAAAAAAGTTGACCATTTTCATGAAAAGATTTCGGCTTCAAAAAAGTTGAAAATTTTCATGAAAAGATTTCGGTTTCAAAAAGTTGAAAATTTTCATGAAAAGATTTCTGCTTCAAAAAAGTTGAAAATTTTCATGACAGGATTTCTGCTTCAAAAAGGATGAAAACTTTCATGAACTATTTCGACTTCAAAAAAGTCGAAGATTTTCATGAAAAGATCTCGGCTTCAAAAAAGTTGAAAATTTTCATGAAGTATTTCGGCTTCAAAAAAATTGAACATTTTCATGAAAAGATTTCGGCTTCAAAAAAGTTGAACATTTTCATGAAAAGATTTCGGCTCCAAAAAAGTTGACCATTTTCATGAAAAGATTTCGGTTTCAAAAAAGTTGAAAATTTTCATGAAAAGATTTCGGCTTCAAAAAGGTTGAAAACTTTCATGAACTATTTCGACTTCAAAAAAGTCGAAGATTTTCATGAAAAGATTTCGGCTGCAAAAAAGTCTAAAATTTTCATGAAAAGATTTCAGCTTCAAAAAGTTGAAAATTTTCATGAAAAGATTTCGGCTTCAAAAAAGTTGACAATTTTCATGAAAAGATTTCAGCTTCAAAAAAGTTGACAATTTTCATGAAAAGATCTCGGCTTCAAAAAAGTTGAACATTTTCATGAAAAGATTTCGGCTTCAAAAAAGTTGACCATTTTCATGAAAAGATTTCAGCTTCAAAAAAGTTGAAAATTTTCATGAAAAGATTTCGGTTTCATAAAGTTGAAAATTTTCATGAAAAGATTTCGGCTTCAAAAAGGTTGAAAACTTTCATGAACTATTTCGACTTCAAAAAAATGGAACATTTTCATGAAAAGATTTCTGCTTCAAAAAAGGATGAAAATTTTCATGAAGTATTTCGGCTTCAAAAAAATGGAACATTTTCATTAAAAGATTTCGGCTTCAAAAAACTTGAACATTTTCATGAAAAGATTTCTGCTTCAAAAAAGTTGAAAATTTTCATGAAAAGATTTCGGTTTCAAAAAGTTGAAAATTTTCATGAAGTATTTCGGCTTCAAAAAAATGGAACATTTTCATGAAAAGATTTCGGCTTCATAAAACTTGAACATTTTCATGAAAAGATTTCAGCTTCAAAAAAGTTGAAAATTTACCTGAAAAGATTTCGACTTCAAAAAAGTCTAAGATTTTCATGAAAAAATTTTGCTTCAAAAAAGTTGAACATTTTCATGAAAAGATTTCGGCTTCAAAAAGTTGAAAATTTTCATGAAAAGATTTCGGCTTCAAAAAGTTGAAAATTTTCATGAAAAGATTTCGGCTTCAAAAAAGTTGACCATTTTCATGAAAAGATTTCGACTTCAAAAAAGTTGAACATTTTCATGAAAAGATTTCTGCTTCAAAAAAGTTGACCATTTTCATGAAAAGATTTCGGTTTCAAAAAGTTGAAAATTTTCATGAAAAGATCTCTGCTTCAAAAAAGTTGAAAATTTTCATGAAGTATTTCGGCTTCAAAAAAATGGAACATTTTCATTAAAAGATTTCGGCTTCAAAAAACTTGAACATTTTCATGAAAAGATTTCTGCTTCAAAAAACTTGAACATTTTCATGAAAAGATTTCGGCTTCAAAAAAGTTGACCATTTTCATGAAAAGATTTAGGCTTCAAAAAAGTTGAAAATTTTCATGAAAAGATTTCGGTTTCAAAAAGTTGAAAATTTTCATGAAAAGATCTCGGCTTCAAAAAAGATGAACATTTTCATGAAAAGATTTCGGCTTCAAAAAAGTTGACCATTTTCATGAAAAGATTTCTGCTTCAAAAAAGTTGAAAATTTTCATGAAAAGATTTCGGCTTCAAAAAGTTGAAAATTTTCATGAAAAGATTTCTGCTTCAAAAAAGTTGACCATTTTCATGAAAAGATTTCGACTTCAAAAAAGTTGAACATTTTCATGAAAAGATTTCTGCTTCAAAAAAGTTGACCATTTTCATGAAAAGATTTCGGTTTCAAAAAGTTGAAAATTTTCATGAAAAGATCTCTGCTTCAAAAAACTTGAACATTTTCATGAAAAGATTTCAGCTTCAAAAAAGTTGAAAATTTACCTGAAAAGATTTCGACTTCAAAAAAGTCTAAGATTTTCATGAAAAGATTTCGACTTCAAAAAAGTCTAAGATTTTCATGAAAAGATTTCGGCTTCAAAAAAGTTGACCATTTTCATGAAAAGATTTCGGCTTCAAAAAAGTTGAAAATTTTCATGAAAAGATTTCGGTTTCAAAAAGTTGAAAATTTTCATGAAAAGATCTCGGCTTCAAAAAAGATGAACATTTTCATGAAAAGATTTCGGCTTCAAAAAAGTTGACCATTTTCATGAAAAGATTTCGGCTTCAAAAAAGTTGAAAATTTTCATGAAAAGATTTCGGTTTCAAAAAGTTGAAAATTTTCATGAAGTATTTCGGCTTCAAAAAAATGGAACATTTTCATGAAAAGATTTCTGCTTCAAAAAGGATGAAAACTTTCATGAACTATTTCGACTTCAAAAAAGTCAAAGATTTTCATGAAAAGATTTCGGCTTCAAAAAGGTTGAAAACTTTCATGAAAAGATTTATGCTTCAAAAAAGTTGACCATTTTCATGAAAAGATTTCGGCTTCAAAAAAGTTGAAAATTTTCATGAAAAGATTTCGGTTTCAAAAAGTTGAAAATTTTCATGAAAAGATTTCTGCTTCAAAAAAGTTGAAAATTTTCATGACAGGATTTCTGCTTCAAAAAGGATGAATACTTTCATGAACTATTTCGACTTCAAAAAAGTCGAAGATTTTCATGAAAAGATCTCGGCTTCAAAAAAGTTGAAAATTTTCATGAAGTATTTCGGCTTCAAAAAAATTGAACATTTTCATGACAGGATTTCTGCTTCAAAAAGGATGAAAACTTTCATGAACTATTTCGACTTCAAAAAAGTCGAAGATTTTCATGAAAAGATTTCGGCTGCAAAAAAGTCTAAAATTTTCATGAAAAGATTTCGGCTTCAAAAAGTTGAAAATTTTCATGAAAAGATTTCGGCTTCAAAAAAGTTGACCATTTTCATGAAAAGATTTCGGCTTCAAAAAAGTTGAAAATTTTCATGAAAAGATTTCGGTTTCAAAAAGTTGAAAATTTTCATGAAAAGATCTCGGCTTCAAAAAAGTTGAACATTTTCATGAAAAGATTTCGGCTTCAAAAAAGTTGACCATTTTCATGAAAAGATTTCAGCTTCAAAAAAGTTGAAAATTTTCATGAAAAGATTTCGGTTTCAAAAAGTTGAAAATTTTCATGAAAAGATTTCGGCTTCAAAACGGTTGAAAACTTTCATGAACTATTTCGACTTCAAAAAAGTCGAAGATTTTCATGAAAAGATTTCGGCTGCAAAAAAGTCTAAAATTTTCATGAAAAGATTTATGCTTCAAAAAAGATGAAAATTTTCATGAAAAGATTTCGGCTTCAAAAAGTTGAAAATTTTCATGAAAAGATTTCGGCTTCAAAAAAGTTGACCATTTTCATGAAAAGATTTCGGCTTCATAAAAAGTTGAAAATTTTCATGAAAAGATTTCGGTTTCAAAAAGTTGAAAATTTTCATGAAAAGAGTTCTGCTTCAAAAAAGTTGAAAATTTTCATGACAGGATTTTGGCTTCAAAAAGGTTGAAAACTTTCATGAACTATTTCGGCTTCAAAAAAATGGAACATTTTCATGAAAAGATTTCGACTTCAAAAAAGTCTAAGATTTTCATGAAAAGATTTCTGCTTCAAAAAAGTTGAAAATTTTCATGAAAAGATTTCGGCTTCAAAAAGTTGAACATTTTCATGGAAAGATTTCGGCTTCAAAAAAGTTGAACATTTTCATGAAAAGATTTCGGCTTCAAAAAAGTTGAACATTTTCATGAAAAGATTTCTGCTTCAAAAAAGTTGAAAATTTACATGAAAAGATTTCGACTTCAAAAAAGTCTAAGATTTTCATGAAAAGATTTCGGCTTCAAAAAAGTTGAAAATTTTCATGAAAAGATTTCTGCTTCAAAAAAGTTGAAAATTTTCATGAAAAGATTTCGGCTTCAAAAAGTTGAAAATTTTCATGAAAAGATCTCGGCTTCAAAAAAGTTGAAAATTTTCATGAAGTATTTCGGCTTCAAAAAAATGGAACATTTTCATGAAAAGATTTCGGCTTCAAAAAAGTTGAACATTTTAATGAAAAGATTTCAGCTTCAAAAAAGTTGAAAACTTTCCTGAAAAGATTTCGACTTCAAAAAAGTCTAAGATTTTCATGAAAAGATTTCTGCTTCAAAAAAGTTGAAAATTTTCATGAAAAGATTTCGGCTTCAAAAAGTTGAAAATTTTCATGAAAAGATTTCGGCTTCAAAAAGTTGAAAATTTTCATGAAAAGATTTCGGCTTCAAAAAAGTTGACCATTTTCATGAAAAGATTTCGGCTTCAAAAAAGTTTAAAATTTTCATGAAAAGATTTCGGTTTCAAAAAGTTGAAAATTTTCATGAAAAGATCTCGGCTTCAAAAAAGATGAACATTTTCATGAAAAGATCTCGGCTTCAAAAAAGTTGAACATTTTAATGAAAAGATTTCAGCTTCAAAAAAGTTGAAAACTTTCATGAAAAGATTTCGACTTCAAAAAAGTCTAAGATTTTCATGAAAAGATTTCTGCTTCAAAAAAGTTGACCATTTTCATGAAAAGATTTCAGCTTCAAAAAAGTTGAAAATTTTCATGAAAAGATTTCGGTTTCAAAAAGTTTAAAATTTTCATGGAAAGATTTCGGCTTCAAAAAAGATGAACATTTTCATGAAAAGATCTCGGCTTCAAAAAAGTTGACCATTTTCATGAAAAGATTTCAGCTTCAAAAAAGTTGAAAATTTTCATGAAAAGATTTCGGTTTCAAAAAGTTGAAAATTTTCATGAAAAGATTTCGGCTTCAAAAAGGTTGAAAACTTTCATGAACTATTTCGACTTCAAAAAAGTCGAAGATTTTCATGAAAAGATTTCGGCTGCAAAAAAGTCTAAAATTTTCATGAAAAGATTTATGCTTCAAAAAAGATGAAAATTTTCATGAAAAGATTTCGGCTTCAAAAAGTTGAAAATTTTCATGAAAAGATTTCGGCTTCAAAAAAGTTGACCATTTTCATGAAAAGATTTCGGCTTCAAAAAAGATGAAAATTTTCATGAAAAGATTTCGGTTTCAAAAAGTTGAAAATTTTCATGAAAAGATTTCGGCTTCAAAAAAATGGAACATTTTCATGAAAAGATTTCGGCTTCAAAAAAGTTGAACATTTTCATGAAAAGATTTCAGCTACAAAAAAGTTTAAAATTTACATGAAAAGATTTCGACTTCAAAAAAGTCAAAGGTTTTCATGAAAAGATTTCTGCTTCAAAAAAGTTGAAAATTTTCATGAAAAGATTTCGGCTTCAAAAAGTTGAAAATTTTCATGAAAAGATTTCGGCTTCAAAAAAGTTGACCATTTTCATGAAAAGATTTCGGCTTCAAAAAAGTTGAAAATTTTCATGATAAGATCTCGGCTTCAAAAAAGTTGAACATTTTCATGGAAAGATTTCGGCTTCAAAAAAGTTGAACATTTTCATGGAAAGATTTCGGCTTCAAAAAAGTTGAAAATTTTCATGAAAAGATTTCAGCTTCAAAAAAGTTGAAAATTTTCATGACAGGATTTTGGCTTTACAAAAAAATAAAAAATTTCATAAAGTATTTCAGCTTCAAAAAAGTCGAAGATTTTCATGAAAAGATTTAGGCTTCAAAAAAGTTGAAAATTTTCATGAAGTATTTCGGTTGCAAAAAAATGGAACATTTTCATGAAAAGATTTCGGCTTCAAAAAAGTTGAAGATTTTCATGAAAAGGTTTCTGCTTCCAAAAAGTTGACCATTTTCATGAAAAGATTTCGACTTCAAAAAAGTTGAACATTTTCATGAAAAGATTTCGGCTTCAAAAAGTTGAAAACTTTCATGAAAAGATTTCGGTTTCAAAAAGTTGAAAATTTACATGAAAAGATCTCGGCTTCAAAAAAGTTGAAAATTTTCATGCAGTATTTCGGCTTCAAAAAAATGGAACATTTTCATGAAAAGATTTCGGCTTCAAAAAGTTGAAAATTTTCATGAAAAGATTTCTGCTTCAAAAAAGTTGAAAATTTTCATGACAGGATTTTGGCTTCAAAAAGGTTGAAAACTTTCATGAACTATTTCGACTTCAAAAAAGTCGAAGATTTTCATGAAAAGATTTCGGCTTCAAAAAAGTTGAAAATTTTCATGAAGTATTTCGGCTGCAAAAAAATGGAACATTTTCATGAAAAGATTTCGGCTTCAAAAAAGTTGAACATTTTCATGAAAAGATTTCGGTTTCAAAAAAGTTGAAAATTTACATGAAAAGATTTCGGCTTCAAAAAAGTTGAAAATTTACATGAAAAGATTTCGACTTCAAAAAAGTTGAACATTTTCATGAAAAGATTTCGGCTTCAAAAAGTTGAAAATTTTCATGAAAAGATTTCTGCTTCAAAAAATTTGAAAATTTTCATGACAGGATTTTGGCTTCAAAAAGGTTGAAAACTTTCATGAACTATTTCGACTTCAAAAAAGTCGAAGATTTTCATGAAAAGATTTCGGCTTCAAAAAAGTTGAAAATTTTCATGAAGTATTTCGGCTGCAAAAAAATGGAACATTTTCATGAAAAGATTTCGGCTTCAAAAAAGTTGAACATTTTCATGAAAAGATTTCGGTTTCAAAAAAGTTGAAAATTTACATGAAAAGATTTCGGCTTCAAAAAAGTTGAAAATTTTCATGAAAAGATTTCGGTTTCAAAAAGTTGAAAATTTTCATGAAAAGATCTCGGCTTTAAAAAAGTTGAACATTTTCATGAAAAGATTTCGGCTTCAAAAAAGTTGACCATTTTCATGAAAAGATTTCAGCTTCAAAAAAGTTGAAAATTTTCATGAAAAGATTTCGGTTTCAAAAAGTTTAAAATTTTCATGGAAAGATTTCGGCTTCAAAAAAGATGAACATTTTCATGAAAAGATCTCGGCTTCAAAAAAGTTGACCATTTTCATGAAAAGATTTCAGCTTCAAAAAAGTTGAAAATTTTCATGAAAAGATTTCGGTTTCAAAAAGTTGAAAATTTTCATGAAAAGATTTCGGCTTCAAAAAGGTTGAAAACTTTCATGAACTATTTCGACTTCAAAAAAGTCGAAGATTTTCATGAAAAGATTTCGGCTGCAAAAAAGTCTAAAATTTTCATGAAAAGATTTATGCTTCAAAAAAGATGAAAATTTTCATGAAAAGATTTCGGCTTCAAAAAGTTGAAAATTTTCATGAAAAGATTTCGGCTTCAAAAAAGTTGACCATTTTCATGAAAAGATTTCGGCTTCAAAAAAGATGAAAATTTTCATGAAAAGATTTCGGTTTCAAAAAGTTGAAAATTTTCATGAAAAGATTTCGGCTTCAAAAAAATGGAACATTTTCATGAAAAGATTTCGGCTTCAAAAAAGTTGAACATTTTCATGAAAAGATTTCAGCTACAAAAAAGTTTAAAATTTACATGAAAAGATTTCGACTTCAAAAAAGTCAAAGGTTTTCATGAAAAGATTTCTGCTTCAAAAAAGTTGAAAATTTTCATGAAAAGATTTCGGCTTCAAAAAGTTGAAAATTTTCATGAAAAGATTTCGGCTTCAAAAAAGTTGACCATTTTCATGAAAAGATTTCGGCTTCAAAAAAGTTGAAAATTTTCATGATAAGATCTCGGCTTCAAAAAAGTTGAACATTTTCATGGAAAGATTTCGGCTTCAAAAAAGTTGAACATTTTCATGGAAAGATTTCGGCTTCAAAAAAGTTGAAAATTTTCATGAAAAGATTTCAGCTTCAAAAAAGTTGAAAATTTTCATGACAGGATTTTGGCTTTACAAAAAAATAAAAAATTTCATAAAGTATTTCAGCTTCAAAAAAGTCGAAGATTTTCATGAAAAGATTTAGGCTTCAAAAAAGTTGAAAATTTTCATGAAGTATTTCGGTTGCAAAAAAATGGAACATTTTCATGAAAAGATTTCGGCTTCAAAAAAGTTGAAGATTTTCATGAAAAGGTTTCTGCTTCCAAAAAGTTGACCATTTTCATGAAAAGATTTCGACTTCAAAAAAGTTGAACATTTTCATGAAAAGATTTCGGCTTCAAAAAGTTGAAAACTTTCATGAAAAGATTTCGGTTTCAAAAAGTTGAAAATTTACATGAAAAGATCTCGGCTTCAAAAAAGTTGAAAATTTTCATGCAGTATTTCGGCTTCAAAAAAATGGAACATTTTCATGAAAAGATTTCGGCTTCAAAAAGTTGAAAATTTTCATGAAAAGATTTCTGCTTCAAAAAAGTTGAAAATTTTCATGACAGGATTTTGGCTTCAAAAAGGTTGAAAACTTTGAACTATTTCGACTTCAAAAAAGTCGAAGATTTTCATGAAAAGATTTCGGCTTCAAAAAAGTTGAAAATTTTCATGAAGTATTTCGGCTGCAAAAAAATGGAACATTTTCATGAAAAGATTTCGGCTTCAAAAAAGTTGAACATTTTCATGAAAAGATTTCGGTTTCAAAAAAGTTGAAAATTTACATGAAAAGATTTCGGCTTCAAAAAAGTTGAAAATTTACATGAAAAGATTTCGACTTCAAAAAAGTTGAACATTTTCATGAAAAGATTTCGGCTTCAAAAAGTTGAAAATTTTCATGAAAAGATTTCTGCTTCAAAAAAGTTGAAAATTTTCATGACAGGATTTTGGCTTCAAAAAGGTTGAAAACTTTCATGAACTATTTCGACTTCAAAAAAGTTGAAGATTTTCATGAAAAGATTTCGGCTTCAAAAAAGTTGAAAATTTTCATGAAAAGATTTCGGCTGCAAAAAAATGGAACATTTTCATGAAAAGATTTCGGCTTCAAAAAAGTTGAACATTTTCATGAAAAGATTTCGGTTTCAAAAAAGTTGAAAATTTACATGAAAAGATTTCGGCTTCAAAAAAGTTGAAAATTTTCATGAAAAGATTTTGGTTTCAAAAAGTTGAAAATTTTCATGAAAAGATCTCGGCTTTAAAAAAGTTGAACATTTTCATGAAAAGATTTCGGCTTCAAAAAAGTTGACCATTTTCATGAAAAGATTTCAGCTTCAAAAAAGTTGAAAATTTTCATGAAAAGATTTCGGTTTCAAAAAGTTTAAAATTTTCATGGAAAGATTTCGGCTTCAAAAAAGATGAACATTTTCATGAAAAGATCTCGGCTTCAAAAAAGTTGACCATTTTCATGAAAAGATTTCAGCTTCAAAAAAGTTGAAAATTTTCATGAAAAGATTTCGGTTTCAAAAAGTTGAAAATTTTCATGAAAAGATTTCGGCTTCAAAAAGGTTGAAAACTTTCATGAACTATTTCGACTTCAAAAAAGTCGAAGATTTTCATGAAAAGATTTCGGCTGCAAAAAAGTCTAAAATTTTCATGAAAAGATTTATGCTTCAAAAAAGATGAAAATTTTCATGAAAAGATTTCGGCTTCAAAAAGTTGAAAATTTTCATGAAAAGATTTCGGCTTCAAAAAAGTTGACCATTTTCATGAAAAGATTTCGGCTTCAAAAAAGATGAAAATTTTCATGAAAAGATTTCGGTTTCAAAAAGTTGAAAATTTTCATGAAAAGATTTCGGCTTCAAAAAAATGGAACATTTTCATGAAAAGATTTCGGCTTCAAAAAAGTTGAACATTTTCATGAAAAGATTTCAGCTACAAAAAAGTTTAAAATTTACATGAAAAGATTTCGACTTCAAAAAAGTCAAAGGTTTTCATGAAAAGATTTCTGCTTCAAAAAAGTTGAAAATTTTCATGAAAAGATTTCGGCTTCAAAAAGTTGAAAATTTTCATGAAAAGATTTCGGCTTCAAAAAAGTTGACCATTTTCATGAAAAGATTTCGGCTTCAAAAAAGTTGAAAATTTTCATGATAAGATCTCGGCTTCAAAAAAGTTGAACATTTTCATGGAAAGATTTCGGCTTCAAAAAAGTTGAACATTTTCATGGAAAGATTTCGGCTTCAAAAAAGTTGAAAATTTTCATGAAAAGATTTCAGCTTCAAAAAAGTTGAAAATTTTCATGACAGGATTTTGGCTTTACAAAAAAATAAAAAATTTCATAAAGTATTTCAGCTTCAAAAAAGTCGAAGATTTTCATGAAAAGATTTAGGCTTCAAAAAAGTTGAAAATTTTCATGAAGTATTTCGGTTGCAAAAAAATGGAACATTTTCATGAAAAGATTTCGGCTTCAAAAAAGTTGAAGATTTTCATGAAAAGGTTTCTGCTTCCAAAAAGTTGACCATTTTCATGAAAAGATTTCGACTTCAAAAAAGTTGAACATTTTCATGAAAAGATTTCGGCTTCAAAAAGTTGAAAACTTTCATGAAAAGATTTCGGTTTCAAAAAGTTGAAAATTTACATGAAAAGATCTCGGCTTCAAAAAAGTTGAAAATTTTCATGCAGTATTTCGGCTTCAAAAAAATGGAACATTTTCATGAAAAGATTTCGGCTTCAAAAAGTTGAAAATTTTCATGAAAAGATTTCTGCTTCAAAAAAGTTGAAAATTTTCATGACAGGATTTTGGCTTCAAAAAGGTTGAAAACTTTCATGAACTATTTCGACTTCAAAAAAGTCGAAGATTTTCATGAAAAGATTTCGGCTTCAAAAAAGTTGAAAATTTTCATGAAGTATTTCGGCTGCAAAAAAATGGAACATTTTCATGAAAAGATTTCGGCTTCAAAAAAGTTGAACATTTTCATGAAAAGATTTCGGTTTCAAAAAAGTTGAAAATTTACATGAAAAGATTTCGGCTTCAAAAAAGTTGAAAATTTACATGAAAAGATTTCGACTTCAAAAAAGTTGAACATTTTCATGAAAAGATTTCGGCTTCAAAAAGTTGAAAATTTTCATGAAAAGATTTCTGCTTCAAAAAAGTTGAAAATTTTCATGACAGGATTTTGGCTTCAAAAAGGTTGAAAACTTTCATGAACTATTTCGACTTCATAAAAGTCGAAGATTTTCATGAAAAGATTTCGGCTTCAAAAAAGTTGAAAATTTTCATGAAGTATTTCGGCTGCAAAAAAATGGAACATTTTCATGAAAAGATTTCGGCTTCAAAAAAGTTGAACATTTTCATGAAAAGATTTCGGTTTCAAAAAAGTTGAAAATTTACATGAAAAGATTTCGGCTTCAAAAAAGTTGAAAATTTTCATGAAAAGATTTCGGTTTCAAAAAGTTGAAAATTTTCATGAAAAGATCTCGGCTTTAAAAAAGTTGAACATTTTCATGAAAAGATTTCGGCTTCAAAAAAGTTGACCATTTTCATGAAAAGATTTCAGCTTCAAAAAAGTTGAAAATTTTCATGAAAAGATTTCGGTTTCAAAAAGTTGAAAATTTTCATGAAAAGATTTCTGCTTCAAAAAAGTTGAAAATTTACATGAAAAGATTTCGGCTTCAAAAAGTTGAAAATTTTCATGAAAAGATTTCGGCTTCAAAAAAGTTGACCATTTTCATGAAAAGATTTCGGCTCCAAAAAAGTTGAAAATTTTCATGAAAAGATTTCGGCTTCAAAAAGTTGAAAATTTTCATGAAAAGATCTCGGCTTCAAAAAAGTTGAACATTTTCATGAAAAGATTTCGGCTTCAAAAAAGTTGAAAATTTTCATGAAAAGATTTCAGCTTCAAAAAAGTTGAAAATTTTCATGAAAAGATTTCTGCTTCAAAAAAGTTGAAAATTTTCATGAAGTATTTCGGCTTCAAAAAAATGAAACATTTTCATGAAAAGATTTCGGCTTCAAAAAAGTTAAAAAATTTCATGAAGTATTTCGGCTTCAAAAAAATGGAACATTTTCATGAAAAGATTTCGGCTTCAAAAAAGTTGAACATTTTCATGAAAAGATTTCGGCTTCAAAAAAGTTGAAAATTTTCATGAAGAATTTCGGCTTCAAAAAAATGGAACATATTCATGAAAAGATTTCGGCTTCAAAAAACTTGAACATTTTCATGAAAAGATTTCGGTTTCAAAAAAGTTGAAATTTTCATGAAGTATTTCGGCTTCAAAAAAATGGAACATTTTCATGAAAAGATTTCGGCTTCAAAAAAGTTGAACATTTTCATGAAAAGATTTCGGCTTCAAAAAAGTTGAAAATTTTCATGAAAAGATCTCGGCTTCAAAAAAGTTGAACATTTTCATGAAAAGATTTCGGCTTCAAAAAAGTTGAAAATTTTCATGAAAAGATTTCAGCTTCAAAAAAGTTGAACATTTTCATGACAGGATTTTGGCTTTACAAAAAATAAAAATTTTCATGAAGTATTTCAGCTTCAAAAAGGTTGAAAACTTTCATGAACTATTTCGACTTCAAAAAAGTCGAAGATTTTCATGAAGTATTTCGGTTGCAAAAAAATGGAACATTTTCATGAAAAGATTTAGGCTTCAAAAAAGTTGAAAATTTTCATGAAGTATTTCGGTTGCAAAAAAATGGAACATTTTCATGAAAAGATTTCGGCTTCAAAAAAGTTGACCATTTTCATGAAAAGATTTCGGCTTCAAAAAAGTTGACCATTTTCATGAAAAGATTTCGGCTTCAAAAAAGTTGAAAATTTTCATGAAAAGATTTCGGTTTCAAAAAGTTGAAAATTTTCATGAAAAGATCTCGGCTTCAAAAAAGATGAACATTTTCATGAAAAGATTTCGGCTTCAAAAAAGTTGAAAATTTTCATGAAAAGATTTCGGCTTCAAAAAGTTGAAAATTTTCATGAAAAGATTTCTGCTTCAAAAAAGTTGACCATTTTCATGAAAAGATTTCGACTTCAAAAAAGTTGAACATTTTCATGAAAAGATTTCTGCTTCAAAAAAGTTGACCATTTTCATGAAAAGATTTCGGTTTCAAAAAGTTGAAAATTTTCATGAAAAGATCTCTGCTTCAAAAAAGTTGAAAATTTTCATGAAGTATTTCGGCTACAAAAAAATGGAACATTTTCATGAAAAGATTTCGGCTTCAAAAAACTTGAACATTTTCATGAAAAGATTTCAGCTTCAAAAAAGTTGAAAATTTACCTGAAAAGATTTCGACTTCAAAAAAGTCTAAGATTTTCATGAAAAAATTTTGCTTCAAAAAAGTTGAACATTTTCATGAAAAGATTTCGGCTTCAAAAAGTTGAAAATTTTCATGAAAAGATTTCGGCTTCAAAAAGTTGAAAATTTTCATGAAAAGATTTCGGCTTCAAAAAAGTTGAAAATTTTCATGAAAAGATTTCGGCTTCAAAAAAGTTGAAAATTTTCATGAAAAGATTTCGGTTTCAAAAAGTTGAAAATTTTCATGAAAAGATCTCGGCTTCAAAAAAGATGAACATTTTCATGAAAAGATTTCGGCTTCAAAAAAGTTGACCATTTTCATGAAAAGATTTCTGCTTCAAAAAAGTTGAAAATTTTCATGAAAAGATTTCGGTTTCAAAAAGTTGAACATTTTCATGAAGTATTTCGGCTTCAAAAAAATGGAACATTTTCATGAAAAGATTTCGGCTTCAAAAAACTTGAACATTTTCATGAAAAGATTTCAGCTTCAAAAAAGTTGAAAATTTACCTGAAAAGATTTCGACTTCAAAAAAGTCTAAGATTTTCATGAAAAGATTTCGACTTCAAAAAAGTCTAAGATTTTCATGAAAAGATTTCGGCTTCAAAAAAGTTGACCATTTTCATGAAAAGATTTCGGCTGCAAAAAAGTCTAAAATTTTCATGAAAAGATTTATGCTTCAAAAAAGATGAAAATTTTCATGAAAAGATTTCGGCTTCAAAAAGTTGAAAATTTTCATGAAAAGATTTATGCTTCAAAAAAGTTGACCATTTTCATGAAAAGATTTCGGCTTCAAAAAAGTTGAAAATTTTCATGAAAAGATTTCGGTTTCAAAAAGTTGAAAATTTTCATGAAAAGATTTCTGCTTCAAAAAGGATGAAAACTTTCATGAACTATTTCGACTTCAAAAAAGTCGAAGATTTTCATGAAAAGATCTCGGCTTCAAAAAAGTTGAAAATTTTCATGAAGTATTTCGGCTTCAAAAAAATTGAACATTTTCATGAAAAGATTTCGGCTTCAAAAAAGTTGAACATTTTCATGAAAAGATTTCGGCTCCAAAAAAGTTGACCATTTTCATGAAAAGATTTCGGTTTCAAAAAAGTTGAAAATTTTCATGAAAAGATTTCGGCTTCAAAAAGGTTGAAAACTTTCATGAACTATTTCGACTTCAAAAAAGTCGAAGATTTTCATGAAAAGATTTCGGCTGCAAAAAAGTCTAAAATTTTCATGAAAAGATTTCAGCTTCAAAAAGTTGAAAATTTTCATGAAAAGATTTCGGCTTCAAAAAAGTTGACAATTTTCATGAAAAGATTTCAGCTTCAAAAAAGTTGACAATTTTCATGAAAAGATCTCGGCTTCAAAAAAGTTGAACATTTTCATGAAAAGATTTCGGCTTCAAAACAGTTGACCATTTTCATGAAAAGATTTCAGCTTCAAAAAAGTTGAAAATTTTCATGAAAAGATTTCGGTTTCATAAAGTTGAAAATTTTCATGAAAAGATTTCGGCTTCAAAAAGGTTGAAAACTTTCATGAACTATTTCGACTTCAAAAAAATGGAACATTTTCATGAAAAGATTTCTGCTTCAAAAAAGGATGAAAATTTTCATGAAGTATTTCGGCTTCAAAAAAATGGAACATTTTCATTAAAAGATTTCGGCTTCAAAAAACTTGAACATTTTCATGAAAAGATTTCTGCTTCAAAAAAGTTGAAAATTTTCATGAAAAGATTTCGGTTTCAAAAAGTTGAAAATTTTCATGAAGTATTTCGGCTTCAAAAAAATGGAACATTTTCATGAAAAGATTTCGGCTTCATAAAACTTGAACATTTTCATGAAAAGATTTCAGCTTCAAAAAAGTTGAAAATTTACCTGAAAAGATTTCGACTTCAAAAAAGTCTAAGATTTTCATGAAAAAAATTTGCTTCAAAAAAGTTGAACATTTTCATGAAAAGATTTCGGCTTCAAAAAGTTGAAAATTTTCATGAAAAGATTTCGGCTTCAAAAAGTTGAAAATTTTCATGAAAAGATTTCGGCTTCAAAAAAGTTGACCATTTTCATGAAAAGATTTCGACTTCAAAAAAGTTGAACATTTTCATGAAAAGATTTCTGCTTCAAAAAAGTTGACCATTTTCATGAAAAGATTTCGGTTTCAAAAAGTTGAAAATTTTCATGAAAAGATCTCTGCTTCAAAAAAGTTGAAAATTTTCATGAAGTATTTCGGCTTCAAAAAAATGGAACATTTTCATTAAAAGATTTCGGCTTCAAAAAACTTGAACATTTTCATGAAAAGATTTCTGCTTCAAAAAACTTGAACATTTTCATGAAAAGATTTCGGCTTCAAAAAAGTTGACCATTTTCATGAAAAGATTTCGGCTTCAAAAAAGTTGAAAATTTTCATGAAAAGATTTCGGTTTCAAAAAGTTGAAAATTTTCATGAAAAGATCTCGGCTTCAAAAAAGATGAACATTTTCATGAAAAGATTTCGGCTTCAAAAAAGTTGACCATTTTCATGAAAAGATTTCTGCTTCAAAAAAGTTGAAAATTTTCATGAAAAGATTTCGGCTTCAAAAAGTTGAAAATTTTCATGAAAAGATTTCTGCTTCAAAAAAGTTGACCATTTTCATGAAAAGATTTCGACTTCAAAAAAGTTGAACATTTTCATGAAAAGATTTCTGCTTCAAAAAAGTTGACCATTTTCATGAAAAGATTTCGGTTTCAAAAAGTTGAAAATTTTCATGAAAAGATCTCTGCTTCAAAAAACTTGAACATTTTCATGAAAAGATTTCAGCTTCAAAAAAGTTGAAAATTTACCTGAAAAGATTTCGACTTCAAAAAAGTCTAAGATTTTCATGAAAAGATTTCGACTTCAAAAAAGTCTAAGATTTTCATGAAAAGATTTCGGCTTCAAAAAAGTTGACCATTTTCATGAAAAGATTTCGGCTTCAAAAAAGTTGAAAATTTTCATGAAAAGATTTCGGTTTCAAAAAGTTGAAAATTTTCATGAAAAGATCTCGGCTTCAAAAAAGATGAACATTTTCATGAAAAGATTTCGGCTTCAAAAAAGTTGACCATTTTCATGAAAAGATTTCGGCTTCAAAAAAGTTGAAAATTTTCATGAAAAGATTTCGGTTTCAAAAAGTTGAAAATTTTCATGAAGTATTTCGGCTTCAAAAAAATGGAACATTTTCATGAAAAGATTTCTGCTTCAAAAAGGATGAAAACTTTCATGAACTATTTCGACTTCAAAAAAGTCGAAGATTTTCATGAAAAGATTTCGGCTTCAAAAAGGTTGAAAACTTTCATGAAAAGATTTATGCTTCAAAAAAGTTGACCATTTTCATGAAAAGATTTCTGCTTCAAAAAAGTTGAAAATTTTCATGACAGGATTTCTGCTTCAAAAAGGATGAATACTTTCATGAACTATTTCGACTTCAAAAAAGTCGAAGATTTTCATGAAAAGATCTCGGCTTCAAAAAAGTTGAAAATTTTCATGAAGTATTTCGGCTTCAAAAAAATTGAACATTTTCATGACAGGATTTCTGCTTCAAAAAGGATGAAAACTTTCATGAACTATTTCGACTTCAAAAAAGTCGAAGATTTTCATGAAAAGATTTCGGCTGCAAAAAAGTCTAAAATTTTCATGAAAAGATTTCGGCTTCAAAAAGTTGAAAATTTTCATGAAAAGATTTCGGCTTCAAAAAAGTTGACCATTTTCATGAAAAGATTTCGGCTTCAAAAAAGTTGAAAATTTTCATGAAAAGATTTCGGTTTCAAAAAGTTGAAAATTTTCATGAAAAGATCTCGGCTTCAAAAAAGTTGAACATTTTCATGAAAAGATTTCGGCTTCAAAAAAGTTGACCATTTTCATGAAAAGATTTCAGCTTCAAAAAAGTTGAAAATTTTCATGAAAAGATTTCGGTTTCAAAAAGTTGAAAATTTTCATGAAAAGATTTCGGCTTCAAAACGGTTGAAAACTTTCATGAACTATTTCGACTTCAAAAAAGTCGAAGATTTTCATGAAAAGATTTCGGCTGCAAAAAAGTCTAAAATTTTCATGAAAAGATTTATGCTTCAAAAAAGATGAAAATTTTCATGAAAAGATTTCGGCTTCAAAAAGTTGAAAATTTTCATGAAAAGATTTCGGCTTCAAAAAAGTTGACCATTTTCATGAAAAGATTTCGGCTTCATAAAAGTTGAAAATTTTCATGAAAAGATTTCGGTTTCAAAAAGTTGAAAATTTTCATGAAAAGAGTTCTGCTTCAAAAAAGTTGAAAATTTTCATGACAGGATTTTGGCTTCAAAAAGGTTGAAAACTTTCATGAACTATTTCGGCTTCAAAAAAATGGAACATTTTCATGAAAAGATTTCGACTTCAAAAAAGTCTAAGATTTTCATGAAAAGATTTCTGCTTCAAAAAAGTTGAAAATTTTCATGAAAAGATTTCGGCTTCAAAAAGTTGAACATTTTCATGAAAAGATTTCGGCTTCAAAAAAGTTGAACATTTTCATGAAAAGATTTCGGCTTCAAAAAAGTTGAACATTTTCATGAAAAGATTTCTGCTTCAAAAAAGTTGAAAATTTACATGAAAAGATTTCGACTTCAAAAAAGTCTAAGATTTTCATGAAAAGATTTCGGCTTCAAAAAAGTTGAAAATTTTCATGAAAAGATTTCTGCTTCAAAAAAGTTGAAAATTTTCATGAAAAGATTTCGGCTTCAAAAAGTTGAAAATTTTCATGAAAAGATCTCGGCTTCAAAAAAGTTGAAAATTTTCATGAAGTATTTCGGCTTCAAAAAAATGGAACATTTTCATGAAAAGATTTCGGCTTCAAAAAAGTTGAACATTTTAATGAAAAGATTTCAGCTTCAAAAAAGTTGAAAACTTTCATGAAAAGATTTCGACTTCAAAAAAGTCTAAGATTTTCATGAAAAGATTTCTGCTTCAAAAAAGTTGAAAATTTTCATGAAAAGATTTCGGCTTCAAAAAGTTGAAAATTTTCATGAAAAGATTTCGGCTTCAAAAAGTTGAAAATTTTCATGAAAAGATTTCGGCTTCAAAAAAGTTGACAATTTTCATGAAAAGATTTCAGCTTCAAAAAAGTTGACAATTTTCATGAAAAGATCTCGGCTTCAAAAAAGTTGAACATTTTCATGAAAAGATTTCGGCTTCAAAAAAGTTGACCATTTTCATGAAAAGATTTCAGCTTCAAAAAAGTTGAAAATTTTCATGAAAAGATTTCGGTTTCATAAAGTTGAAAATTTTCATGAAAAGATTTCGGCTTCAAAAAGGTTGAAAACTTTCATGAACTATTTCGACTTCAAAAAAATGGAACATTTTCATGAAAAGATTTCTGCTTCAAAAAAGGATGAAAATTTTCATGAAGTATTTCGGCTTCAAAAAAATGGAACATTTTCATTAAAAGATTTCGGCTTCAAAAAACTTGAACATTTTCATGAAAAGATTTCTGCTTCAAAAAAGTTGAAAATTTTCATGAAAAGATTTCGGTTTCAAAAAGTTGAAAATTTTCATGAAGTATTTCGGCTTCAAAAAAATGGAACATTTTCATGAAAAGATTTCGGCTTCATAAAACTTGAACATTTTCATGAAAAGATTTCAGCTTCAAAAAAGTTGAAAATTTACCTGAAAAGATTTCGACTTCAAAAAAGTCTAAGATTTTCATGAAAAAATTTTGCTTCAAAAAAGTTGAACATTTTCATGAAAAGATTTCGGCTTCAAAAAGTTGAAAATTTTCATGAAAAGATTTCGGCTTCAAAAAGTTGAAAATTTTCATGAAAAGATTTCGGCTTCAAAAAAGTTGACCATTTTCATGAAAAGATTTCGACTTCAAAAAAGTTGAACATTTTCATGAAAAGATTTCTGCTTCAAAAAAGTTGACCATTTTCATGAAAAGATTTCGGTTTCAAAAAGTTGAAAATTTTCATGAAAAGATTTCTGCTTCAAAAAACTTGAACATTTTCATGAAAAGATTTCGGCTTCAAAAAAGTTGACCATTTTCATGAAAAGATTTCGGCTTCAAAAAAGTTGAAAATTTTCATGAAAAGATTTCGGTTTCAAAAAGTTCAAAATTTTCATGAAAAGATCTCGGCTTCAAAAAAGATGAACATTTTCATGAAAAGATTTCTGCTTCAAAAAAGTTGACCATTTTCATGAAAAGATTTCGACTTCAAAAAAGTTGAACATTTTCATGAAAAGATTTCTGCTTCAAAAAAGTTGACCATTTTCATGAAAAGATTTCGGTTTCAAAAAGTTGAAAATTTTCATGAAAAGATCTCTGCTTCAAAAAACTTGAACATTTTCATGAAAAGATTTCAGCTTCAAAAAAGTTGAAAATTTACCTGAAAAGATTTCGACTTCAAAAAAGTCTAAGATTTTCATGAAAAGATTTCGACTTCAAAAAAGTCTAAGATTTTCATGAAAAGATTTCGGCTTCAAAAAAGTTGACCATTTTCATGAAAAGATTTCGGCTTCAAAAAAGTTGAAAATTTTCATGAAAAGATTTCGGTTTCAAAAAGTTGAAAATTTTCATGAAAAGATCTCGGCTTCAAAAAAGATGAACATTTTCATGAAAAGATTTCGGCTTCAAAAAAGTTGACCATTTTCATGAAAAGATTTCGGCTTCAAAAAAGTTGAAAATTTTCATGAAAAGATTTCGGTTTCAAAAAGTTGAAAATTTTCATGAAAAGATTTCTGCTTCAAAAAAGTTGAAAATTTTCATGACAGGATTTCTGCTTCAAAAAGGATGAAAACTTTCATGAACTATTTCGACTTCAAAAAAGTCGAAGATTTTCATGAAAAGATCTCGGCTTCAAAAAAGTTGAAAATTTTCATGAAGTATTTCGGCTTCAAAAAAATTGAACATTTTCATGAAAAGATTTCGGCTTCAAAAAAGTTGAACATTTTCATGAAAAGATTTCGGCTCCAAAAAAGTTGACCATTTTCATGAAAAGATTTCGGTTTCAAAAAAGTTGAAAATTTTCATGAAAAGATTTCGGCTTCAAAAAGGTTGAAAACTTTCATGAACTATTTCGACTTCAAAAAAGTCGAAGATTTTCATGAAAAGATTTCGGCTGCAAAAAAGTCTAAAATTTTCATGAAAAGATTTCAGCTTCAAAAAGTTGAAAATTTTCATGAAAAGATTTCGGCTTCAAAAAAGTTGACAATTTTCATGAAAAGATTTCAGCTTCAAAAAAGTTGACAATTTTCATGAAAAGATCTCGGCTTCAAAAAAGTTGAACATTTTCATGAAAAGATTTCGGCTTCAAAAAAGTTGACCATTTTCATGAAAAGATTTCAGCTTCAAAAAAGTTGAAAATTTTCATGAAAAGATTTCGGTTTCATAAAGTTGAAAATTTTCATGAAAAGATTTCGGCTTCAAAAAGGTTGAAAACTTTCATGAACTATTTCGACTTCAAAAAAATGGAACATTTTCATGAAAAGATTTCTGCTTCAAAAAAGGATGAAAATTTTCATGAAGTATTTCGGCTTCAAAAAAATGGAACATTTTCATTAAAAGATTTCGGCTTCAAAAAACTTGAACATTTTCATGAAAAGATTTCTGCTTCAAAAAAGTTGAAAATTTTCATGAAAAGATTTCGGTTTCAAAAAGTTGAAAATTTTCATGAAGTATTTCGGCTTCAAAAAAATGGAACATTTTCATGAAAAGATTTCGGCTTCATAAAACTTGAACATTTTCATGAAAAGATTTCAGCTTCAAAAAAGTTGAAAATTTACCTGAAAAGATTTCGACTTCAAAAAAGTCTAAGATTTTCATGAAAAAATTTTGCTTCAAAAAAGTTGAACATTTTCATGAAAAGATTTCGGCTTCAAAAAGTTGAAAATTTTCATGAAAAGATTTCGGCTTCAAAAAGTTGAAAATTTTCATGAAAAGATTTCGGCTTCAAAAAAGTTGACCATTTTCATGAAAAGATTTCGACTTCAAAAAAGTTGAACATTTTCATGAAAAGATTTCTGCTTCAAAAAAGTTGACCATTTTCATGAAAAGATTTCGGTTTCAAAAAGTTGAAAATTTTCATGAAAAGATCTCTGCTTCAAAAAAGTTGAAAATTTTCATGAAGTATTTCGGCTTCAAAAAAATGGAACATTTTCATTAAAAGATTTCGGCTTCAAAAAACTTGAACATTTTCATGAAAAGATTTCTGCTTCAAAAAACTTGAACATTTTCATGAAAAGATTTCGGCTTCAAAAAAGTTGACCATTTTCATGAAAAGATTTAGGCTTCAAAAAAGTTGAAAATTTTCATGAAAAGATTTCGGTTTCAAAAAGTTGAAAATTTTCATGAAAAGATCTCGGCTTCAAAAAAGATGAACATTTTCATGAAAAGATTTCGGCTTCAAAAAAGTTGACCATTTTCATGAAAAGATTTCTGCTTCAAAAAAGTTGAAAATTTTCATGAAAAGATTTCGGCTTCAAAAAGTTGAAAATTTTCATGAAAAGATTTCTGCTTCAAAAAAGTTGACCATTTTCATGAAAAGATTTCGACTTCAAAAAAGTTGAACATTTTCATGAAAAGATTTCTGCTTCAAAAAAGTTGACCATTTTCATGAAAAGATTTCGGTTTCAAAAAGTTGAAAATTTTCATGAAAAGATCTCTGCTTCAAAAAACTTGAACATTTTCATGAAAAGATTTCAGCTTCAAAAAAGTTGAAAATTTACCTGAAAAGATTTCGACTTCAAAAAAGTCTAAGATTTTCATGAAAAGATTTCGACTTCAAAAAAGTCTAAGATTTTCATGAAAAGATTTCGGCTTCAAAAAAGTTGACCATTTTCATGAAAAGATTTCGGCTTCAAAAAAGTTGAAAATTTTCATGAAAAGATTTCGGTTTCAAAAAGTTGAAAATTTTCATGAAAAGATCTCGGCTTCAAAAAAGATGAACATTTTCATGAAAAGATTTCGGCTTCAAAAAAGTTGACCATTTTCATGAAAAGATTTCGGCTTCAAAAAAGTTGAAAATTTTCATGAAAAGATTTCGGTTTCAAAAAGTTGAAAATTTTCATGAAGTATTTCGGCTTCAAAAAAATGGAACATTTTCATGAAAAGATTTCTGCTTCAAAAAGGATGAAAACTTTCATGAACTATTTCGACTTCAAAAAAGTCGAAGATTTTCATGAAAAGATTTCGGCTTCAAAAAGGTTGAAAACTTTCATGAAAAGATTTATGCTTCAAAAAAGTTGACCATTTTCATGAAAAGATTTCGGCTTCAAAAAAGTTGAAAATTTTCATGAAAAGATTTCGGTTTCAAAAAGTTGAAAATTTTCATGAAAAGATTTCTGCTTCAAAAAAGTTGAAAATTTTCATGACAGGATTTCTGCTTCAAAAAGGATGAATACTTTCATGAACTATTTCGACTTCAAAAAAGTCGAAGATTTTCATGAAAAGATCTCGGCTTCAAAAAAGTTGAAAATTTTCATGAAGTATTTCGGCTTCAAAAAAATTGAACATTTTCATG
Source organism: Labrus bergylta (assembly GCF_963930695.1). Classification (NCBI taxonomy): domain Eukaryota; kingdom Metazoa; phylum Chordata; class Actinopteri; order Labriformes; family Labridae; genus Labrus; species Labrus bergylta. The sequence goes on along the minus strand of NC_089202.1, from coordinate 749,431 downwards.
ACAGGATTTCTGCTTCAAAAAGGATGAAAACTTTCATGAACTATTTCGACTTCAAAAAAGTCGAAGATTTTCATGAAAAGATTTCGGCTGCAAAAAAGTCTAAAATTTTCATGAAAAGATTTCGGCTTCAAAAAGTTGAAAATTTTCATGAAAAGATTTCGGCTTCAAAAAAGTTGACCATTTTCATGAAAAGATTTCGGCTTCAAAAAAGTTGAAAATTTTCATGAAAAGATTTCGGTTTCAAAAAGTTGAAAATTTTCATGAAAAGATCTCGGCTTCAAAAAAGTTGAACATTTTCATGAAAAGATTTCGGCTTCAAAAAAGTTGACCATTTTCATGAAAAGATTTCAGCTTCAAAAAAGTTGAAAATTTTCATGAAAAGATTTCGGTTTCAAAAAGTTGAAAATTTTCATGAAAAGATTTCGGCTTCAAAACGGTTGAAAACTTTCATGAACTATTTCGACTTCAAAAAAGTCGAAGATTTTCATGAAAAGATTTCGGCTGCAAAAAAGTCTAAAATTTTCATGAAAAGATTTATGCTTCAAAAAAGATGAAAATTTTCATGAAAAGATTTCGGCTTCAAAAAGTTGAAAATTTTCATGAAAAGATTTCGGCTTCAAAAAAGTTGACCATTTTCATGAAAAGATTTCGGCTTCATAAAAAGTTGAAAATTTTCATGAAAAGATTTCGGTTTCAAAAAGTTGAAAATTTTCATGAAAAGAGTTCTGCTTCAAAAAAGTTGAAAATTTTCATGACAGGATTTTGGCTTCAAAAAGGTTGAAAACTTTCATGAACTATTTCGGCTTCAAAAAAATGGAACATTTTCATGAAAAGATTTCTGCTTCAAAAAAGTTGAAAATTTACATGAAAAGATTTCGACTTCAAAAAAGTCTAAGATTTTCATGAAAAGATTTCGGCTTCAAAAAAGTTGAAAATTTTCATGAAAAGATTTCTGCTTCAAAAAAGTTGAAAATTTTCATGAAAAGATTTCGGCTTCAAAAAGTTGAAAATTTTCATGAAAAGATCTCGGCTTCAAAAAAGTTGAAAATTTTCATGAAGTATTTCGGCTTCAAAAAAATGGAACATTTTCATGAAAAGATTTCGGCTTCAAAAAAGTTGAACATTTTAATGAAAAGATTTCAGCTTCAAAAAAGTTGAAAACTTTCCTGAAAAGATTTCGACTTCAAAAAAGTCTAAGATTTTCATGAAAAGATTTCTGCTTCAAAAAAGTTGAAAATTTTCATGAAAAGATTTCGGCTTCAAAAAGTTGAAAATTTTCATGAAAAGATTTCGGCTTCAAAAAGTTGAAAATTTTCATGAAAAGATTTCGGCTTCAAAAAAGTTGACCATTTTCATGAAAAGATTTCGGCTTCAAAAAAGTTTAAAATTTTCATGAAAAGATTTCGGTTTCAAAAAGTTGAAAATTTTCATGAAAAGATCTCGGCTTCAAAAAAGATGAACATTTTCATGAAAAGATCTCGGCTTCAAAAAAGTTGAACATTTTAATGAAAAGATTTCAGCTTCAAAAAAGTTGAAAACTTTCATGAAAAGATTTCGACTTCAAAAAAGTCTAAGATTTTCATGAAAAGATTTCTGCTTCAAAAAAGTTGACCATTTTCATGAAAAGATTTCAGCTTCAAAAAAGTTGAAAATTTTCATGAAAAGATTTCGGTTTCAAAAAGTTTAAAATTTTCATGGAAAGATTTCGGCTTCAAAAAAGATGAACATTTTCATGAAAAGATCTCGGCTTCAAAAAAGTTGACCATTTTCATGAAAAGATTTCAGCTTCAAAAAAGTTGAAAATTTTCATGAAAAGATTTCGGTTTCAAAAAGTTGAAAATTTTCATGAAAAGATTTCGGCTTCAAAAAGGTTGAAAACTTTCATGAACTATTTCGACTTCAAAAAAGTCGAAGATTTTCATGAAAAGATTTCGGCTGCAAAAAAGTCTAAAATTTTCATGAAAAGATTTATGCTTCAAAAAAGATGAAAATTTTCATGAAAAGATTTCGGCTTCAAAAAGTTGAAAATTTTCATGAAAAGATTTCGGCTTCAAAAAAGTTGACCATTTTCATGAAAAGATTTCGGCTTCAAAAAAGATGAAAATTTTCATGAAAAGATTTCGGTTTCAAAAAGTTGAAAATTTTCATGAAAAGATTTCTGCTTCAAAAAAATGGAACATTTTCATGAAAAGATTTCGGCTTCAAAAAAGTTGAACATTTTCATGAAAAGATTTCAGCTACAAAAAAGTTTAAAATTTACATGAAAAGATTTCGACTTCAAAAAAGTCAAAGGTTTTCATGAAAAGATTTCTGCTTCAAAAAAGTTGAAAATTTTCATGAAAAGATTTCGGCTTCAAAAAGTTGAAAATTTTCATGAAAAGATTTCGGCTTCAAAAAAGTTGACCATTTTCATGAAAAGATTTCGGCTTCAAAAAAGTTGAAAATTTTCATGATAAGATCTCGGCTTCAAAAAAGTTGAACATTTTCATGGAAAGATTTCGGCTTCAAAAAAGTTGAACATTTTCATGGAAAGATTTCGGCTTCAAAAAAGTTGAAAATTTTCATGAAAAGATTTCAGCTTCAAAAAAGTTGAAAATTTTCATGACAGGATTTTGGCTTTACAAAAAAATAAAAAATTTCATAAAGTATTTCAGCTTCAAAAAAGTCGAAGATTTTCATGAAAAGATTTAGGCTTCAAAAAAGTTGAAAATTTTCATGAAGTATTTCGGTTGCAAAAAAATGGAACATTTTCATGAAAAGATTTCGGCTTCAAAAAAGTTGAAGATTTTCATGAAAAGGTTTCTGCTTCCAAAAAGTTGACCATTTTCATGAAAAGATTTCGACTTCAAAAAAGTTGAACATTTTCATGAAAAGATTTCGGCTTCAAAAAGTTGAAAACTTTCATGAAAAGATTTCGGTTTCAAAAAGTTGAAAATTTACATGAAAAGATCTCGGCTTCAAAAAAGTTGAAAATTTTCATGCAGTATTTCGGCTTCAAAAAAATGGAACATTTTCATGAAAAGATTTCGGCTTCAAAAAGTTGAAAATTTTCATGAAAAGATTTCTGCTTCAAAAAAGTTGAAAATTTTCATGACAGGATTTTGGCTTCAAAAAGGTTGAAAACTTTCATGAACTATTTCGACTTCAAAAAAGTCGAAGATTTTCATGAAAAGATTTCGGCTTCAAAAAAGTTGAAAATTTTCATGAAGTATTTCGGCTGCAAAAAAATGGAACATTTTCATGAAAAGATTTCGGCTTCAAAAAAGTTGAACATTTTCATGAAAAGATTTCGGTTTCAAAAAAGTTGAAAATTTACATGAAAAGATTTCGGCTTCAAAAAAGTTGAAAATTTACATGAAAAGATTTCGACTTCAAAAAAGTTGAACATTTTCATGAAAAGATTTCGGCTTCAAAAAGTTGAAAATTTTCATGAAAAGATTTCTGCTTCAAAAAAGTTGAAAATTTTCATGACAGGATTTTGGCTTCAAAAAGGTTGAAAACTTTCATGAACTATTTCGACTTCAAAAAAGTTGAAGATTTTCATGAAAAGATTTCGGCTTCAAAAAAGTTGAAAATTTTCATGAAGTATTTCGGCTGCAAAAAAATGGAACATTTTCATGAAAAGATTTCGGCTTCAAAAAAGTTGAACATTTTCATGAAAAGATTTCGGTTTCAAAAAAGTTGAAAATTTACATGAAAAGATTTCGGCTTCAAAAAAGTTGAAAATTTTCATGAAAAGATTTCGGTTTCAAAAAGTTGAAAATTTTCATGAAAAGATCTCGGCTTTAAAAAAGTTGAACATTTTCATGAAAAGATTTCGGCTTCAAAAAAGTTGACCATTTTCATGAAAAGATTTCAGCTTCAAAAAAGTTGAAAATTTTCATGAAAAGATTTCGGTTTCAAAAAGTTTAAAATTTTCATGGAAAGATTTCGGCTTCAAAAAAGATGAACATTTTCATGAAAAGATCTCGGCTTCAAAAAAGTTGACCATTTTCATGAAAAGATTTCAGCTTCAAAAAAGTTGAAAATTTTCATGAAAAGATTTCGGTTTCAAAAAGTTGAAAATTTTCATGAAAAGATTTCGGCTTCAAAAAGGTTGAAAACTTTCATGAACTATTTCGACTTCATAAAAGTCGAAGATTTTCATGAAAAGATTTCGGCTTCAAAAAAGTTGAAAATTTTCATGAAGTATTTCGGCTGCAAAAAAATGGAACATTTTCATGAAAAGATTTCGGCTTCAAAAAAGTTGAACATTTTCATGAAAAGATTTCGGTTTCAAAAAAGTTGAAAATTTACATGAAAAGATTTCGGCTTCAAAAAAGTTGAAAATTTTCATGAAAAGATTTCGGTTTCAAAAAGTTGAAAATTTTCATGAAAAGATCTCGGCTTTAAAAAAGTTGAACATTTTCATGAAAAGATTTCGGCTTCAAAAAAGTTGACCATTTTCATGAAAAGATTTCAGCTTCAAAAAAGTTGAAAATTTTCATGAAAAGATTTCGGTTTCAAAAAGTTGAAAATTTTCATGAAAAGATTTCTGCTTCAAAAAAGTTGAAAATTTACATGAAAAGATTTCGGCTTCAAAAAGTTGAAAATTTTCATGAAAAGATTTCGGCTTCAAAAAAGTTGACCATTTTCATGAAAAGATTTCGGCTCCAAAAAAGTTGAAAATTTTCATGAAAAGATTTCGGCTTCAAAAAGTTGAAAATTTTCATGAAAAGATCTCGGCTTCAAAAAAGTTGAACATTTTCATGAAAAGATTTCGGCTTCAAAAAAGTTGAAAATTTTCATGAAAAGATTTCAGCTTCAAAAAAGTTGAAAATTTTCATGAAAAGATTTCTGCTTCAAAAAAGTTGAAAATTTTCATGAAGTATTTCGGCTTCAAAAAAATGAAACATTTTCATGAAAAGATTTCGGCTTCAAAAAAGTTAAAAAATTTCATGAAGTATTTCGGCTTCAAAAAAATGGAACATTTTCATGAAAAGATTTCGGCTTCAAAAAAGTTGAACATTTTCATGAAAAGATTTCGGCTTCAAAAAAGTTGAAAATTTTCATGAAGAATTTCGGCTTCAAAAAAATGGAACATATTCATGAAAAGATTTCGGCTTCAAAAAACTTGAACATTTTCATGAAAAGATTTCGGCTTCATAAAACTTGAACATTTTCATGAAAAGATTTCAGCTTCAAAAAAGTTGAAAATTTACCTGAAAAGATTTCGACTTCAAAAAAGTCTAAGATTTTCATGAAAAAATTTTGCTTCAAAAAAGTTGAACATTTTCATGAAAAGATTTCGGCTTCAAAAAGTTGAAAATTTTCATGAAAAGATTTCGGCTTCAAAAAGTTGAAAATTTTCATGAAAAGATTTCGGCTTCAAAAAAGTTGACCATTTTCATGAAAAGATTTCGACTTCAAAAAAGTTGAACATTTTCATGAAAAGATTTCTGCTTCAAAAAAGTTGACCATTTTCATGAAAAGATTTCGGTTTCAAAAAGTTGAAAATTTTCATGAAAAGATCTCTGCTTCAAAAAAGTTGAAAATTTTCATGAAGTATTTCGGCTTCAAAAAAATGGAACATTTTCATTAAAAGATTTCGGCTTCAAAAAACTTGAACATTTTCATGAAAAGATTTCTGCTTCAAAAAACTTGAACATTTTCATGAAAAGATTTCGGCTTCAAAAAAGTTGACCATTTTCATGAAAAGATTTAGGCTTCAAAAAAGTTGAAAATTTTCATGAAAAGATTTCGGTTTCAAAAAGTTGAAAATTTTCATGAAAAGATTTCGGCTTCAAAACGGTTGAAAACTTTCATGAACTATTTCGACTTCAAAAAAGTCGAAGATTTTCATGAAAAGATTTCGGCTGCAAAAAAGTCTAAAATTTTCATGAAAAGATTTATGCTTCAAAAAAGATGAAAATTTTCATGAAAAGATTTCGGCTTCAAAAAGTTGAAAATTTTCATGAAAAGATTTCGGCTTCAAAAAAGTTGACCATTTTCATGAAAAGATTTCGGCTTCATAAAAAGTTGAAAATTTTCATGAAAAGATTTCGGTTTCAAAAAGTTGAAAATTTTCATGAAAAGAGTTCTGCTTCAAAAAAGTTGAAAATTTTCATGACAGGATTTTGGCTTCAAAAAGGTTGAAAACTTTCATGAACTATTTCGGCTTCAAAAAAATGGAACATTTTCATGAAAAGATTTCTGCTTCAAAAAAGTTGAAAATTTACATGAAAAGATTTCGACTTCAAAAAAGTCTAAGATTTTCATGAAAAGATTTCGGCTTCAAAAAAGTTGAAAATTTTCATGAAAAGATTTCTGCTTCAAAAAAGTTGAAAATTTTCATGAAAAGATTTCGGCTTCAAAAAGTTGAAAATTTTCATGAAAAGATCTCGGCTTCAAAAAAGTTGAAAATTTTCATGAAGTATTTCGGCTTCAAAAAAATGGAACATTTTCATGAAAAGATTTCGGCTTCAAAAAAGTTGAACATTTTAATGAAAAGATTTCAGCTTCAAAAAAGTTGAAAACTTTCCTGAAAAGATTTCGACTTCAAAAAAGTCTAAGATTTTCATGAAAAGATTTCTGCTTCAAAAAAGTTGAAAATTTTCATGAAAAGATTTCGGCTTCAAAAAGTTGAAAATTTTCATGAAAAGATTTCGGCTTCAAAAAGTTGAAAATTTTCATGAAAAGATTTCGGCTTCAAAAAAGTTGACCATTTTCATGAAAAGATTTCGGCTTCAAAAAAGTTTAAAATTTTCATGAAAAGATTTCGGTTTCAAAAAGTTGAAAATTTTCATGAAAAGATCTCGGCTTCAAAAAAGATGAACATTTTCATGAAAAGATCTCGGCTTCAAAAAAGTTGAACATTTTAATGAAAAGATTTCAGCTTCAAAAAAGTTGAAAACTTTCATGAAAAGATTTCGACTTCAAAAAAGTCTAAGATTTTCATGAAAAGATTTCTGCTTCAAAAAAGTTGACCATTTTCATGAAAAGATTTCAGCTTCAAAAAAGTTGAAAATTTTCATGAAAAGATTTCGGTTTCAAAAAGTTTAAAATTTTCATGGAAAGATTTCGGCTTCAAAAAAGATGAACATTTTCATGAAAAGATCTCGGCTTCAAAAAAGTTGACCATTTTCATGAAAAGATTTCAGCTTCAAAAAAGTTGAAAATTTTCATGAAAAGATTTCGGTTTCAAAAAGTTGAAAATTTTCATGAAAAGATTTCGGCTTCAAAAAGGTTGAAAACTTTCATGAACTATTTCGACTTCAAAAAAGTCGAAGATTTTCATGAAAAGATTTCGGCTGCAAAAAAGTCTAAAATTTTCATGAAAAGATTTATGCTTCAAAAAAGATGAAAATTTTCATGAAAAGATTTCGGCTTCAAAAAGTTGAAAATTTTCATGAAAAGATTTCGGCTTCAAAAAAGTTGACCATTTTCATGAAAAGATTTCGGCTTCAAAAAAGATGAAAATTTTCATGAAAAGATTTCGGTTTCAAAAAGTTGAAAATTTTCATGAAAAGATTTCTGCTTCAAAAAAATGGAACATTTTCATGAAAAGATTTCGGCTTCAAAAAAGTTGAACATTTTCATGAAAAGATTTCAGCTACAAAAAAGTTTAAAATTTACATGAAAAGATTTCGACTTCAAAAAAGTCAAAGGTTTTCATGAAAAGATTTCTGCTTCAAAAAAGTTGAAAATTTTCATGAAAAGATTTCGGCTTCAAAAAGTTGAAAATTTTCATGAAAAGATTTCGGCTTCAAAAAAGTTGACCATTTTCATGAAAAGATTTCGGCTTCAAAAAAGTTGAAAATTTTCATGATAAGATCTCGGCTTCAAAAAAGTTGAACATTTTCATGGAAAGATTTCGGCTTCAAAAAAGTTGAACATTTTCATGGAAAGATTTCGGCTTCAAAAAAGTTGAAAATTTTCATGAAAAGATTTCAGCTTCAAAAAAGTTGAAAATTTTCATGACAGGATTTTGGCTTTACAAAAAAATAAAAAATTTCATAAAGTATTTCAGCTTCAAAAAAGTCGAAGATTTTCATGAAAAGATTTAGGCTTCAAAAAAGTTGAAAATTTTCATGAAGTATTTCGGTTGCAAAAAAATGGAACATTTTCATGAAAAGATTTCGGCTTCAAAAAAGTTGAAGATTTTCATGAAAAGGTTTCTGCTTCCAAAAAGTTGACCATTTTCATGAAAAGATTTCGACTTCAAAAAAGTTGAACATTTTCATGAAAAGATTTCGGCTTCAAAAAGTTGAAAACTTTCATGAAAAGATTTCGGTTTCAAAAAGTTGAAAATTTACATGAAAAGATCTCGGCTTCAAAAAAGTTGAAAATTTTCATGCAGTATTTCGGCTTCAAAAAAATGGAACATTTTCATGAAAAGATTTCGGCTTCAAAAAGTTGAAAATTTTCATGAAAAGATTTCTGCTTCAAAAAAGTTGAAAATTTTCATGACAGGATTTTGGCTTCAAAAAGGTTGAAAACTTTCATGAACTATTTCGACTTCAAAAAAGTCGAAGATTTTCATGAAAAGATTTCGGCTTCAAAAAAGTTGAAAATTTTCATGAAGTATTTCGGCTGCAAAAAAATGGAACATTTTCATGAAAAGATTTCGGCTTCAAAAAAGTTGAACATTTTCATGAAAAGATTTCGGTTTCAAAAAAGTTGAAAATTTACATGAAAAGATTTCGGCTTCAAAAAAGTTGAAAATTTACATGAAAAGATTTCGACTTCAAAAAAGTTGAACATTTTCATGAAAAGATTTCGGCTTCAAAAAGTTGAAAATTTTCATGAAAAGATTTCTGCTTCAAAAAAGTTGAAAATTTTCATGACAGGATTTTGGCTTCAAAAAGGTTGAAAACTTTCATGAACTATTTCGACTTCAAAAAAGTTGAAGATTTTCATGAAAAGATTTCGGCTTCAAAAAAGTTGAAAATTTTCATGAAGTATTTCGGCTGCAAAAAAATGGAACATTTTCATGAAAAGATTTCGGCTTCAAAAAAGTTGAACATTTTCATGAAAAGATTTCGGTTTCAAAAAAGTTGAAAATTTACATGAAAAGATTTCGGCTTCAAAAAAGTTGAAAATTTTCATGAAAAGATTTCGGTTTCAAAAAGTTGAAAATTTTCATGAAAAGATCTCGGCTTTAAAAAAGTTGAACATTTTCATGAAAAGATTTCGGCTTCAAAAAAGTTGACCATTTTCATGAAAAGATTTCAGCTTCAAAAAAGTTGAAAATTTTCATGAAAAGATTTCGGTTTCAAAAAGTTTAAAATTTTCATGGAAAGATTTCGGCTTCAAAAAAGATGAACATTTTCATGAAAAGATCTCGGCTTCAAAAAAGTTGACCATTTTCATGAAAAGATTTCAGCTTCAAAAAAGTTGAAAATTTTCATGAAAAGATTTCGGTTTCAAAAAGTTGAAAATTTTCATGAAAAGATTTCGGCTTCAAAAAGGTTGAAAACTTTCATGAACTATTTCGACTTCAAAAAAGTCGAAGATTTTCATGAAAAGATTTCGGCTGCAAAAAAGTCTAAAATTTTCATGAAAAGATTTATGCTTCAAAAAAGATGAAAATTTTCATGAAAAGATTTCGGCTTCAAAAAGTTGAAAATTTTCATGAAAAGATTTCGGCTTCAAAAAAGTTGACCATTTTCATGAAAAGATTTCGGCTTCAAAAAAGATGAAAATTTTCATGAAAAGATTTCGGTTTCAAAAAGTTGAAAATTTTCATGAAAAGATTTCGGCTTCAAAAAAATGGAACATTTTCATGAAAAGATTTCGGCTTCAAAAAAGTTGAACATTTTCATGAAAAGATTTCAGCTACAAAAAAGTTTAAAATTTACATGAAAAGATTTCGACTTCAAAAAAGTCAAAGGTTTTCATGAAAAGATTTCTGCTTCAAAAAAGTTGAAAATTTTCATGAAAAGATTTCGGCTTCAAAAAGTTGAAAATTTTCATGAAAAGATTTCGGCTTCAAAAAAGTTGACCATTTTCATGAAAAGATTTCGGCTTCAAAAAAGTTGAAAATTTTCATGATAAGATCTCGGCTTCAAAAAAGTTGAACATTTTCATGGAAAGATTTCGGCTTCAAAAAAGTTGAACATTTTCATGGAAAGATTTCGGCTTCAAAAAAGTTGAAAATTTTCATGAAAAGATTTCAGCTTCAAAAAAGTTGAAAATTTTCATGACAGGATTTTGGCTATACAAAAAAATAAAAAATTTCATAAAGTATTTCAGCTTCAAAAAAGTCGAAGATTTTCATGAAAAGATTTAGGCTTCAAAAAAGTTGAAAATTTTCATGAAGTATTTCGGTTGCAAAAAAATGGAACATTTTCATGAAAAGATTTCGGCTTCAAAAAAGTTGAAGATTTTCATGAAAAGGTTTCTGCTTCCAAAAAGTTGACCATTTTCATGAAAAGATTTCGACTTCAAAAAAGTTGAACATTTTCATGAAAAGATTTCGGCTTCAAAAAGTTGAAAACTTTCATGAAAAGATTTCGGTTTCAAAAAGTTGAAAATTTACATGAAAAGATCTCGGCTTCAAAAAAGTTGAAAATTTTCATGCAGTATTTCGGCTTCAAAAAAATGGAACATTTTCATGAAAAGATTTCGGCTTCAAAAAGTTGAAAATTTTCATGAAAAGATTTCTGCTTCAAAAAAGTTGAAAATTTTCATGACAGGATTTTGGCTTCAAAAAGGTTGAAAACTTTCATGAACTATTTCGACTTCAAAAAAGTCGAAGATTTTCATGAAAAGATTTCGGCTTCAAAAAAGTTGAAAATTTTCATGAAGTATTTCGGCTGCAAAAAAATGGAACATTTTCATGAAAAGATTTCGGCTTCAAAAAAGTTGAACATTTTCATGAAAAGATTTCGGTTTCAAAAAAGTTGAAAATTTACATGAAAAGATTTCGGCTTCAAAAAAGTTGAAAATTTACATGAAAAGATTTCGACTTCAAAAAAGTTGAACATTTTCATGAAAAGATTTCGGCTTCAAAAAGTTGAAAATTTTCATGAAAAGATTTCTGCTTCAAAAAAGTTGAAAATTTTCATGACAGGATTTTGGCTTCAAAAAGGTTGAAAACTTTCATGAACTATTTCGACTTCATAAAAGTCGAAGATTTTCATGAAAAGATTTCGGCTTCAAAAAAGTTGAAAATTTTCATGAAGTATTTCGGCTGCAAAAAAATGGAACATTTTCATGAAAAGATTTCGGCTTCAAAAAAGTTGAACATTTTCATGAAAAGATTTCGGTTTCAAAAAAGTTGAAAATTTACATGAAAAGATTTCGGCTTCAAAAAAGTTGAAAATTTTCATGAAAAGATTTCGGTTTCAAAAAGTTGAAAATTTTCATGAAAAGATCTCGGCTTTAAAAAAGTTGAACATTTTCATGAAAAGATTTCGGCTTCAAAAAAGTTGACCATTTTCATGAAAAGATTTCAGCTTCAAAAAAGTTGAAAATTTTCATGAAAAGATTTCGGTTTCAAAAAGTTGAAAATTTTCATGAAAAGATTTCTGCTTCAAAAAAGTTGAAAATTTACATGAAAAGATTTCGGCTTCAAAAAGTTGAAAATTTTCATGAAAAGATTTCGGCTTCAAAAAAGTTGACCATTTTCATGAAAAGATTTCGGCTCCAAAAAAGTTGAAAATTTTCATGAAAAGATTTCGGCTTCAAAAAGTTGAAAATTTTCATGAAAAGATCTCGGCTTCAAAAAAGTTGAACATTTTCATGAAAAGATTTCGGCTTCAAAAAAGTTGAAAATTTTCATGAAAAGATTTCAGCTTCAAAAAAGTTGAAAATTTTCATGAAAAGATTTCTGCTTCAAAAAAGTTGAAAATTTTCATGAAGTATTTCGGCTTCAAAAAAATGAAACATTTTCATGAAAAGATTTCGGCTTCAAAAAAGTTAAAAAATTTCATGAAGTATTTCGGCTTCAAAAAAATGGAACATTTTCATGAAAAGATTTCGGCTTCAAAAAAGTTGAACATTTTCATGAAAAGATTTCGGCTTCAAAAAAGTTGAAAATTTTCATGAAGAATTTCGGCTTCAAAAAAATGGAACATATTCATGAAAAGATTTCGGCTTCAAAAAACTTGAACATTTTCATGAAAAGATTTCGGTTTCAAAAAAGTTGAAATTTTCATGAAGTATTTCGGCTTCAAAAAAATGGAACATTTTCATGAAAAGATTTCGGCTTCAAAAAAGTTGAACATTTTCATGAAAAGATTTCGGCTTCAAAAAAGTTGAAAATTTTCATGAAAAGATCTCGGCTTCAAAAAAGTTGAACATTTTCATGAAAAGATTTCGGCTTCAAAAAAGTTGAAAATTTTCATGAAAAGATTTCAGCTTCAAAAAAGTTGAACATTTTCATGACAGGATTTTGGCTTTACAAAAAATAAAAATTTTCATGAAGTATTTCAGCTTCAAAAAGGTTGAAAACTTTCATGAACTATTTCGACTTCAAAAAAGTCGAAGATTTTCATGAAGTATTTCGGTTGCAAAAAAATGGAACATTTTCATGAAAAGATTTAGGCTTCAAAAAAGTTGAAAATTTTCATGAAGTATTTCGGTTGCAAAAAAATGGAACATTTTCATGAAAAGATTTCGGCTTCAAAAAAGTTGAAAATTTTCATGAAAAGATTTCGGTTTCAAAAAGTTGAAAATTTTCATGAAAAGATTTCGGTTTCAAAAAGTTGAAAATTTTCATGAAAAGATCTCGGCTTCAAAAAAGTTGAACATTTTCATGAAAAGATTTCGGCTTCAAAAAAGTTGACCATTTTCATGAAAAGATTTCAGCTTCAAAAAAGTTGAAAATTTTCATGAAAAGATTTCGGTTTCAAAAAGTTGAAAATTTTCATGAAAAGATTTCGGCTTCAAAACGGTTGAAAACTTTCATGAACTATTTCGACTTCAAAAAAGTCGAAGATTTTCATGAAAAGATTTCGGCTGCAAAAAAGTCTAAAATTTTCATGAAAAGATTTATGCTTCAAAAAAGATGAAAATTTTCATGAAAAGATTTCGGCTTCAAAAAGTTGAAAATTTTCATGAAAAGATTTCGGCTTCAAAAAAGTTGACCATTTTCATGAAAAGATTTCGGCTTCATAAAAAGTTGAAAATTTTCATGAAAAGATTTCGGTTTCAAAAAGTTGAAAATTTTCATGAAAAGAGTTCTGCTTCAAAAAAGTTGAAAATTTTCATGACAGGATTTTGGCTTCAAAAAGGTTGAAAACTTTCATGAACTATTTCGGCTTCAAAAAAATGGAACATTTTCATGAAAAGATTTCTGCTTCAAAAAAGTTGAAAATTTACATGAAAAGATTTCGACTTCAAAAAAGTCTAAGATTTTCATGAAAAGATTTCGGCTTCAAAAAAGTTGAAAATTTTCATGAAAAGATTTCTGCTTCAAAAAAGTTGAAAATTTTCATGAAAAGATTTCGGCTTCAAAAAGTTGAAAATTTTCATGAAAAGATCTCGGCTTCAAAAAAGTTGAAAATTTTCATGAAGTATTTCGGCTTCAAAAAAATGGAACATTTTCATGAAAAGATTTCGGCTTCAAAAAAGTTGAACATTTTAATGAAAAGATTTCAGCTTCAAAAAAGTTGAAAACTTTCCTGAAAAGATTTCGACTTCAAAAAAGTCTAAGATTTTCATGAAAAGATTTCTGCTTCAAAAAAGTTGAAAATTTTCATGAAAAGATTTCGGCTTCAAAAAGTTGAAAATTTTCATGAAAAGATTTCGGCTTCAAAAAGTTGAAAATTTTCATGAAAAGATTTCGGCTTCAAAAAAGTTGACCATTTTCATGAAAAGATTTCGGCTTCAAAAAAGTTTAAAATTTTCATGAAAAGATTTCGGTTTCAAAAAGTTGAAAATTTTCATGAAAAGATCTCGGCTTCAAAAAAGATGAACATTTTCATGAAAAGATCTCGGCTTCAAAAAAGTTGAACATTTTAATGAAAAGATTTCAGCTTCAAAAAAGTTGAAAACTTTCATGAAAAGATTTCGACTTCAAAAAAGTCTAAGATTTTCATGAAAAGATTTCTGCTTCAAAAAAGTTGACCATTTTCATGAAAAGATTTCAGCTTCAAAAAAGTTGAAAATTTTCATGAAAAGATTTCGGTTTCAAAAAGTTTAAAATTTTCATGGAAAGATTTCGGCTTCAAAAAAGATGAACATTTTCATGAAAAGATCTCGGCTTCAAAAAAGTTGACCATTTTCATGAAAAGATTTCAGCTTCAAAAAAGTTGAAAATTTTCATGAAAAGATTTCGGTTTCAAAAAGTTGAAAATTTTCATGAAAAGATTTCGGCTTCAAAAAGGTTGAAAACTTTCATGAACTATTTCGACTTCAAAAAAGTCGAAGATTTTCATGAAAAGATTTCGGCTGCAAAAAAGTCTAAAATTTTCATGAAAAGATTTATGCTTCAAAAAAGATGAAAATTTTCATGAAAAGATTTCGGCTTCAAAAAGTTGAAAATTTTCATGAAAAGATTTCGGCTTCAAAAAAGTTGACCATTTTCATGAAAAGATTTCGGCTTCAAAAAAGATGAAAATTTTCATGAAAAGATTTCGGTTTCAAAAAGTTGAAAATTTTCATGAAAAGATTTCTGCTTCAAAAAAATGGAACATTTTCATGAAAAGATTTCGGCTTCAAAAAAGTTGAACATTTTCATGAAAAGATTTCAGCTACAAAAAAGTTTAAAATTTACATGAAAAGATTTCGACTTCAAAAAAGTCAAAGGTTTTCATGAAAAGATTTCTGCTTCAAAAAAGTTGAAAATTTTCATGAAAAGATTTCGGCTTCAAAAAGTTGAAAATTTTCATGAAAAGATTTCGGCTTCAAAAAAGTTGACCATTTTCATGAAAAGATTTCGGCTTCAAAAAAGTTGAAAATTTTCATGATAAGATCTCGGCTTCAAAAAAGTTGAACATTTTCATGGAAAGATTTCGGCTTCAAAAAAGTTGAACATTTTCATGGAAAGATTTCGGCTTCAAAAAAGTTGAAAATTTTCATGAAAAGATTTCAGCTTCAAAAAAGTTGAAAATTTTCATGACAGGATTTTGGCTTTACAAAAAAATAAAAAATTTCATAAAGTATTTCAGCTTCAAAAAAGTCGAAGATTTTCATGAAAAGATTTAGGCTTCAAAAAAGTTGAAAATTTTCATGAAGTATTTCGGTTGCAAAAAAATGGAACATTTTCATGAAAAGATTTCGGCTTCAAAAAAGTTGAAGATTTTCATGAAAAGGTTTCTGCTTCCAAAAAGTTGACCATTTTCATGAAAAGATTTCGACTTCAAAAAAGTTGAACATTTTCATGAAAAGATTTCGGCTTCAAAAAGTTGAAAACTTTCATGAAAAGATTTCGGTTTCAAAAAGTTGAAAATTTACATGAAAAGATCTCGGCTTCAAAAAAGTTGAAAATTTTCATGCAGTATTTCGGCTTCAAAAAAATGGAACATTTTCATGAAAAGATTTCGGCTTCAAAAAGTTGAAAATTTTCATGAAAAGATTTCTGCTTCAAAAAAGTTGAAAATTTT
This sequence comes from Labrus bergylta, assembly GCF_963930695.1. Classification (NCBI taxonomy): domain Eukaryota; kingdom Metazoa; phylum Chordata; class Actinopteri; order Labriformes; family Labridae; genus Labrus; species Labrus bergylta. Next base: position 733,901 of record NC_089202.1, on the reverse strand, counting down.
CATGACAGGATTTTGGCTTCAAAAAGGTTGAAAACTTTCATGAACTATTTCGACTTCAAAAAAGTCGAAGATTTTCATGAAAAGATTTCGGCTTCAAAAAAGTTGAAAATTTTCATGAAGTATTTCGGCTGCAAAAAAATGGAACATTTTCATGAAAAGATTTCGGCTTCAAAAAAGTTGAACATTTTCATGAAAAGATTTCGGTTTCAAAAAAGTTGAAAATTTACATGAAAAGATTTCGGCTTCAAAAAAGTTGAAAATTTACATGAAAAGATTTCGACTTCAAAAAAGTTGAACATTTTCATGAAAAGATTTCGGCTTCAAAAAGTTGAAAATTTTCATGAAAAGATTTCTGCTTCAAAAAAGTTGAAAATTTTCATGACAGGATTTTGGCTTCAAAAAGGTTGAAAACTTTCATGAACTATTTCGACTTCAAAAAAGTTGAAGATTTTCATGAAAAGATTTCGGCTTCAAAAAAGTTGAAAATTTTCATGAAGTATTTCGGCTGCAAAAAAATGGAACATTTTCATGAAAAGATTTCGGCTTCAAAAAAGTTGAACATTTTCATGAAAAGATTTCGGTTTCAAAAAAGTTGAAAATTTACATGAAAAGATTTCGGCTTCAAAAAAGTTGAAAATTTTCATGAAAAGATTTCGGTTTCAAAAAGTTGAAAATTTTCATGAAAAGATCTCGGCTTTAAAAAAGTTGAACATTTTCATGAAAAGATTTCGGCTTCAAAAAAGTTGACCATTTTCATGAAAAGATTTCAGCTTCAAAAAAGTTGAAAATTTTCATGAAAAGATTTCGGTTTCAAAAAGTTTAAAATTTTCATGGAAAGATTTCGGCTTCAAAAAAGATGAACATTTTCATGAAAAGATCTCGGCTTCAAAAAAGTTGACCATTTTCATGAAAAGATTTCAGCTTCAAAAAAGTTGAAAATTTTCATGAAAAGATTTCGGTTTCAAAAAGTTGAAAATTTTCATGAAAAGATTTCGGCTTCAAAAAGGTTGAAAACTTTCATGAACTATTTCGACTTCAAAAAAGTCGAAGATTTTCATGAAAAGATTTCGGCTGCAAAAAAGTCTAAAATTTTCATGAAAAGATTTATGCTTCAAAAAAGATGAAAATTTTCATGAAAAGATTTCGGCTTCAAAAAGTTGAAAATTTTCATGAAAAGATTTCGGCTTCAAAAAAGTTGACCATTTTCATGAAAAGATTTCGGCTTCAAAAAAGATGAAAATTTTCATGAAAAGATTTCGGTTTCAAAAAGTTGAAAATTTTCATGAAAAGATTTCGGCTTCAAAAAAATGGAACATTTTCATGAAAAGATTTCGGCTTCAAAAAAGTTGAACATTTTCATGAAAAGATTTCAGCTACAAAAAAGTTTAAAATTTACATGAAAAGATTTCGACTTCAAAAAAGTCAAAGGTTTTCATGAAAAGATTTCTGCTTCAAAAAAGTTGAAAATTTTCATGAAAAGATTTCGGCTTCAAAAAGTTGAAAATTTTCATGAAAAGATTTCGGCTTCAAAAAAGTTGACCATTTTCATGAAAAGATTTCGGCTTCAAAAAAGTTGAAAATTTTCATGATAAGATCTCGGCTTCAAAAAAGTTGAACATTTTCATGGAAAGATTTCGGCTTCAAAAAAGTTGAACATTTTCATGGAAAGATTTCGGCTTCAAAAAAGTTGAAAATTTTCATGAAAAGATTTCAGCTTCAAAAAAGTTGAAAATTTTCATGACAGGATTTTGGCTATACAAAAAAATAAAAAATTTCATAAAGTATTTCAGCTTCAAAAAAGTCGAAGATTTTCATGAAAAGATTTAGGCTTCAAAAAAGTTGAAAATTTTCATGAAGTATTTCGGTTGCAAAAAAATGGAACATTTTCATGAAAAGATTTCGGCTTCAAAAAAGTTGAAGATTTTCATGAAAAGGTTTCTGCTTCCAAAAAGTTGACCATTTTCATGAAAAGATTTCGACTTCAAAAAAGTTGAACATTTTCATGAAAAGATTTCGGCTTCAAAAAGTTGAAAACTTTCATGAAAAGATTTCGGTTTCAAAAAGTTGAAAATTTACATGAAAAGATCTCGGCTTCAAAAAAGTTGAAAATTTTCATGCAGTATTTCGGCTTCAAAAAAATGGAACATTTTCATGAAAAGATTTCGGCTTCAAAAAGTTGAAAATTTTCATGAAAAGATTTCTGCTTCAAAAAAGTTGAAAATTTTCATGACAGGATTTTGGCTTCAAAAAGGTTGAAAACTTTCATGAACTATTTCGACTTCAAAAAAGTCGAAGATTTTCATGAAAAGATTTCGGCTTCAAAAAAGTTGAAAATTTTCATGAAGTATTTCGGCTGCAAAAAAATGGAACATTTTCATGAAAAGATTTCGGCTTCAAAAAAGTTGAACATTTTCATGAAAAGATTTCGGTTTCAAAAAAGTTGAAAATTTACATGAAAAGATTTCGGCTTCAAAAAAGTTGAAAATTTACATGAAAAGATTTCGACTTCAAAAAAGTTGAACATTTTCATGAAAAGATTTCGGCTTCAAAAAGTTGAAAATTTTCATGAAAAGATTTCTGCTTCAAAAAAGTTGAAAATTTTCATGACAGGATTTTGGCTTCAAAAAGGTTGAAAACTTTCATGAACTATTTCGACTTCATAAAAGTCGAAGATTTTCATGAAAAGATTTCGGCTTCAAAAAAGTTGAAAATTTTCATGAAGTATTTCGGCTGCAAAAAAATGGAACATTTTCATGAAAAGATTTCGGCTTCAAAAAAGTTGAACATTTTCATGAAAAGATTTCGGTTTCAAAAAAGTTGAAAATTTACATGAAAAGATTTCGGCTTCAAAAAAGTTGAAAATTTTCATGAAAAGATTTCGGTTTCAAAAAGTTGAAAATTTTCATGAAAAGATCTCGGCTTTAAAAAAGTTGAACATTTTCATGAAAAGATTTCGGCTTCAAAAAAGTTGACCATTTTCATGAAAAGATTTCAGCTTCAAAAAAGTTGAAAATTTTCATGAAAAGATTTCGGTTTCAAAAAGTTGAAAATTTTCATGAAAAGATTTCTGCTTCAAAAAAGTTGAAAATTTACATGAAAAGATTTCGGCTTCAAAAAGTTGAAAATTTTCATGAAAAGATTTCGGCTTCAAAAAAGTTGACCATTTTCATGAAAAGATTTCGGCTCCAAAAAAGTTGAAAATTTTCATGAAAAGATTTCGGCTTCAAAAAGTTGAAAATTTTCATGAAAAGATCTCGGCTTCAAAAAAGTTGAACATTTTCATGAAAAGATTTCGGCTTCAAAAAAGTTGAAAATTTTCATGAAAAGATTTCAGCTTCAAAAAAGTTGAAAATTTTCATGAAAAGATTTCTGCTTCAAAAAAGTTGAAAATTTTCATGAAGTATTTCGGCTTCAAAAAAATGAAACATTTTCATGAAAAGATTTCGGCTTCAAAAAAGTTAAAAAATTTCATGAAGTATTTCGGCTTCAAAAAAATGGAACATTTTCATGAAAAGATTTCGGCTTCAAAAAAGTTGAACATTTTCATGAAAAGATTTCGGCTTCAAAAAAGTTGAAAATTTTCATGAAGAATTTCGGCTTCAAAAAAATGGAACATATTCATGAAAAGATTTCGGCTTCAAAAAACTTGAACATTTTCATGAAAAGATTTCGGTTTCAAAAAAGTTGAAATTTTCATGAAGTATTTCGGCTTCAAAAAAATGGAACATTTTCATGAAAAGATTTCGGCTTCAAAAAAGTTGAACATTTTCATGAAAAGATTTCGGCTTCAAAAAAGTTGAAAATTTTCATGAAAAGATCTCGGCTTCAAAAAAGTTGAACATTTTCATGAAAAGATTTCGGCTTCAAAAAAGTTGAAAATTTTCATGAAAAGATTTCAGCTTCAAAAAAGTTGAACATTTTCATGACAGGATTTTGGCTTTACAAAAAATAAAAATTTTCATGAAGTATTTCAGCTTCAAAAAGGTTGAAAACTTTCATGAACTATTTCGACTTCAAAAAAGTCGAAGATTTTCATGAAGTATTTCGGTTGCAAAAAAATGGAACATTTTCATGAAAAGATTTAGGCTTCAAAAAAGTTGAAAATTTTCATGAAGTATTTCGGTTGCAAAAAAATGGAACATTTTCATGAAAAGATTTCGGCTTCAAAAAAGTTGAAAATTTTCATGAAAAGATTTCGGTTTCAAAAAGTTGAAAATTTTCATGAAAAGATCTCGGCTTCAAAAAAGTTGAACATTTTCATGAAAAGATTTCGGTTTCAAAAAGTTGAACATTTTCATGAAAAGATTTCGGCTTCAAAAAGGTTGAAAACTTTTATGAACTATTTCGACTTCAAAAAAGTCGAAGATTTTCATGAAAAGATTTCGGCTGCAAAAAAGTCTAAAATTTTCATGAAAAGATTTATGCTTCAAAAAAGATGAAAATTTTCATGAAAAGATTTCGGCTTCAAAAAGTTGAAAATTTTCATGAAAAGATTTCGGCTTCAAAAAAGTTGACCATTTTCATGAAAAGATTTCGGCTTCAAAAAAGTTGAAAATTTTCATGAAAAGATCTCGGCTTCAAAAAAGTTGAACATTTTCATGAAAAGATTTCGGCTTCAAAAAAGTTGAAAATTTTCATGAAAAGATTTTGGTTTCAAAAAAGTTGAAAATTTTCATGAAAAGATTTCGGCTTCAAAAAAGTTGAAAATTTTCATGAAGTATTTCGGCTTCAAAAAAGTTGACCATTTTCATGAAAAGATTTCGGCTTCAAAAAAGTTGAAAATTTTCATGAAAAGATTTCGGCTTCAAAAAAGTTGACCATTTTCATGAAAAGATTTCGGCTTCAAAAAAGTTGAATATTTTCATGAAAAGATCTCGGCTTCAAAAAAGTTGAACATTTTCATGAAAAGATTTCGGCTTCAAAAAAGTTGAAAATTTTCATGACAGGATTTTGGCTTTACAAAAAATAAAAATTTTCATAAAGTATTTCAGCTTCAAAAAGGTTGAAAACTTTCATGAACTATTAAGACTTCAAAAAAGTCGAAGAATTTCATGAAAAGATTTCTGCTTCAAAAAAGTTGAAAATTTTCATGAAAAGATCTCGGCTTCAAAAAAGTTGAACATTTTCATGAAAAGATTTCGGCTTCAAAAAAGTTGACCATTTTCATGAAAAGATTTCAGCTTCAAAAAAGTTGAAAATTTTCATGAAAAGATTTCGGTTTCAAAAAGTTGAAAATTTTCATGAAAAGATTTCGGCTTCAAAAAGGTTGAAAACTTTCATGAACTATTTCGGCTTCAAAAAAATGGAACATTTTCATGAAAAGATTTCGACTTCAAAAAAGTCTAAGATTTTCATGAAAAGATTTCTGCTTCAAAAAAGTTGAAAATTTTCATGAAAAGATTTCGGCTTCAAAAAGTTGAACATTTTCATGAAAAGATTTCGGCTTCAAAAAAGTTGAACATTTTCATGAAAAGATTTCGGCTTCAAAAAAGTTGAACATTTTCATGAAAAGATTTCTGCTTCAAAAAAGTTGAAAATTTACATGAAAAGATTTCGACTTCAAAAAAGTCTAAGATTTTCATGAAAAGATTTCGGCTTCAAAAAAGTTGAAAATTTTCATGAAAAGATTTCTGCTTCAAAAAAGTTGAAAATTTTCATGAAAAGATTTCGGCTTCAAAAAGTTGAAAATTTTCATGAAAAGATCTCGGCTTCAAAAAAGTTGAAAATTTTCATGAAGTATTTCGGCTTCAAAAAAATGGAACATTTTCATGAAAAGATTTCGGCTTCAAAAAAGTTGAACATTTTAATGAAAAGATTTCAGCTTCAAAAAAGTTGAAAACTTTCCTGAAAAGATTTCGACTTCAAAAAAGTCTAAGATTTTCATGAAAAGATTTCTGCTTCAAAAAAGTTGAAAATTTTCATGAAAAGATTTCGGCTTCAAAAAGTTGAAAATTTTCATGAAAAGATTTCGGCTTCAAAAAGTTGAAAATTTTCATGAAAAGATTTCGGCTTCAAAAAAGTTGACCATTTTCATGAAAAGATTTCGGCTTCAAAAAAGTTTAAAATTTTCATGAAAAGATTTCGGTTTCAAAAAGTTGAAAATTTTCATGAAAAGATCTCGGCTTCAAAAAAGATGAACATTTTCATGAAAAGATCTCGGCTTCAAAAAAGTTGAACATTTTAATGAAAAGATTTCAGCTTCAAAAAAGTTGAAAACTTTCATGAAAAGATTTCGACTTCAAAAAAGTCTAAGATTTTCATGAAAAGATTTCTGCTTCAAAAAAGTTGACCATTTTCATGAAAAGATTTCAGCTTCAAAAAAGTTGAAAATTTTCATGAAAAGATTTCGGTTTCAAAAAGTTTAAAATTTTCATGGAAAGATTTCGGCTTCAAAAAAGATGAACATTTTCATGAAAAGATCTCGGCTTCAAAAAAGTTGACCATTTTCATGAAAAGATTTCAGCTTCAAAAAAGTTGAAAATTTTCATGAAAAGATTTCGGTTTCAAAAAGTTGAAAATTTTCATGAAAAGATTTCGGCTTCAAAAAGGTTGAAAACTTTCATGAACTATTTCGACTTCAAAAAAGTCGAAGATTTTCATGAAAAGATTTCGGCTGCAAAAAAGTCTAAAATTTTCATGAAAAGATTTATGCTTCAAAAAAGATGAAAATTTTCATGAAAAGATTTCGGCTTCAAAAAGTTGAAAATTTTCATGAAAAGATTTCGGCTTCAAAAAAGTTGACCATTTTCATGAAAAGATTTCGGCTTCAAAAAAGATGAAAATTTTCATGAAAAGATTTCGGTTTCAAAAAGTTGAAAATTTTCATGAAAAGATTTCGGCTTCAAAAAAATGGAACATTTTCATGAAAAGATTTCGGCTTCAAAAAAGTTGAACATTTTCATGAAAAGATTTCAGCTACAAAAAAGTTTAAAATTTACATGAAAAGATTTCGACTTCAAAAAAGTCAAAGGTTTTCATGAAAAGATTTCTGCTTCAAAAAAGTTGAAAATTTTCATGAAAAGATTTCGGCTTCAAAAAGTTGAAAATTTTCATGAAAAGATTTCGGCTTCAAAAAAGTTGACCATTTTCATGAAAAGATTTCGGCTTCAAAAAAGTTGAAAATTTTCATGATAAGATCTCGGCTTCAAAAAAGTTGAACATTTTCATGGAAAGATTTCGGCTTCAAAAAAGTTGAACATTTTCATGGAAAGATTTCGGCTTCAAAAAAGTTGAAAATTTTCATGAAAAGATTTCAGCTTCAAAAAAGTTGAAAATTTTCATGACAGGATTTTGGCTTTACAAAAAAATAAAAAATTTCATAAAGTATTTCAGCTTCAAAAAAGTCGAAGATTTTCATGAAAAGATTTAGGCTTCAAAAAAGTTGAAAATTTTCATGAAGTATTTCGGTTGCAAAAAAATGGAACATTTTCATGAAAAGATTTCGGCTTCAAAAAAGTTGAAGATTTTCATGAAAAGGTTTCTGCTTCCAAAAAGTTGACCATTTTCATGAAAAGATTTCGACTTCAAAAAAGTTGAACATTTTCATGAAAAGATTTCGGCTTCAAAAAGTTGAAAACTTTCATGAAAAGATTTCGGTTTCAAAAAGTTGAAAATTTACATGAAAAGATCTCGGCTTCAAAAAAGTTGAAAATTTTCATGCAGTATTTCGGCTTCAAAAAAATGGAACATTTTCATGAAAAGATTTCGGCTTCAAAAAGTTGAAAATTTTCATGAAAAGATTTCTGCTTCAAAAAAGTTGAAAATTTTCATGACAGGATTTTGGCTTCAAAAAGGTTGAAAACTTTCATGAACTATTTCGACTTCAAAAAAGTCGAAGATTTTCATGAAAAGATTTCGGCTTCAAAAAAGTTGAAAATTTTCATGAAGTATTTCGGCTGCAAAAAAATGGAACATTTTCATGAAAAGATTTCGGCTTCAAAAAAGTTGAACATTTTCATGAAAAGATTTCGGTTTCAAAAAAGTTGAAAATTTACATGAAAAGATTTCGGCTTCAAAAAAGTTGAAAATTTACATGAAAAGATTTCGACTTCAAAAAAGTTGAACATTTTCATGAAAAGATTTCGGCTTCAAAAAGTTGAAAATTTTCATGAAAAGATTTCTGCTTCAAAAAAGTTGAAAATTTTCATGACAGGATTTTGGCTTCAAAAAGGTTGAAAACTTTCATGAACTATTTCGACTTCAAAAAAGTCGAAGATTTTCATGAAAAGATTTCGGCTTCAAAAAAGTTGAAAATTTTCATGAAGTATTTCGGCTGCAAAAAAATGGAACATTTTCATGAAAAGATTTCGGCTTCAAAAAAGTTGAACATTTTCATGAAAAGATTTCGGTTTCAAAAAAGTTGAAAATTTACATGAAAAGATTTCGGCTTCAAAAAAGTTGAAAATTTTCATGAAAAGATTTCGGTTTCAAAAAGTTGAAAATTTTCATGAAAAGATCTCGGCTTTAAAAAAGTTGAACATTTTCATGAAAAGATTTCGGCTTCAAAAAAGTTGACCATTTTCATGAAAAGATTTCAGCTTCAAAAAAGTTGAAAATTTTCATGAAAAGATTTCGGTTTCAAAAAGTTGAAAATTTTCATGAAAAGATTTCTGCTTCAAAAAAGTTGAAAATTTACATGAAAAGATTTCGGCTTCAAAAAGTTGAAAATTTTCATGAAAAGATTTCGGCTTCAAAAAAGTTGACCATTTTCATGAAAAGATTTCGGCTCCAAAAAAGTTGAAAATTTTCATGAAAAGATTTCGGCTTCAAAAAGTTGAAAATTTTCATGAAAAGATCTCGGCTTCAAAAAAGTTGAACATTTTCATGAAAAGATTTCGGCTTCAAAAAAGTTGAAAATTTTCATGAAAAGATTTCAGCTTCAAAAAAGTTGAACATTTTCATGAAAAGATTTCTGCTTCAAAAAAGTTGAAAATTTTCATGAAGTATTTCGGCTTCAAAAAAATGAAACATTTTCATGAAAAGATTTCGGCTTCAAAAAAGTTTAAAAATTTCATGAAGTATTTCGGCTTCAAAAAAATGGAACATTTTCATGAAAAGATTTCGGCTTCAAAAAAGTTGAACATTTTCATGAAAAGATTTCGGCTTCAAAAAAGTTGAAAATTTTCATGAAGAATTTCGGCTTCAAAAAAATGGAACATATTCATGAAAAGATTTCGGCTTCAAAAAACTTGAAAATTTTCATGAAAAGATTTCGGTTTCAAAAAAGTTGAAATTTTCATGAAGTATTTCGGCTGCAAAAAAATGGAACATTTTCATGAAAAGATTTCGGCTTCAAAAAAGTTGAACATTTTCATGAAAAGATTTCGGTTTCAAAAAAGTTGAAAATTTACATGAAAAGATTTCGGCTTCAAAAAAGTTGAAAATTTACATGAAAAGATTTCGACTTCAAAAAAGTTGAACATTTTCATGAAAAGATTTCGGCTTCAAAAAGTTGAAAATTTTCATGAAAAGATTTCGGTTTCAAAAAGTTGAAAATTTACATGAAAAGATCTCGGCTTCAAAAAAGTTGAAAATTTTCATGCAGTATTTCGGCTTCAAAAAAATGGAACATTTTCATGAAAAGATTTCGGCTTCAAAAAGTTGAAAATTTTCATGAAAAGATTTCTGCTTCAAAAAAGTTGAAAATTTTCATGACAGGATTTTGGCTTCAAAAAGGTTGAAAACTTTCATGAACTATTTCGACTTCAAAAAAGTCGAAGATTTTCATGAAAAGATTTCGGCTTCAAAAAAGTTGAAAATTTTCATGAAGTATTTCGGCTGCAAAAAAATGGAACATTTTCATGAAAAGATTTCGGCTTCAAAAAAGTTGAACATTTTCATGAAAAGATTTCGGTTTCAAAAAAGTTGAAAATTTACATGAAAAGATTTCGGCTTCAAAAAAGTTGAAAATTTTCATGAAAAGATTTCGGTTTCAAAAAGTTGAAAATTTTCATGAAAAGATCTCGGCTTTAAAAAAGTTGAACATTTTCATGAAAAGATTTCGGCTTCAAAAAAGTTGACCATTTTCATGAAAAGATTTCAGCTTCAAAAAAGTTGAAAATTTTCATGAAAAGATTTCGGTTTCAAAAAGTTGAAAATTTTCATGAAAAGATTTCTGCTTCAAAAAAGTTGAAAATTTACATGAAAAGATTTCGGCTTCAAAAAGTTGAAAATTTTCATGAAAAGATTTCGGCTTCAAAAAAGTTGACCATTTTCATGAAAAGATTTCGGCTCCAAAAAAGTTGAAAATTTTCATGAAAAGATTTCGGCTTCAAAAAGTTGAAAATTTTCATGAAAAGATCTCGGCTTCAAAAAAGTTGAACATTTTCATGAAAAGATTTCGGCTTCAAAAAAGTTGAAAATTTTCATGAAAAGATTTCAGCTTCAAAAAAGTTGAAAATTTTCATGAAAAGATTTCTGCTTCAAAAAAGTTGAAAATTTTCATGAAGTATTTCGGCTTCAAAAAAATGAAACATTTTCATGAAAAGATTTCGGCTTCAAAAAAGTTAAAAAATTTCATGAAGTATTTCGGCTTCAAAAAAATGGAACATTTTCATGAAAAGATTTCGGCTTCAAAAAAGTTGAACATTTTCATGAAAAGATTTCGGCTTCAAAAAAGTTGAAAATTTTCATGAAGAATTTCGGCTTCAAAAAAATGGAACATATTCATGAAAAGATTTCGGCTTCAAAAAACTTGAACATTTTCATGAAAAGATTTCGGTTTCAAAAAAGTTGAAATTTTCATGAAGTATTTCGGCTTCAAAAAAATGGAACATTTTCATGAAAAGATTTCGGCTTCAAAAAAGTTGAACATTTTCATGAAAAGATTTCGGCTTCAAAAAAGTTGAAAATTTTCATGAAAAGATCTCGGCTTCAAAAAAGTTGAACATTTTCATGAAAAGATTTCGGCTTCAAAAAAGTTGAAAATTTTCATGAAAAGATTTCAGCTTCAAAAAAGTTGAACATTTTCATGACAGGATTTTGGCTTTACAAAAAATAAAAATTTTCATGAAGTATTTCAGCTTCAAAAAGGTTGAAAACTTTCATGAACTATTTCGACTTCAAAAAAGTCGAAGATTTTCATGAAGTATTTCGGTTGCAAAAAAATGGAACATTTTCATGAAAAGATTTAGGCTTCAAAAAAGTTGAAAATTTTCATGAAGTATTTCGGTTGCAAAAAAATGGAACATTTTCATGAAAAGATTTCGGCTTCAAAAAAGTTGAAAATTTTCATGAAAAGATTTCGGTTTCAAAAAGTTGAAAATTTTCATGAAAAGATCTCGGCTTCAAAAAAGTTGAACATTTTCATGAAAAGATTTCGGTTTCAAAAAGTTGAACATTTTCATGAAAAGATTTCGGCTTCAAAAAGGTTGAAAACTTTTATGAACTATTTCGACTTCAAAAAAGTCGAAGATTTTCATGAAAAGATTTCGGCTGCAAAAAAGTCTAAAATTTTCATGAAAAGATTTATGCTTCAAAAAAGATGAAAATTTTCATGAAAAGATTTCGGCTTCAAAAAGTTGAAAATTTTCATGAAAAGATTTCGGCTTCAAAAAAGTTGACCATTTTCATGAAAAGATTTCGGCTTCAAAAAAGTTGAAAATTTTCATGAAAAGATCTCGGCTTCAAAAAAGTTGAACATTTTCATGAAAAGATTTCGGCTTCAAAAAAGTTGAAAATTTTCATGAAAAGATTTTGGTTTCAAAAAAGTTGAAAATTTTCATGAAAAGATTTCGGCTTCAAAAAAGTTGAAAATTTTCATGAAGTATTTCGGCTTCAAAAAAGTTGACCATTTTCATGAAAAGATTTCGGCTTCAAAAAAGTTGAAAATTTTCATGAAAAGATTTCGGCTTCAAAAAAGTTGACCATTTTCATGAAAAGATTTCGGCTTCAAAAAAGTTGAATATTTTCATGAAAAGATCTCGGCTTCAAAAAAGTTGAACATTTTCATGAAAAGATTTCGGCTTCAAAAAAGTTGAAAATTTTCATGACAGGATTTTGGCTTTACAAAAAATAAAAATTTTCATAAAGTATTTCAGCTTCAAAAAGGTTGAAAACTTTCATGAACTATTAAGACTTCAAAAAAGTCGAAGAATTTCATGAAAAGATTTCTGCTTCAAAAAAGTTAACGATTTTCATGAAAAGATCTCGGCTTCAAAAAAGTTGAACATTTTCATGAAAAGATTTCGGCTTCAAAAAAGTTGACCATTTTCATGAAAAGATTTCAGCTTCAAAAAAGTTGAAAATTTTCATGAAAAGATTTCGGTTTCAAAAAGTTGAAAATTTTCATGAAAAGATTTCGGCTTCAAAAAGGTTGAAAACTTTCATGAACTATTTCGACTTCAAAAAAGTCGAAGATTTTCATGAAAAGATTTAGGCTTCAAAAAAGTTGAAAATTTTCATGAAGTATTTCGGTTGCAAAAAAATGGAACATTTTCATTAAAAGATTTCGGCTTCAAAAAAGTCTAAGATTTTCATGAAAAGATTTCGGCTTCAAAAAAGTTGAAAATTTTCATGAAAAGATTTCGGTTTCAAAAAGTTGAAAATTTTCATGAAAAGATCTCGGCTTCAAAAAAGTTGAACATTTTCATGAAAAGATTTCGGTTTCAAAAAGTTGAAAATTCTCATGAAAAGATTTCGGCTTCAAAAAGGTTGAAAACTTTTATGAACTATTTCGACTTCAAAAAAGTCGAAGATTTTCATGAAAAGATTTCGGCTGCAAAAAAGTCTAAAATTTTCATGAAAAGATTTATGCTTCAAAAAAGATCAAAATTTTAATGAAAAGATTTCGGCTTCAAAAAGTTGAAAATTTTCATGAAAAGATTTCGGTTTCAAAAAAGTTGACCATTTTCATGAAAAGATTTCGGCTTCAAAAAAGTTGACCATTTTCATGAAAAGATTTCTGCTTCAAAAAAGTTGAAAATTTTCATGACAGGATTTTGGCTTCAAAAAGGTTGAAAACTTTCATGAACTATTTCGACTTCAAAAAAGTCGAAGATTTTCATGAAAAGATTTAGGCTTCAAAAAAGTTGAAAATTTTCATGAAGTATTTCGGTTGCAAAAAAATGGAACATTTTCATGAAAAGATTTCGGTTTCAAAAAGTTGAAAATTTTCATGAAAAGATTTCGGCTTCAAAAAGGTTGAAAACTTTCATGAACTATTTCGACTTCAAAAAAGTCGAAGATTTTCATGAATAGATTTCGGCTTCAAAAAAGTTGAAAATTTTCATGAAAAGATTTATGCTTCAAAAAAATGGAACATTTTCATGAAAAGATTTATGCTTCAAAAAAATGGAACATTTTCATGAAAAGATTTCGGCTTCAAAAAGTTGAAAATTTTCATGAAAAGATTTCGGCTTCAAAAACGTTGACCATTTTCATGAAAAGATTTCGGCTTCAAAAAAGTTGAAAATTTTCATGAAAAGATTTCGGTTTCAAAAAGATGAAAATTTTCATGAAAAGATCTCGGCTTCAAAAAAGTTGAACATTTTCATGAAAAGATTTCGGCTTCAAAAAAGTTGAAAATTTTCATGAAAAGATTTTGGTTTCAAAAAAGTTGAAAATTTTCATGAAAAGATTTCGGCTTCAAAAAAGTTGAAAATTTTCATGAAGTATTTCGGCTTCAAAAAAGTTGACCATTTTCATGAAAAGATTTCGGCTTCAAAAAAGTTGAAAATTTTCATGAAAAGATTTCGGCTTCAAAAAAGTTGACCATTTTCATGAAAAGATTTCGGCTTCAAAAAAGTTGAATATTTTCATGAAAAGATCTCGGCTTCAAAAAAGTTGAACATTTTCATGAAGTATTTCGGCTTCAAAAAAGTTGACCATTTTCATGAAAAGATTTCGGCTTCAAAAAAGTTGAAAATTTTCATGAAAAGATTTCGGCTTCAAAAAAGTTGACCATTTTCATGAAAAGATTTCGGCTTCAAAAAAGTTGAATATTTTCATGAAAAGATCTCGGCTTCAAAAAAGTTGAATATTTTCATGAAAAGATCTCGGCTTCAAAAAAGTTGAACATTTTCATGAAAAGATTTCGGCTTCAAAAAAGTTGACCATTTTCATGAAAAGATTTCAGCTTCAAAAAAGTTGAAAATTTTCATGAAAAGATTTTGGCTTTACAAAAAATAAAAATTTTCATAAAGTATTTCAGCTTCAAAAAGGTTGAAAACTTTCATGAACTATTTCGACTTCAAAAAAGTCGAAGAATTTCATGAAAAGATTTAGGCTTCAAAAAAGTTGAAAATTTTCATGAAGTATTTCGGTTGCAAAAAAATGGAACATTTTCATGAAAAGATTTCTGCTTCAAAAAAGTTGAAAATTTTCATGAAAAGATTTCGGTTTCAAAAAGTTGAAAATTTTCATGAAAAGATTTCGGCTTCAAAAAGGTTGAAAACTTTCATGAACTATTTCGACTTCAAAAAAGTCGAAGATTTTCATGAAAAGATTTCGGCTGCAAAAAAGTCTAAAATTTTCATGAAAAGATTTCTGCTTCAAAAAAGATGAAAAGTTTCATGAAAAGATTTCGGCTTCAAAAAGTTGAAAATTTTCATGAAAAGATTTCGGCTTCAAAAAAGTCGAAGATTTTCATGACAGGATTTTGGCTTTACAAAAAGTAAAAATTTTCATAAAGTATTTCAGCTTCAAAAAGGTTGAAAACTTTCATGAACTATTTCGACTTCAAAAAAGTCGAAGATTTTCATGAAAAGATTTCGGTTGCAAAAAAATGGAACATTTTCATGAAAAGATTTCGGCTTCAAAAAAGTTGAACATTTTCATGAAAAGATTTCTGCTTCAAAAAAGTTGAAAATTTACATGAAAAGATTTTGGTTTCAAAAAGTTGAAAATTTTCATGAAAAGATTTCAGCTTCAAAAAGGTTGAAAACTTTCATGAACTATTTCGACTTCAAAAAAGTCGAAGATTTTCATGAAAAGATTTCGGCTTCAAAAAAGTTGAACATTTTCATGAAAAGATTTCTGCTTCAAAAAAGTTGAAAATTTTCATGACAGGATTTTGGCTTTAAAAAAAGTAGAAATTTTCATAAAGTATTTCGGCTTCAAAAAGGTTGAAAACTTTCATGAACTATTTCGGCTTCAAATAAGTCGAAGATTTTCATGAAAAGATTTCTGCTACAAAAAAGTTGAACATTTTCATGAAAAGATTTCTGCTTCAAAAAAGTTGAAAATTTACATGAAAAGATTTCGACTTCAAAAAAGTCTAAGATTCTCATGAAAAGATTTCTGCTTCAAAAAAGTTGAAAATTTTCATGAAAAGATTTCGGCTGCAAAAAGTTGAAAATTTTCATGAAAAGATTTCGGCTTCAAAAAAGTTGAAGATTTTCATGAAAAGATTTCGGCTTCAAAAAAGTTGAAAATTTTCATGAAGTATTTCGGCTTCAAAAAAATGGAACATTTTCATGAAAAGATTTCTGCTTCAAAAAAATGGAACATTTTCATGAAAAGATTTCGGCTTCAAAAAAGTTGAAAATTTACATGAAAAGATTTTGGTTTCAAAAAGTTGAAAATTTTCATGAAAAGATTTCAGCTTCAAAAATGTTGAAAACTTTCATGAACTATTTCGACTTCAAAAAAGTCGAAGATTTTCATGAAAAGATTTCGGCTTCAAAAAAGTTGAACATTTTCATGAAGTATTTCGGCTGCAAAAAAGTTGAAAATTTTCATGAAAAGATTTCTGCTTCAAAAAAGTTGAAAATTTTCATGACAGGATTTTGGCTTTAAAAAAAGTAAAAATTTTCATAAAGTATTTCGGCTTCAAAAAGGTTGAAAACTTTCATGAACTATTTCGGCTTCAAATAAGTCGAAGATTTTCATGAAAAGATTTCTGCTACAAAAAAGTTGAACATTTTCATGAAAAGATTTCTGCTTCAAAAAAGTTGAAAATTTACATGAAAAGATTTCGACTTCAAAAAAGTCTAAGATTTTCATGAAAAGATTTCTGCTTCAAAAAAGTTGAAAATTTTCATGAAAAGATTTCGGCTGCAAAAAGTTGAAAATTTTCATGAAAAGATTTCGGCTTCAAAAAAGTTGAACATTTTCATGAAAAGATTTCGGCTTCAAAAAAGTTGAAAATTTTCATGAAGTATTTCGGCTTCAAAAAAATGGAACATTTTCATGAAAAGATTTCTGCTTCAAAAAAGTTGAAAATTTACATGAAAAGATTTCGACTTCAAAAAAGTCTAAGATTTTCATGAAAAGATTTCTGCTTCAAAAAAGTTGAAAATTTTCATGAAAAGATTTCGGCTTCAAAAAGTTGAAAATTTTCATGAAAAGATTTCGGCTTCAAAAAAGTTGAAAATTTTCATGAAAAGATTTCGGTTTCAAAATAGTTGAAAATTTTCATGAAAAGATTTCGGCTTCAAAAAGGTTGAAAATTTTCATGAAAAGATTTCTGATTCAAAAAAGTTGAAGATTTTCATGAAAAGATTTCTGCTTCAAAAAAGTTGAAAATTTTCATGACAGGATTTTAGCTTTAAAAAAGTGAAACATTTTCATGAAGTATTTCTGCTTCAAAAAGGTTGAAAACTTTCATGAACTATATCGGCTTCAAAAAAGTCGAAGATTTTCATGAAAAGATTTCGGCTTCAAAAAAATGGAACATTTTCATGAAAAGATTTCTGCTTCAAAAAAGTTGAAAATTTACATGAAAAGATTTCGACTTCAAAAAAGTCTAAGATTTTCATGAAAAGATTTCTGCTTCAAAAAAGTTGAAAATTTTCATGAAAAGATTTCGGCTTCAAAAAGTTGAAGATTTTCATGAAAAGATTTCGGCTTCAAAAAAGTTGAAAATTTTCATGAAAAGATTTCGGTTTCAAAAAGTTGAAAATTTTCATGAAAAGATTTCGGCTTCAAAAAGGTTGAAAATTTTCATGAAAAGATTTCTGATTCAAAAAAGTTGAAGATTTTCATGAAAAGATTTCTGCTTCAAAAAAGTTGAAAATTTTCATGACAGGATTTTAGCTTTAAAAAGTTAAAAATTTTCATGAAGTATTTCTGCTTCAAATAGGTTGAAAACTTTCATGAACTATATCGGCTTCAAAAAAGTCGAAGATTTTCATGAAAAGATTTCGGCTTCAAAAAAATGGAACATTTTCATGAAAAGATTTCGGCTTCAAAAAACTTGAACATTTTCATGAAAAGATTTCTGCTTCAAAAAAGTTGAAAATTTTCATGAAAAGATTTCGGTTTCAAAAAGTTGAAAATTTTCATGAAAAGATCTCGGCTTCAAAAAAGTCGAAGATTTTCATGAAAAGATTTCGGCTTCAAAAAAGATGAAAATTTTCATGAAAAGATTTCGGCTTCAAAAAAGTTGAAAATTTTCATGAAAAGATTTCGGTTTCAAAAAGTTGAAAATTTTCATGAAAAGATCTCGGCTTCAAAAAAGTCGAAGATTTTCATGAAAAGATTTCGGCTTCAAAAAAGATGAAAATTTTCATGAAAAGATTTCGGCTTCAAAAAAGTTGAAAATTTTCATGACAGGATTTTAGCTTTAAAAAAGGTAAAAATTTTCATGAAGTATTTCGGCTTCAAAAAGGTTGAAAACTTTCATGAAGTATTTCAGCTTCAAAAAAGTCGAAGATTTTCATGAAAAGATTTCTGCTTCAAAAAAGTTTAAAATTTTCATGAAAAGATTTCGGTTTCAAAAAGTTGAAAATTTTCATGAAAAGATCTAGGCTTCAAAAAAGTTGAAGATTTTCATGAAAAGATTTCGGCTTCAAAAAAGTTGAAAATTTTCATGAAGTATTTCGGCTGCAAAAAAGTCTAAAATTTTCATGAAAATATTTATGCTTCAAAAAAGATGAAAATTTTCATGAAAAGATTTCGGCTTCAAAAAAGTTGAAAATTTTCATGACAGGATTTTAGCTTTAAAAAAGGTAAAAATTTTCATGAAGTATTTCGGCTTCAAAAAGGTTGAAAACTTTCATGAAAAGATTTCGGCTTCAAAAAAGTTGAAGATTTTCATGAAAAGATTTCGGCTTCAAAAAAGTTGAACATTTTCATGAAAAGATTTCGGCTTCAAAAGATTTGAAAATTTTCATGAAGTATTTCGGCTTCAAAAAAGATGAAAACTTTCATGAAGTTTTTCGGCTTCAAAAAAGTTGAAAAATTACATGAAAAGATTTCAGCTTCAAAAAAGTTCAAAATTTTCAAGTACTATTTCTGCTTCAAAAAAGTTGAAAATTTTCATGAAAAGATTTCGGCTTCAAAAAAGTTGAAAATTTTCATGAAAAGATTTCGGCTTCAAAAAAGTTGAAAACTTTCATGAAGTTTTTCGGCTTTAAAAAAGTTCAAGATTTTTATGAAAAGATTTCTGCTTCAAAAAAGTTGAAAATTTTCATGAAAAGATTTCTGCATCAAAAAGTTGAAAATTTTCATGAACTATTTCTGCTTCAAAATAGTTGAACATTTTCATGAAAAGATTTTGGCTTCAAAAAAGTTCAAAATTTTCATGAACTATTTCTGCTTCAAAAAAGTTGAAAATTTTCATGAAAAGATTTCTGCTTCAAAAAAGTTGAAAATTTTCATGAAAAGATTTTGGCTTCAAAAAAGTTGAAAATTTTCATGAAAAGATTTCGGCTTCAAAAAAGTTGAAAATTTTAATGAACTATTTCTGCTTCAAAAAAGTTGAAAATTTTCATGAAAAGATTTTGGCTTCAAAAGATTTCAAAATTTTCATGAAGTATTTCGGCTTCAAAAAAGTTGAAAACTTTCATGAAGTTTTTCGGCTTCAAAAAAGTTGAAAATTTTCATGAAAAGATTTCGGCTTCAAAAAAGTTGAAAATTTTCATGAAAAGATTTCGGCTTCAAAAAAGTTGAAAATTTTCATGAACTATGTCTTTTTCAAAAAAGTTGAAAATTTTCATGAAAAGATTTCGGCTTCAAAAAAGTTGAAAATTTTCATGAAAAGATTTCGGCTTCAAAAAAGTTCAAAATTTTTATGAACTATTTCGGCTTCAAAAAAGTTGAAAAATTTAATGAAAAGATTTCTGCTTCAAAAAAGTTGAAAATTTTCATGAAAAGATTTCAGCTTCAAAAAGGTTGAAAATTTTCATGAACTATTTCTGTTTCAAAAAAGTTGAAAATTTTCATGAAAAGATTTAGGCTTCAAAAAAGTTCAAAATTTTCATGAACTATTTCTGCTTCAAAAAAGTTGAAAAATTTAATGAAATGATTTCGCCTTCAAAAAAGTTGAAAATTTTCATGAAAAGATTTCTGCTTCAAAAAAGTTGAAAATTTTCATGAAGTATTTCGGCTTCAAAAGATTTGAAAATTTTCATGAAGTATTTCGGCTTCAAAAAAGTTGAAAATTTTCATGAAAAGATTTCTGCTTCAAAAAAGTTGAAAATTTTCATGAAAAGATTTCGGCTTCAAAAAAGTTCAAAATTTTTATGAAATATTTCTGCTTCAAAAAAGTTGAAAATTTTCATGAACTATTTCTGTTTCAAAAAAGTTGAAAATTTTCATGAAAAGATTTCGGCTTCAAAAGATTTGAAGATTTTCATGAAGTATTTCGGCTTCAAAAAAGTTGAAAACTTTCATGAAGTTTTTCGGCTTTAAAAAAGTTGAAGATTTTTATGAAAAGATTTCTGCTTCAAAAAAGTTGAAAATTTTCATGAAAAGATTTCTGCATCAAAAAAGTTGAAAATTTTCATGAACTATTTCTGTTTCAAAAAAGTTGAAAATTTTCATGAAAAGATTTCGGCTTCAAAAGATTTGAAGATTTTCATGAAGTATTTCGGCTTCAAAAAAGTTGAAAACTTTCATGAAGTTTTTCGGCTTTAAAAAAGTTGAAGATTTTTATGAAAAGATTTCTGCTTCAAAAAAGTTGAAAATTTTCATGAAAAGATTTCTGCATCAAAAAAGTTGAAAATTTTCATGAACTATTTCTGCTTCAAAAAAGTTGAAAATTTTCATGAACTATTTCTGCTTCAAAATAGTTGAACATTTTCATGAAAAGATTTCGGCTTCAAAAAAGTTCAAAATTTTCATGAACTATTTCTGCTTCAAAAAAGTTGAAAATTTTCATGAAAAGATTTCACCTTCAAAAAAGTTGAAAATTTTCATGAAAAGATTTCTGCTTCAAAAAAGTTGAAAATTTTCAAGAAGTATTTCGGCTTCAAAAAAGTCTAAGATTTTCATGAAAAGATTTCGGCTTCAAAAGATTTGAAAATTTTCATGAAGTATTTCGGCTTCAAAAAAGTCAAAGATTTTCATGAAAAGATTTCTGCCTCAAAAAATTTGAAAATTTTTATGAAAATATTTCTGCATCAAAAAAGTTGAAAATTTTCATGAAAAGATTTTGGCTTCAAAAAAGTTGAAAATTTTCATGAAAAGATTTCTGCTTCAAAAAAGTTGAAAATTTTCATGAAAAGATTTCGGCTTCAAAAAAGTTCAAAATTTTCATGAACTATTTCTGCTTCAAAAAAGTCTAAAATTTTCATGAAAAGATTTCGGCTTCAAAAAAGTTGAAGATTTTCATGAAAAGATTTCGGCTTCAAAAAAGTTCAAAATTTTTATGAACTATTTCGGCTTCAAAAAAGTTGAAAATTTTCATGAACTATTTCTGCTTCAAAAAAGTTGAAAATGTTCATGGAAAGATTTCTGCTTCAAAAAAGTTCAAAATTTTCATGAACTATTTCTGCTTCAAACAAGTTGAAAATTTTCATGAAAAGATTTCTGCTTCAAAAAAGTTGAAAATTTTCATGAAAAGATTTCGGCTTCAAAAAAGTTGAAAATTTTCATGAACTATTTCTGCTTCAAAAAAGTTGAAAAATTTAATGAAATGATTTCGGCTTCAAAAAAGTTTAAAATTTTTCATGAAAAGATTTCGGCTTCAAAAAAGTTCAAAATTTTCATGAACTATTTCTGCTTCAAAAAAGTCAAAAATTTTCATGAAAAGATTTCTGCTTCAAAAAAGTTGAAAATTTTCATGAAAAGATTTCGGCTTCAAAAGATTTGAAGATTTTCATGAAGTATTTCGGCTTCAAAAAAGTTGAAAACTTTCATGATGTTTTTCGGCTTTAAAAAAGTCGAAGATTTTCATGAAAAGATTTCTGCTTCAAAAAAGTTGAAAATTTTCATGAAAAGATTTCGGCTTCAAAAAAGTTGAACATTTTCATGAAAAGATTTTGGCTTCAAAAAAGTTGAAAATTTTCATGAACTATTTCTGCTTCAAAATAGTTGAACATTTTCATGAAAAGATTTTGGCTTCAAAAAAGTTCAAAATTTTCATGAACTATTTCTGCTTCAAAAAAGTTGAAAATTTTCATGAAAAGATTTCACCTTCAAAAAAGTTGAAAATGTTCATGAAAAGATTTCTGCTTCAAAAAAGTTGAAAATTTTCAAGAAGTATTTCGGCTTCAAAAAAGTCTAAGATTTTCATGAAAAGATTTCTGCATCAAAAAAGTTGAAAATTTTCATGAACTATTTCTGCTTCAAAATAGTTGAACATTTTCATGAAAAGATTTTGGCTTCAAAAAAGTTGAAAATTTTCATGAACTATTTCTGCTTCAAAAAAGTTGAAAATTTTCATGAACTATTTCTGCTTCAAAATAGTTGAACATTTTCATGAAAAGATTTCGGCTTCAAAAAAGTTCAAAATTTTCATGAACTATTTCTGCTTCAAAAAAGTTGAAAATTTTCATGAAAAGATTTCACCTTCAAAAAAGTTGAAAATTTTCATGAAAAGATTTCTGCTTCAAAAAAGTTGAAAATTTTCAAGAAGTATTTCGGCTTCAAAAAAGTCTAAGATTTTCATGAAAAGATTTCGGCTTCAAAAGATTTGAAAATTTTCATGAAGTATTTCGGCTTCAAAAAAGTCAAAGATTTTCATGAAAAGATTTCTGCCTCAAAAAATTTGAAAATTTTTATGAAAATATTTCTGCATCAAAAAAGTTGAAAATTTTCATGAAAAGATTTTGGCTTCAAAAAAGTTGAAAATTTTCATGAAAAGATTTCTGCTTCAAAAAAGTTGAAAATTTTCATGAAAAGATTTCGGCTTCAAAAAAGTTCAAAATTTTCATGAACTATTTCTGCTTCAAAAAAGTCTAAAATTTTCATGAAAAGATTTCGGCTTCAAAAAAGTTGAAGATTTTCATGAAAAGATTTCGGCTTCAAAAAAGTTCAAAATTTTTATGAACTATTTCGGCTTCAAAAAAGTTGAAAATTTTCATGAACTATTTCTGCTTCAAAAAAGTTGAAAATGTTCATGGAAAGATTTCTGCTTCAAAAAAGTTCAAAATTTTCATGAACTATTTCTGCTTCAAACAAGTTGAAAATTTTCATGAAAAGATTTCTGCTTCAAAAAAGTTGAAAAATTTAATGAAATGATTTCGGCTTCAAAAAAGTTTAAAATTTTTCATGAAAAGATTTCGGCTTCAAAAAAGTTCAAAATTTTCATGAACTATTTCTGCTTCAAAAAAGTCTAAAATTTTCATGAAAAGATTTCGGCTTCAAAAAAGTTGAAGATTTTCATGAAAAGATTTCGGCTTCAAAAAAGTTGAAAATTTTTATGAACTATTTCGGCTTCAAAAAAGTTGAAAATTTTCATGAACTATTTCTGCTTCAAAAAAGTTGAAAATGTTCATGGAAAGATTTCTGCTTCAAAAAAGTTCAAAATTTTCATGAACTATTTCTGCTTCAAACAAGTTGAAAATTTTCATGAACTATTTCTGCTTCAAAAAAGTTGAAAAATTTAATGAAATGATTTCGGCTTCAAAAAAGTTTAAAATTTTTCATGAAAAGATTTCGGCTTCAAAAAAGTTGAAAATTTTCATGAAAAGATTTCACCTTCAAAAAAGTTGAAAATTTTCATGAAAAGATTTCTGCTTCAAAAAAGTTGAAAATTTTCAAGAAGTATTTCGGCTTCAAAAAAGTCTAAGATTTTCATGAAAAGATTTCGGCTTCAAAAGATTTGAAAATTTTCATGAAGTATTTCGGCTTCAAAAAAGTCAAAGATTTTCATGAAAAGATTTCTGCCTCAAAAAATTTGAAAATTTTTATGAAAATATTTCTGCATCAAAAAAGTTGAAAATTTTCATGAAAAGATTTTGGCTTCAAAAAAGTTGAAAATTTTCATGAAAAGATTTCTGCTTCAAAAAAGTTGAAAATTTTCATGAAAAGATTTCGGCTTCAAAAAAGTTCAAAATTTTCATGAACTATTTCTGCTTCAAAAAAGTCTAAAATTTTCATGAAAAGATTTCGGCTTCAAAAAAGTTGAAGATTTTCATGAAAAGATTTCGGCTTCAAAAAAGTTCAAAATTTTTATGAACTATTTCGGCTTCAAAAAAGTTGAAAATTTTCATGAACTATTTCTGCTTCAAAAAAGTTGAAAATGTTCATGGAAAGATTTCTGCTTCAAAAAAGTTCAAAATTTTCATGAACTATTTCTGCTTCAAACAAGTTGAAAATTTTCATGAAAAGATTTCTGCTTCAAAAAAGTTGAAAAATTTAATGAAATGATTTCGGCTTCAAAAAAGTTTAAAATTTTTCATGAAAAGATTTCGGCTTCAAAAAAGTTCAAAATTTTCATGAACTATTTCTGCTTCAAAAAAGTCTAAAATTTTCATGAAAAGATTTCGGCTTCAAAAAAGTTGAAGATTTTCATGAAAAGATTTCGGCTTCAAAAAAGTTGAAAATTTTTATGAACTATTTCGGCTTCAAAAAAGTTGAAAATTTTCATGAACTATTTCTGCTTCAAAAAAGTTGAAAATGTTCATGGAAAGATTTCTGCTTCAAAAAAGTTCAAAATTTTCATGAACTATTTCTGCTTCAAACAAGTTGAAAATTTTCATGAACTATTTCTGCTTCAAAAAAGTTGAAAAATTTAATGAAATGATTTCGGCTTCAAAAAAGTTTAAAATTTTTCATGAAAAGATTTCGGCTTCAAAAAAGTTCAAAATTTTCATGAACTATTTCTGCTTCAAAAAAGTCAAAAAATTTTCATGAAAAGATTTCGGCTTCAAAAAAGTTGAAAATTTTCATGAAAAGATTTCGGCTTCAAAAAAGTTCAAAATTTTTATGAACTATTTCGGCTTCAAAAAAGTTGAAAATTTTCATGAACTATTTCTGCTTCAAAAAAGTTGAAAATGTTCATGGAAAGATTTCTGCTTCAAAAAAGTTCAAAATTTTCATGAACTATTTCTGCTTCAAAAAATTTGAAAATTTTCATGAAAAGATTTCGGCTTCAAAAGATTTGAAGATTTTCATGAAGTATTTCGGCTACAAAAAAGTTGAAAACTTTCATGAAGTTTTTCGGCTTTAAAAAAGTCGAAGATTTTCATGAAAAGATTTCTGCTTCAAAAAAGTTGAAAATTTTCATGAAAAGATTTCGGCTTCAAAAAAGTTCAAAATTTTCATGAACTATTTCTGCTTCAAAAAAGTTGAACATTTTCATGAAAAGATTTCGGCTTCAAAAAAGTTGAAGATTTTCATGAAAAGATTTCGGCTTCAAAAAAGTTCAAAATTTTTATGAACTATTTCTGCTTCAAAAAAGTTGAAAATTTTCATGAACTATTTCTGCTTCAAAAAAGTTGAAAATTTTCATGAACTATTTCTGCTTCAAAAAAGTTGAAAATGTTCATGGAAAGATTTCTGCTTCAAAAGATTTGAAGATTTTCATGAAGTATTTCGGCTTCAAAAAAGTTGAAAACTTTCATGAAGTTTTTCGGCTTTAAAAAAGTCGAAGATTTTCATGAAAAGATTTCTGCTTCAAAAAAGTTGAAAATTTTCATGAAAAGATTTTGGCATCAAAAAAGTTGAAAATTTTCATGAACTATATTTGCTTCAAAATAGTTGAAAATTTTCATGAAATGATTTCGGCTTCAAAAGATTTGAAGATTTTCATGAAGTATTTCGGCTTCAAAAAAGTTGAAAACTTTCATGATGTTTTTCGGCTTTAAAAAAGTCGAAGATTTTCATGAAAAGATTTCTGCTTCAAAAAAGTTGAAAATTTTCATGAAAAGATTTCGGCTTCAAAAAAGTTGAACATTTTCATGAAAAGATTTTGGCTTCAAAAAAGTTGAAAATTTTCATGAACTATTTCTGCTTCAAAATAGTTGAACATTTTCATGAAAAGATTTTGGCTTCAAAAAAGTTCAAAATTTTCATGAACTATTTCTGCTTCAAAAAAGTTGAAAATTTTCATGAAAAGATTTCACCTTCAAAAAAGTTGAAAATTTTCATGAAAAGATTTCTGCTTCAAAAAAGTTGAAAATTTTCAAGAAGTATTTCGGCTTCAAAAAAGTCTAAGATTTTCATGAAAAGATTTCTGCTTCAAAAAAGTTGAACATTTTCATGAAAAGATTTCGGCTTCAAAAGATTTGAAAATTTTCATGAAGTATTTCGGCTTCAAAAAAGTCAAAGATTTTCATGAAAAGATTTCTGCCTCAAAAAGTTTGAAAATTTTTATGAAAATATTTCTGCATCAAAAAAGTTGAAAATTTTCATGAAAAGATTTTGGCTTCAAAAAAGTTGAAAATTTTCATGAAAAGATTTCTGCTTCAAAAAAGTTGAAAATTTTCATGAAAAGATTTCGGCTTCAAAAAAGTTCAAAATTTTCATGAACTATTTCTGCTTCAAAAAAGTCTAAAATTTTCATGAAAAGATTTCGGCTTCAAAAAAGTTGAAGATTTTCATGAAAAGATTTCGGCTTCAAAAAAGTTCAAAATTTTTATGAACTATTTCGGCTTCAAAAAAGTTGAAAATTTTCATGAACTATTTCTGCTTCAAAAAAGTTGAAAATGTTCATGGAAAGATTTCTGCTTCAAAAAAGTTCAACATTTTCATGAACTATTTCTGCTTCAAACAAGTTGAAAATTTTCATGAAAAGATTTCTGCTTCAAAAAAGTTGAAAATTTTCATGAAAAGATTTAGGCTTCAAAAAAGTTCAAAATTTTCATGAACTATTTCTGCTTCAAAAAAGTTGAAAAATTTAATGAAATGATTTCGGCTTCAAAAAAGTTTAAAATTTTTCATGAAAAGATTTCGGCTTCAAAAAAGTTCAAAATTTTCATGAACTATTTCTGCTTCAAAAAAGTCAAAAAATTTTCATGAAAAGATTTCGGCTTCAAAAAAGTTGAAAATTTTCATGAAAAGATTTCGGCTTCAAAAAAGTTCAAAATTTTTATGAACTATTTCGGCTTCAAAAAAGTTGAAAATTTTCATGAACTATTTCTGCTTCAAAAAAGTTGAAAATGTTCATGGAAAGATTTCTGCTTCAAAAAAGTTCAAAATTTTCATGAACTATTTCTGCTTCAAAAAATTTGAAAATTTTCATGAAAAGATTTCGGCTTCAAAAGATTTGAAGATTTTCATGAAGTATTTCGGCTACAAAAAAGTTGAAAACTTTCATGAAGTTTTTCGGCTTTAAAAAAGTCGAAGATTTTCATGAAAAGATTTCTGCTTCAAAAAAGTTGAAAATTTTCATGAAAAGATTTCGGCATCAAAAAAGTTGAAAATTTTCATGAACTATTTCTGCTTCAAAATAGTTGAACATTTTCATGAAAAGATTTCGGCTTCAAAAGATTTGAAAATTTTCATGAAGAATTTCGGCTTCAAAAAAGTTGAAAACTTTCATGAAGTTTTTCGGCTTCAAAAAAGTCAAAGATTTTCATGAACTATTTCTGCTTCAAAAAAGTTGAAAATGTTCATGGAAAGATTCCTGCTTCAAAAAAGTTCAAAATTTTCATGAACTATTTCTGCTTCAAACAAGTTGAAAATTTTCATGAAAAGATTTCTGCTTCAAAAAAGTTGAAAATTTTCATGAAAAGATTTAGGCTTCAAAAAAGTTCAAAATTTTCATGAACTATTTCTGCTTCAAAAAAGTTGAAAAATTTCATGAAAAGATTTCTGCTTCAAAAAAGTTTAAAATTTTTCATGAAAAGATTTCGGCTTCAAAAAAGTTCAAAATTTTCATGAACTATTTCTGCTTCAAAAAAGTCAAAAATTTTCATGAAAAGATTTCGGCTTCAAAAAAGTTGAAAATTTTCATGAAAAGATTTCTGCTTCAAAAAAGTTGAAAATTTTCATGAACTATTTCTGCTTCAAAAAAGTTGAAAAATTTAATGAAATGATTTCGGCATCAAAAAAGTTTAAAATTTTTCATGAAAAGATTTCGGCTTCAAAAAAGTTCAAAATTTTCATGAACTATTTCTACTTCAAAAAAGTCAAAAATTTTCATGAAAAGATTTCGGCTTCAAAAAAGTTGAAAATTTTCATGAAAAGATTTCGGCTTCAAAAAAGTTCAAAATTTTTATGAACTATTTCGGCTTCAAAAAAGTTGAAAATTTTCATGAACTATTTCTGCTTCAAAAAAGTTGAAAATGTTCATGGAAAGATTTCTGCTTCAAAAAAGTTCAAAATTTTCATGAACTATTTCTGCTTCAAAAAAATTGAAAATTTTCATGAAAAGATTTCGGCTTCAAAAGATTTGAAGATTTTCATGAAGTATTTCGGCTACAAAAAAGTTGAAAACTTTCATGAAGTTTTTCGGCTTTAAAAAAGTCGAAGATTTTCATGAAAAGATTTCTGCTTCAAAAAAGTTGAAAATTTTCATGAAAAGATTTCGGCATCAAAAAAGTTGAAAATTTTCATGAACTATTTCTGCTTCAAAATAGTTGAACATTTTCATGAAAAGATTTCTGCTTCAAAAGATTTGAAAATTTTCATGAAGTATTTCGGCTTCAAAAAAGTTGAAAACTTTCATGAAGTTTTTCGGCTTCAAAAAAGTCAAAGATTTTCATGAAAAGATTTCTGCTTCAAAAAATTTGAAAATTTTTATGAAAATATTTCGGCATCAAAAAAGTTGAAAATTTTCATGAACTATTTCTGCTTCAAAAAAGTTGAACATTTTCATGAAAAGATTTTGGCTTCAAAAAAGTTGAAAATTTTCATGAAAAGATTTCTGCTTCAAAAAAGTTGAAAATTTTCATGAAAAGATTTCGGCTTCAAAAAAGTTCAAAATTTTCATGAACTATTTCTGCTTCAAAAAAGTTGAACATTTTCATGAAAAGATTTCGGCTTCAAAAAAGTTGAAGATTTTCATGAAAAGATTTCGGCTTCAAAAAAGTTCAAAATTTTTATGAACTATTTCGGCTTCAAAAAAGTTGAAAATTTTCATGAACTATTTCTGCTTCAAAAAAGTTGAAAATGTTCATGGAAAGATTTCTGCTTCAAAAAAGTTAAAAATTTTCATGAAAAGATTTCGGCTTCAAAAGATTTGAAGATTTTCATGAAGTTTTTCGGCTTCAAAAAAGTTGAAAACTTTCATGAAGTTTTTCGGCTTTAAAAAAGTCGAAGATTTTCATGAAAAGATTTCTGCTTCAAAAAAGTTGAAAATTTTCATGAAAAGATTTTGGCATCAAAAAAGTTGAAAATTTTCATGAACTATTTTTGCTTCAAAATAGTTGAAAATTTTCATGAAAAGATTTCGGCTTCAAAAGATTTGAAGATTTTCATGAAGTATTTCGGCTTCAAAAAAGTTGAAAACTTTCATGATGTTTTTCGGCTTTAAAAAAGTCGAAGATTTTCATGAAAAGATTTCTGCTTCAAAAAAGTTGAAAATTTTCATGAAAAGATTTCGGCTTCAAAAAAGTTGAACATTTTCATGAAAAGATTTTGGCTTCAAAAAAGTTGAAAATTTTCATGAACTATTTCTGCTTCAAAATAGTTGAACATTTTCATGAAAAGATTTTGGCTTCAAAAAAGTTGAAAATTTTCATGAACTATTTCTGCTTCAAAAAAGTTGAAAATTTTCATGAAAAGATTTCACCTTCAAAAAAGTTGAAAATTTTCATGAAAAGATTTCTGCTTCAAAAAAGTTGAAAATTTTCAAGAAGTATTTCGGCTTCAAAAAAGTCTAAGATTTTCATGAAAAGATTTCTGCTTCAAAAAAGTTGAACATTTTCATGAAAAGATTTCGGCTTCAAAAGATTTGAAAATTTTCATGAAGTATTTCGGCTTCAAAAAAGTCAAAGATTTTCATGAAAAGATTTCTGCCTCAAAAAGTTTGAAAATTTTTATGAAAATATTTCTGCATCAAAAAAGTTGAAAATTTTCATGAAAAGATTTTGGCTTCAAAAAAGTTGAAAATTTTCATGAAAAGATTTCTGCTTCAAAAAAGTTGAAAATTTTCATGAAAAGATTTCGGCTTCAAAAAAGTTCAAAATTTTCATGAACTATTTCTGCTTCAAAAAAGTCTAAAATTTTCATGAAAAGATTTCGGCTTCAAAAAAGTTGAAGATTTTCATGAAAAGATTTCGGCTTCAAAAAAGTTCAAAATTTTTATGAACTATTTCGGCTTCAAAAAAGTTCAAAATTTTCATGAACTATTTCTGCTTCAAAAAAGTTGAAAATGTTCATGGAAAGATTTCTGCTTCAAAAAAGTTCAAAATTTTCATGAACTATTTCTGCTTCAAACAAGTTGAAAATTTTCATGAAAAGATTTCTGCTTCAAAAAAGTTGAAAATTTTCATGAAAAGATTTAGGCTTCAAAAAAGTCAAAAATTTTCATGAAAAGATTTCGGCTTCAAAAAAGTTGAAAATTTTCATGAAAAGATTTCTGCTTCAAAAAAGTTGAAAATTTTCATGAACTATTTCTGCTTCAAAAAAGTTGAAAAATTTAATGAAATGATTTCGGCTTCAAAAAAGTTTAAAATTTTTCATGAAAAGATTTCGGCTTCAAAAAAGTTCAAAATTTTCATGAACTATTTCTACTTCAAAAAAGTCAAAAATTTTCATGAAAAGATTTCGGCTTCAAAAAAGTTGAAAATTTTCATTAAAAGATTTCGGCTTCAAAAAAGTTCAAAATTTTTATGAACTATTTCGGCTTCAAAAAAGTTGAAAATTTTCATGAACTATTTCTGCTTCAAAAAAGTTGAAAATGTTCATGGAAAGATTTCTGCTTCAAAAAAGTTCAAAATTTTCATGAACTATTTCTGCTTCAAAAAATTTGAAAATTTTCATGAAAAGATTTCGGCTTCAAAAGATTTGAAGATTTTCATGAAGTATTTCGGCTACAAAAAAGTTGAAAACTTTCATGAAGTTTTTCGGCTTTAAAAAAGTCGAAGATTTTCATGAAAAGATTTCTGCTTCAAAAAAGTTGAAAATTTTCATGAAAAGATTTCGGCATCAAAAAAGTTGAAAATTTTCATGAACTATTTCTGCTTCAAAATAGTTGAACATTTTCATGAAAAGATTTCTGCTTCAAAAGATTTGAAAATTTTCATGAAGTATTTCGGCTTCAAAAAAGTTGAAAACTTTCATGAAGTTTTTCGGCTTCAAAAAAGTCAAAGATTTTCATGAAAAGATTTCTGCTTCAAAAAATTTGAAAATTTTTATGAAAATATTTCGGCATCAAAAAAGTTGAAAATTTTCATGAACTATTTCTGCTTCAAAAAAGTTGAACATTTTCATGAAAAGATTTTGGCTTCAAAAAAGTTGAAAATTTTCATGAAAAGATTTCTGCTTCAAAAAAGTTGAAAATTTTCATGAAAAGATTTCGGCTTCAAAAAAGTTCAAAATTTTCATGAACTATTTCTGCTTCAAAAAAGTTGAACATTTTCATGAAAAGATTTCGGCTTCAAAAAAGTTGAAGATTTTCATGAAAAGATTTCGGCTTCAAAAAAGTTCAAAATTTTTATGAACTATTTCGGCTTCAAAAAAGTTGAAAATTTTCATGAACTATTTCTGCTTCAAAAAAGTTGAAAATGTTCATGGAAAGATTTCTGCTTCAAAAAAGTTAAAAATTTTCATGAAAAGATTTCGGCTTCAAAAGATTTGAAGATTTTCATGAAGTATTTCGGCTTCAAAAAAGTTGAAAACTTTCATGAAGTTTTTCGGCTTTAAAAAAGTCGAAGATTTTCATGAAAAGATTTCTGCTTCAAAAAAGTTGAAAATTTTCATGAAAAGATTTTGGCATCAAAAAAGTTGAAAATTTTCATGAACTATTTTTGCTTCAAAATAGTTGAAAATTTTCATGAAAAGATTTCGGCTTCAAAAGATTTGAAGATTTTCATGAAGTATTTCGGCTTCAAAAAAGTTGAAAACTTTCATGATGTTTTTCGGCTTTAAAAAAGTCGAAGATTTTCATGAAAAGATTTCTGCTTCAAAAAAGTTGAAAATTTTCATGAAAAGATTTCGGCTTCAAAAAAGTTGAACATTTTCATGAAAAGATTTTGGCTTCAAAAAAGTTGAAAATTTTCATGAACTATTTCTGCTTCAAAATAGTTGAACATTTTCATGAAAAGATTTTGGCTTCAAAAAAGTTGAAAATTTTCATGAACTATTTCTGCTTCAAAAAAGTTGAAAATTTTCATGAAAAGATTTCACCTTCAAAAAAGTTGAAAATTTTCATGAAAAGATTTCTGCTTCAAAAAAGTTGAAAATTTTCAAGAAGTATTTCGGCTTCAAAAAAGTCTAAGATTTTCATGAAAAGATTTCTGCTTCAAAAAAGTTGAACATTTTCATGAAAAGATTTCGGCTTCAAAAGATTTGAAAATTTTCATGAAGTATTTCGGCTTCAAAAAAGTCAAAGATTTTCATGAAAAGATTTCTGCCTCAAAAAGTTTGAAAATTTTTATGAAAATATTTCTGCATCAAAAAAGTTGAAAATTTTCATGAAAAGATTTTGGCTTCAAAAAAGTTGAAAATTTTCATGAAAAGATTTCTGCTTCAAAAAAGTTGAAAATTTTCATGAAAAGATTTCGGCTTCAAAAAAGTTCAAAATTTTCATGAACTATTTCTGCTTCAAAAAAGTCTAAAATTTTCATGAAAAGATTTCGGCTTCAAAAAAGTTGAAGATTTTCATGAAAAGATTTCGGCTTCAAAAAAGTTCAAAATTTTTATGAACTATTTCGGCTTCAAAAAAGTTCAAAATTTTCATGAACTATTTCTGCTTCAAAAAAGTTGAAAATGTTCATGGAAAGATTTCTGCTTCAAAAAAGTTCAAAATTTTCATGAACTATTTCTGCTTCAAACAAGTTGAAAATTTTCATGAAAAGATTTCTGCTTCAAAAAAGTTGAAAATTTTCATGAAAAGATTTAGGCTTCAAAAAAGTTCAAAATTTTCATGAACTATTTCTGCTTCAAAAAAGTTGAAAAATTTAATGAAATGATTTCGGCTTCAAAAAAGTTTAAAATTTTTCATGAAAAGATTTCGGCTTCAAAAAAGTTCAAAATTTTCATGAACTATTTCTGCTTCAAAAAAGTCAAAAAATTTTCATGAAAAGATTTCGGCTTCAAAAAAGTTGAAAATTTTCATGAAAAGATTTCGGCTTCAAAAAAGTTCAAAATTTTTATGAACTATTTCGGCTTCAAAAAAGTTGAAAATTTTCATGAACTATTTCTGCTTCAAAAAAGTTGAAAATGTTCATGGAAAGATTTCTGCTTCAAAAAAGTTCAAAATTTTCATGAACTATTTCTGCTTCAAAAAATTTGAAAATTTTCATGAAAAGATTTCGGCTTCAAAAGATTTGAAGATTTTCATGAAGTATTTCGGCTACAAAAAAGTTGAAAACTTTCATGAAGTTTTTCGGCTTTAAAAAAGTCGAAGATTTTCATGAAAAGATTTCTGCTTCAAAAAAGTTGAAAATTTTCATGAAAAGATTTCGGCATCAAAAAAGTTGAAAATTTTCATGAACTATTTCTGCTTCAAAATAGTTGAACATTTTCATGAAAAGATTTCGGCTTCAAAAGATTTGAAAATTTTCATGAAGTATTTCGGCTTCAAAAAAGTTGAAAACTTTCATGAAGTTTTTCGGCTTCAAAAAAGTCAAAGATTTTCATGAAAAGATTTCTGCTTCAAAAAATTTGAAAATTTTTATGAAAATATTTCGGCATCAAAAAAGTTGAAAATTTTCATGAACTATTTCTGCTTCAAAAAAGTTGAACATTTTCATGAAAAGATTTTGGCTTCAAAAAAGTTGAAAATTTTCATGAAAAGATTTCTGCTTCAAAAAAGTTGAAAATTTTCATGAAAAGATTTCGGCTTCAAAAAAGTTCAAAATTTTCATGAACTATTTCTGCTTCAAAAAAGTTGAACATTTTCATGAAAAGATTTCGGCTTCAAAAAAGTTGAAGATTTTCATGAAAAGATTTCGGCTTCAAAAAAGTTCAAAATTTTTATGAACTATTTCGGCTTCAAAAAAGTTGAAAATTTTCATGAACTATTTCTGCTTCAAAAAAGTTGAAAATGTTCATGGAAAGATTTCTGCTTCAAAAAAGTTCAAAACTTTCATGAAAAGATTTCGGCTTCAAAAGATTTGAAGATTTTCATGAAGTATTTCGGCTTCAAAAAAGTTGAAAACTTTCATGAAGTTTTTCGGCTTTAAAAAAGTCGAAGATTTTCATGAAAAGATTTCTGCTTCAAAAAAGTTGAAAATTTTCATGAAAAGATTTTGGCATCAAAAAAGTTGAAAATTTTCATGAACTATTTTTGCTTCAAAATAGTTGAAAATTTTCATGAAAAGATTTCGGCTTCAAAAGATTTGAAGATTTTCATGAAGTATTTCGGCTTCAAAAAAGTTGAAAACTTTCATGATGTTTTTCGGCTTTAAAAAAGTCGAAGATTTTCATGAAAAGATTTCTGCTTCAAAAAAGTTGAAAATTTTCATGAAAAGATTTCGGCTTCAAAAAAGTTGAAAATTTTCATGAACTATTTCTGCTTCAAAATAGTTGAACATTTTCATGAAAAGATTTCGGCTTCAAAAGATTTGAAAATTTTCATGAAGTATTTCGGCTTCAAAAAAGTTGAAAACTTTCATGAAGTATTTCGGCTTCAAAAAAGTCAAACATTTTCATGAAAAGATTTTGGCTTCAAAAAAGTTGTAAATTTTCATGAAAAGATTTCTGCTTCAAAAAAGTTGAACATTTTCATGAAAAGATTTTGGCTTCAAAAAAGTTGAAAATTTTCATGAACTATTTCTGCTTCAAAATAGTTGAACATTTTCATGAAAAGATTTTGGCTTCAAAAAAGTTCAAAATTTTCATGAACTATTTCTGCTTCAAAAAAGTTGAAAATTTTCATGAAAAGATTTCACCTTCAAAAAGTTGAAAATTTTCATGAAAAGATTTCTGCTTCAAAAAAGTTGAAAATTTTCAAGAAGTATTTCGGCTTCAAAAAAGTCTAAGATTTTCATGAAAAGATTTCTGCTTCAAAAAAGTTGAACATTTTCATGAAAAGATTTCGGCTTCAAAAGATTTGAAAATTTTCATGAAGTATTTCGGCTTCAAAAAAGTTGAAAATTTTCATGAAGTTTTTCGGCTTCAAAAATGTTGAAAATTTTCATGAAGTATTTCGGCTTCAAAAAAGTCAAAGATTTTCATGAAAAGATTTCTGCCTCAAAAAATTTGAAAATTTTTATGAAAATATTTCTGCATCAAAAAAGTTGAAAATTTTCATGAACTATTTCTGCTTCAAAAAAGTTGAACATTTTCATGAAAAGATTTTGGCTTCAAAAAAGTTGAAAATTTTCATGAAAAGATTTCTGCTTCAAAAAAGTTGAAAATTTTCATGAAAAGATTTCGGCTTCAAAAAAGTTGAAAATTTTCATGAACTATTTCTGCTTCAAAAAAGTTGAAAATTTTCATGAAAAGATTTCGGCTTCAAAAAAGTTGAAGATTTTCATGAAAAGATTTCGGCTTCAAAAAAGTTCAAAATTTTTATGAACTATTTCGGCTTCAAAAAAGTTGAAAATTTTCATGAACTATTTCTGCTTCAAAAAAGTTGAAAATGTACATGGAAAGATTTCTGCTTCAAAAAAGTTCAAAATTTTCATGAACTATTTCTGCTTCAAACAAGTTGAAAATTTTCATGAAAAGATTTCTGCTTCAAAAAAGTTGAAAATTTTCATGAAAAGATTTAGGCTTCAAAAAAGTTGAAAATTTTCATGAAAAGATTTCGGCTTCAAAAAAGTTCAAAATTTTTATGAACTATTTCGGCTTCAAAAAAGTTGAAAATTTTGATGAACTATTTCTGCTTCAAAAAAGTTGAAAATGTTCATGGAAAGATTTCTGCTTCAAAAAAGTTCAAAATTTTCATGAACTATTTCTGCTTCAAAAAAGTTGAAAATTTTTATGAAAAGATTTCGGCTTCAAAAGATTTGAAGATTTTCATGAAGTATTTCGGCTTCAAAAAAGTTGAAAACTTTCATGATGTTTTTCGGCTTTAAAAAAGTCGAAGATTTTCATGAAAAGATTTCTGCTTCAAAAAAGTTGAAAATTTTCATGAAAAGATTTCGGCTTCAAAAAAGTTGTAAATTTTCATGAAAAGATTTCTGCTTCAAAAAAGTTGAACATTTTCATGAAAAGATTTTGGCTTCAAAAAAGTTGAAAATTTTCATGAACTATTTCTGCTTCAAAATAGTTGAACATTTTCATGAAAAGATTTTGGCTTCAAAAAAGTTCAAAATTTTCATGAACTATTTCTGCTTCAAAAAAGTTGAAAATTTTCATGAAAAGATTTCACCTTCAAAAAAGTTGAAAATTTTCATGAAAAGATTTCTGCTTCAAAAAAGTTGAAAATTTTCAAGAAGTATTTCGGCTTCAAAAAAGTCTAAGATTTTCATGAAAAGATTTCTGCTTCAAAAAAGTTGAACATTTTCATGAAAAGATTTCGGCTTCAAAAAAGTTGAAAATTTTCATGAACTATTTCTGCTTCAAAATAGTTGAACATTTTCATGAAAAGATTTCGGCTTCAAAAGATTTGAAAATTTTCATGAAGTATTTCGGCTTCAAAAAAGTTGAAAACTTTCATGAAGTATTTCGGCTTCAAAAAAGTCAAACATTTTCATGAAAAGATTTTGGCTTCAAAAAAGTTGTAAATTTTCATGAAAAGATTTCTGCTTCAAAAAAGTTGAACATTTTCATGAAAAGATTTTGGCTTCAAAAAAGTTGAAAATTTTCATGAACTATTTCTGCTTCAAAATAGTTGAACATTTTCATGAAAAGATTTTGGCTTCAAAAAAGTTCAAAATTTTCATGAACTATTTCTGCTTCAAAAAAGTTGAAAATTTTCATGAAAAGATTTCACCTTCAAAAAAGTTGAACATTTTCATGAAAAGATTTCTGCTTCAAAAAAGTTGAAAATTTTCAAGAAGTATTTCGGCTTCAAAAAAGTCTAAGATTTTCATGAAAAGATTTCTGCTTCAAAAAAGTTGAACATTTTCATGAAAAGATTTCGGCTTCAAAAGATTTGAAGATTTTCATGATAAGATTTCTGCTTCAAAAAAGTTGAAAATTTTCATGAAAAGATTTCTGTTTCAAAAAAGTTGAAAATTTTCATGAAAAGATTTCTGTTTCAAAAAAGTTGAAAATTTTCATGAAAAGATTTCGGCTTCAAAAAAGTTGAAAATTTTCATGAACTATTTCTGCTTCAAAAAAGTTGAACATTTTCATGAAAAGATTTCGGCTTCAAAAAAGTTGAAAATTTTCATGAAAAGACTTCGGCTTCGAAAAAGTTCAAAATTTTCATGAACTATTTCTGCTTCAAAAAAGTTGAACATTTTCATGAAAAGATTTCGGCTTCAAAAAAGTTGAAGATTTTCATGAAAAGATTTCGGCTTCAAAAAAGTTCAAAATTTTTATGAACTATTGCGGCTTCAAAAAAGTTGAAAATTTTCATGAACTATTTCTGCTTCAAAAAAGTTGAAAATGTTCATGGAAAGATTTCTGCTTCAAAAAAGTTCAAAATTTTCATGAACTATTTCTGCTTCAAAAAAGTTGAAAATTTTCATGAAAAGATTTCGGCTTCAAAAGATTTGAAGATTTTCATGAAGTATTTCGGCTTCAAAAAAGTTGAAAACTTTCATGAAGTTTTTCGGCTTTAAAAAAGTCGAAGATTTTCATGAAAAGATTTCTGCTTCAAAAAAGTTGAAAATTTTCATGAAAAGATTTTGGCATCAAAAAAGTTGAAAATTTTCATGAACTATTTTTGCTTCAAAATAGTTGAAAATTTTCATGAAAAGATTTCGGCTTCAAAAGATTTGAAGATTTTCATGAAGTATTTCGGCTTCAAAAAAGTTGAAATCTTTCATGAAGTTTTTCGGCTTTAAAAAAGTCGAAGATTTTCATGAAAAGATTTCTGCTTCAAAAAAGTTGAAAATTTTCATGAAAAGATTTCGGCTTCAAAAAAGTTGAAAATTTTCATGAACTATTTCTGCTTCAAAATAGTTGAACATTTTCATGAAAAGATTTCGGCTTCAAAAGATTTGAAAATTTTCATGAAGTATTTCGGCTTCAAAAAAGTTGAAAACTTTCATGAAGTATTTCGGCTTCAAAAAAGTCAAACATTTTCATGAAAAGATTTTGGCTTCAAAAAAGTTGTAAATTTTCATGAAAAGATTTCTGCTTCAAAAAAGTTGAAAATTTTCATGAAAAGATTTCGGCTTCAAAAAAGTTCAAAATTTTCATGAACTATTTCTGCTTCAAAAAAGTCTAAAATTTTCATGAAAAGATTTCGGCTTCAAAAAAGTCAAAGATTTTCATGAAAAGATTTCTGCTTCAAAAAATTTGAAAATTTTTATGAAAATATTTCGGCATCAAAAAAGTTGAAAATTTTCATGAACTATTTCTGCTTCAAAAAAGTTGAAAATTTTCATGAAAAGATTTCTGCTTCAAAAAAGTTCAAAATTTTCATGAACTATTTCTGCTTCAAACAAGTTGAAAATTTTCATGAAATGATTTCGGCTTCAAAAAAGTTTAAAATTTTTCATGAAAAGATTTCGGCTTCAAAAAAGTTCAAAATTTTCATGAACTATTTCTGCTTCAAAAAAGTCAAAAATTTTCATGAAAAGATTTCGGCTTCAAAAAAGTTCAAAATTTTCATGAACTATTTCTGCTTCAAAAAAGTTGAAAATTTTCATGAAAAGATTTCTGCTTCAAAAAAGTTGAAAATTTTCATGAAAAGATTTCGGCTTCAAAAAAGTTCAAAATTTTCATGAAGTATTTCTGCTTCAAAAAAGTTGAAAATTTTCATGAAAAGATTTCGGCTTCAAAAGATTTGAAGATTTTCATGAAGTATTTCAGCTTCAAAAAAGTTGAAAACTTTCATGAAGTTTTTCGGCTTTAAAAAAGTCGAAGATTTTCATGAAAAGATTTCTGCTTCAAAAAAGTTGAACATTTTCATGAAAAGATTTTGGCATCAAAAAAGTTGAAAATTTTCATGAACTATTTTTGCTTCAAAATAGTTGAACATTTTCATGAAAAGATTTTGGCTTCAAAAAAGTTCAAAATTTTCATGAACTATTTCTGCTTCAAAAAAGTTGAAAAATTTAATGAAATGATTTCGGCTTCAAAAAAGTTGAAAATTTTCATGAAAAGATTTCGGCTTCAAAAAAGTTCAAAATTTTCATGAACTATTTCTGCTTCAAAAAAGTCTAAAATTTTCATGAAAAGATTTCGGCTTCAAAAAAGTTGAAAATTTTCATGAAAAGATTTCTGCTTCAAAAAAGTTGAAAATTTTCATGAAAAGATTTCGGCATCAAAAAAGTTGAAAATTTTCATGAACTATTTCTGCTTCAAAATAGTTGAACATTTTCATGAAAAGATTTCGGCTTCAAAAGATTTGAAAATTTTCATGAAGTATTTCGGCTTCAAAAAAGTTGAAAACTTTCATGAAGTTTTTCGGCTTCAAAAATGTTGAAAATTTTCATGAACTATTTCTGCTTCAAAAAATTTGAAAATTTTCATGAAGTTTTTCGGCTTTAAAAAAGTCGAAGATTTTCATGAAAAGATTTCTGCTTCAAAAAAGTTGAAAATTTTCATGAAAAGATTTTGGCATCAAAAAAGTTGAAAATTTTCATGAACTATTTTTGCTTCAAAATAGTTGAACATTTTCATGAAAAGATTTTGGCTTCAAAAAAGTTCAAAATTTTCATGAACTATTTCTGCTTCAAAAAAGTTGAAAATTTTCATGAAGTATTTCTGCTTCAAACAAGTTGAAAATTTTCATGAAGAGATTTCTGCTTCAAAAAAGTTGAAAATTTTCATGAAAAGATTTAGGCTTCAAAAAAGTTCAAAATTTTCATGAACTATTTCTGCTTCAAAAAAGTTGAAAAATTTAATGAAATGATTTCGGCTTCAAAAAAGTTGAAAATTTTCATGAAAAGATTTCGGCTTCAAAAAAGTTCAAAATTTTCATGAACTATTTCTGCTTCAAAAAAGTCTAAAATTTTCATGAAAAGATTTCGGCTTCAAAAAAGTTGAAAATTTTCATGAAAAGATTTCTGCTTCAAAAAAGTTGAAAATTTTCATGAAAAGATTTCGGCATCAAAAAAGTTGAAAATTTTCATGAACTATTTCTGCTTCAAAATAGTTGAACATTTTCATGAAAAGATTTCGGCTTCAAAAGATTTGAAAATTTTCATGAAGTATTTCGGCTTCAAAAAAGTTGAAAACTTTCATGAAGTTTTTCGACTTCAAAAATGTTGAAAATTTTCATGAAGTATTTCGGCTTCAAAAAAGTCAAAGATTTTCATGAAAAGATTTCTGCTTCAAAAAATTTGAAAATTTTTATGAAAATATTTCGGCATCAAAAAAGTTGAAAATTTTCATGAACTATTTCTGCTTCAAAAAAGTTGAACATTTTCATGAAAAGATTTTGGCTTCAAAAAAGTTGAAAATTTTCATGAAAAGATTTCTGCTTCAAAAAAGTTGAAAATTTTCATGAAAAGATTTCGGCTTCAAAAAAGTTCAAAATTTTCATGAACTATTTCTGCTTCAAAAAAGTTGAAAATTTTCATGAACTATTTCTGCTTCAAAAAAGTTGAAAATGTTCATGGAAAGATTTCTGCTTCAAAAAAGTTCAAAATTTTCATGAACTATTTCTGCTTCAAAAAAGTTGAAAATTTTCATGAAAAGATTTCGGCTTCAAAAGATTTGAAGATTTTCATGAAGTATTTCGGCTTCAAAAAAGTTGAAAACTTTCATGAAGTTTTTCGGCTTTAAAAAAGTCGAAGATTTTCATGAAAAGATTTCGGCTTCAAAAAAGTTGAAAATTTTCATGAAAAGATTTTGGCATCAAAAAAGTTGAAAATTTTCATGAACTATTTTTGCTTCAAAATAGTTGAACATTTTCATGAAAAGATTTTGGCTTCAAAAAAGTTCAAAATTTTCATGAACTATTTCTGCTTCAAAAAAGTCTAAAATTTTCATGAAGTATTTCTGCTTAAAACAAGTTGAAAATTTTCATGAAGAGATTTCTGCTTCAAAAAAGTTGAAAATTTTCATGAAAAGATTTCTGCTTCAAAAAAGTTGAAAATTTTCATGAAAAGATTTCGGCATCAAAAAAGTTGAAAATTTTCATGAACTATTTCTGCTTCAAAATAGTTGAACATTTTCATGAAAAGATTTCGGCTTCAAAAGATTTGAAAATTTTCATGAAGTATTTCGGCTTCAAAAAAGTTGAAAACTTTCATGAACTTTTTCGGCTTCAAAAATGTTGAAAATTTTCATGAAGTATTTCGGCTTCAAAAAAGTCAAAGATTTTCATGAAAAGATTTCTGCTTCAAAAAATTTGAAAATTTTTATGAAAATATTTCGGCATCAAAAAAGTTGAAAATTTTCATGAACTATTTCTGCTTCAAAAAAGTTGAACATTTTCATGAAAAGATTTTGGCTTCAAAAAAGTTGAAAATTTTCATGAAAAGATTTCTGCTTCAAAAAAGTTCAAAATTTTCATGAACTATTTCTGCTTCAAAAAAGTCTAAAATTTTCATGAAAAGATTTCGGCTTCAAAAAAGTTGAACATTTTCATGAAAAGATTTCTGCTTCAAAAAAGTTGAAAATATTCATGAAAAGATTTCTGCTTCAAAAAAGTTGAAAATTTTCATGAAAAGATTTCGGCTTCAAAAAAGTTGAAAATTTTAATGAAATATTTCTGCTTCAAAAAAGTTGAAAATTTTCATGAACTACTTCTGTTTCAAAAAAGTTGAAAATTTTCATGAAAAGATTTTGGCATCAAAAAAGTTGAAAATTTTCATGAACTATTTTTGCTTCAAAATAGTTGAACATTTTCATGAAAAGATTTTGGCTTCAAAAAAGTTCAAAATTTTCATGAACTATTTCTGCTTCAAAAAAGTTGAAAATTTTCATGAAGTATTTCTGCTTCAAACAAGTTGAAAATTTTCATGAAAAGATTTAGGCTTCAAAAAAGTTCAAAATTTTCTTGAACTATTTCTGCTTCAAAAAAGTTGAAAAATTTAATGAAATGATTTCGGCTTCAAAAAAGTTGAAAATTTTCATGAAAAGATTTCGGCTTCAAAAAAGTTCAAAATTTTCATGAACTATTTCTGCTTCAAAAAAGTCTAAAATTTTCATGAAAAGATTTCGGCTTCAAAAAAGTTGAACATTTTCATGAAAAGATTTCTGCTTCAAAAAAGTTGAAAATATTCATGAAAAGATTTCGGCTTCAAAAGATTTGAAAATTTTCATGAAGTATTTCGGCTTCAAAAAAGTTGAAAATTTTCATGAAAAGATTTCTGCTTCTAAAAAGTTGAAAATTTTCATGAAAAGATTTCGGCTTCAAAAAAGTTGAAAATTTTAATGAACTATTTCTGCTTCAAAAAAGTTGAAAATTTTCATGAACTACTTCTGTTTCAAAAAAGTTGAAAATTTTCATGAAAAGATTTCGGCTTCAAAAGATTTGAAAATTTTCATGAAGTATTTCGGCTTCAAAAAAGTTGAAAACTTTCATGAAGTTTTTCGGCTTTAAAAAAGTCGAAGATTTTCATGAAAAGATTTCTGCTTCAAAAAAGTTGAAAATTTTTAAGGAAAAGATTTCTGCTTCAAAAAGTTGAAAATTTTCATGAAAGGATTTCGGCTTCAAAAAAGTTGAACATTTTCATGAAAAGATTTCGGTTTCAAAAAGTTGAAAATTTTCATGACAGGATTTTGGCATTACAAAAAGTAAAAATTTTCATAAAGTATTTCAGCTTCAAAAAGGTTGAAAACTTTCATGAACTATTTCGACTTCAAAAAAGTCGAAGATTTTCATGAAAAGATTTAGGCTTCAAAAAAGTTGAAAATTTTCATGAAGTATTTCTGTTGCAAAATAGTTGAACATTTTCATGAAAAGATTTTGGCTTCAAAAAAGTTCAAAATTTTCATGAACTATTTCTGCTTCAAAAAAGTTGAAAATTTTCATGAAGTATTTCTGCTTCAAACAAGTTGAAAATTTTCATGAAAAGATTTCGGCTTCAAAAAGTTGAACATTTTCATGAAAAGATTTCGGCTTCAAAAAAGTTGACCATTTTCATGAAAAGATTTCGGCTTCAAAAAAGTTGAAAATTTTCATGACAGGATTTTGGCATTACAAAAAGTTGAACATTTTCATAAAGTATTTCACCTTCAAAAAGGTTGAAAACTTTCATGAACTATTTCGACTTCAAAAAAGTCGAAGATTTTCATGAAAAGATTTAGGCTTCAAAAAAGTTGAAAATTTTCATGAAGTATTTCGGCTTCAAAAAAGTTGAAAACTTTCATGAAAAGATTTCGGCTTCAAAAAAGTTGACCATTTTCATGAAAAGATTTCAGCTTCAAAAAGTTGAAAATTTTCATGAAAAGATTTCGGCTTCAAAAAAGTTGAAAATTTTCATGAAAAGATTTCTGCTTCAAAAAAGTTGAAGATTTTCATGAAAAGATTTCGGCTTCAAAAAAGTTGACCATTTTCATGAAAAGATTTCAGCTTCAAAAAAGTTGAAAATTTTCATGAAAAGATTTCGGCTTCAAAAAAATTGAACATTTTCATGAAAAGATTTCTGCTTCAAAAAAGTTGAAGATTTTCATGAAAAGATTTCAGCTTCAAAAAGGTTGAAAACTTTAATGAACTATTTCGACTTCAAAAAAGTTAAACATTTTCATGAAAAGATTTCGGCTTCAAAAAAGTTGAAAATTTTCATGAAAAGATTTCGGCTTCAAAAAGTTGAAAATTTTCATGAAAAGATTTTGGCTTCAAAAAAGTTGAAAATTTTCATGAAAAGATTTTGGTTTCAAAAAGTTGAAAATTTTCATGAAAAGATTTCAGCTTCAAAAAGGTTGAACACTATCATGAACTATTTCGGCTTCAAAAAAGTCGAAGATTTTCATGAAAAGATTTCGGCTTAAAAAAAAGTTGAACATTTTCATGAAGTTATTTCGGCTTCAAAAAAGTCGAAGATTTTCATGAAAAGATTTCTGCTTCAAAAAAGTTAAACATTTTCATGAAAAGATTTAGGCTTCAAATAGTTGAAAATTTTCATGAAAAGATTTCAGCTTCAAAAAGGTTGAAAACTTTCATGAACTATTTCGACTTCAAAAAAGTTGACCATTTTCATGAAAAGATTTCGGCTTCAAAAAAGTTGAAAATTTTCATGAAAAGATTTTGGTTTCAAAAAAGTCGAAGATTTTCATGAAAAGATTTCTGCTACAAAAAAGTTGAACATTTTCATGAAAAGATTTCGGCTTCAAAAAAGTTTAAAATTTTCATGAAAAGATTTCGGTTTCAAAAAGTTGAAAATTTTCATGAAGTATTTCGGCTTCAAAAAAGTCGAAGATTTTCATGAATAGATTTCGGCTTCAAAAAAGTTAAAAATTTTCATGAAAAGATTTCGGTTTCAAAAAGTTGAAAATTTTCATGAAAAGATTTCAGCTGCAAAAAGGTTGAAAACTTTCATGAACTATTTCGACTTCAAAAAAGTCGAAGATTTTCATGAAAAGATTTCGGCTTCAAAAAAGTTGAAAACTTTCATGAAGTATTTCAGCTTCAAAAAAGTCTAAGGTTTTCATGAAAAGATTTCTGCTTCAAAAAAGTTGAAAATTTTCATGAAAAGATTTCGGCTTCAAAAAGTTGAAAATTTTCATGAAAAGATTTCGGCTTCAAAAAAGTTGAAAAATTTCATGACAAGATTTAGACTTCAAAAAAGTTGAAAATGTTCATGAATTTTTTCGACTTCAAAAAAGTTGAAAAATTTCATGAAAAGATTTAGACTTCAAAAAAGTTGAAAATTTTCATGAAAAGATTTCGGCTTCAAAAAGGTTGAAAACTTTCATGAACTATTTCGACTTCAAAAAAGTCGAAGATTTTCATGAAAAGATTTCAGCTTCAAAAAGGTTGAAAACTTTCATGAACTATTTCGACTTCAAAAAAGTCGAAGATTTTCATGAAAAGATTTCGGCTGCAAAAAAGTCGAACATTTTCATGAAGTATTTCGGCTGCAAAAAAGTCGAAGATTTTCATGAAAAGATTTCTGCTTCAAAAAAGTTGAAAATTTTCATGAAAAGATTTCGGCTTCAAAAAAGTTTAAAATTTTCATGAAAAGATTTCTGCTTCAAAAAAGTCTCAGATTTTCATTAAAAGATTTCTGCTTCAAAAAAGTTGAAAATTTTCATGAAAAGATTTCGGCTTCAAAAAAGTTTAAAAATTTCATGAAAAGATTTCTGCTTCAAAAAAGTGTCAGATTTTCATTAAAAGATTTCTGCTTCAAAAAAGTTGAAAATTTTCATGAAAAGATTTCGGCTTCAAAAAAGTTTAAAATTTTCATGAAAAGATTTCTGCTTCAAAAAAGTCTCAGATTTTCATGAAAAGATTTCGGCTTCAAAAAAGTTGAACATTTTCATGAAGTATTTCG
This sequence comes from Labrus bergylta, assembly GCF_963930695.1. Lineage (NCBI taxonomy): Eukaryota > Metazoa > Chordata > Actinopteri > Labriformes > Labridae > Labrus > Labrus bergylta. Next base: position 689,289 of record NC_089202.1, on the reverse strand, counting down.
GCTGCAAAAAAGTCGAAGATTTTCATGAAAAGATTTCGGCTTCAAAAAAGTTAAAAATTTTCATGAAAAGATTTCGGTTTTAAAAAGTTGAAAATTTTCATGAAAAGATTTCGGCTTCAAAAAAGTTGAAAATTTTCATGAAAAGATTTTGGTTTCAAATAGTTGAAAATTTTCATGAAAAGATTTCAGCTTCAAAAAGGTTGAAAACTTTCATGAACTATTTCGACTTCAAAAAAGTTGAAAATTTTCATGAAAAGATTTCAGCTTCAAAAAGGTTGAAAACTGTCATGAACTATTTCGACTTCAAAAAAGTTGACCATTTTCATGAAAAGATTTCGGCTTCAAAAAAGTTGAAAATTTTCATGAAAAGATTTCTGTTTCAAAAAGTTGAAGATTTTCATGAAAAGATTTCGGCTTAAAAAAAAGTTGAACATTTTCATGAAGTTATTTCGGCTGCAAAAAAGTCGAAGATTTTCATGAAAAGATTTCTGCTTCAAAAAAGTTGAACATTTTCATGAAAAGATTTCGGCTTCAAAAAAGTTTAAAATTTTCATGAAAAGATTTCTGCTTCAAAAAAGTCTAAGATTTTCATGAAAAGATTTCTGCTTCAAAAAAGTTGAAAATTTTCATGAAAAGATTTCGGCTTCAAAAAGTTGAACATTTTCATGAAAAGATTTCGGCTTCAAAAAAGTTGACCATTTTCATGAAAAGATTTCGGCTTCAAAAAAGTTGAAAATTTTCATGAAAAGATTTCGGCTTCAAAAAGTTGAAAATTTTCATGAAAAGATTTCGGCTTCAAAAAAGTTGACCATTTTCATGAAAAGATTTCGGCTTCAAAAAAGTTGAAAACTTTCATGAAAAGATTTCGGCTTCAAAAAAGTTTAAAATTTTCATGAAAAGATTTCTGCTTCAAAAAAGTTGAAGATTTTCATGAAAAGATTTCTGTTTCAAAAAGTTGAAAATTTTCATGAAAAGATTTCTGCTTCAAAAAAGTTGAAAATTTTCATGAAAAGATTTCGGTTTCAAAAAGTTGAAAATTTTCATGAAAAGATTTCAGCTTCAAAAAGGTTGAAAACTTTCATGAACTATTTCGACTTCAAAAATGTCGAAGATTTTCATGAAAAGATTTCGGCTTCAAAAAAGTTGAACATTTTCATGAAGTATTTCGGCTGCAAAAAAGTCGAAGATTTTCATGAAAAGATTTCTGCTTCAAAAAAGTTGAAAATTTTCATGAAAAGATTTCGGCTTCAAAAAAGTTTAAAATTTTCATGAAAAGATTTCTGCTTCAAAAAAGTCTCAGATTTTCATTAAAAGATTTCTGCTTCAAAAAAGTTGAAAATTTTCATGAAAAGATTTCGGCTTCAAAAAAGTTGAAAATTTTCATGAAAAGATTTCTGCTTCAAAAAAGTCTCAGATTTTCATGAAAAGATTTCTGCTTCAAAAAAGTTGAAAACTTTCATGAAGTATTTCAGCTTCAAAAAAGTCTAAGGTTTTCATGAAAAGATTTCTGCTTCAAAAAAGTTGAAAATTTTCATGAAAAGATTTCGGCTTCAAAAAAGTTGAAAAATTTCATGAAAAGATTTAGACTTCAAAAAAGTTGAAAATGTTCATGAAAAGATTTCGGCTTCAAAAAAGTCGAAGATTTTCATGAAAAGATTTCTGCTTCAAAAAAGTTGAAAATTTACATGAAAACATTTCGGCTTCAAAAAAGTTGACCATTTTCATGAAAAGATTTCTGCTTCAAAAAGTCGAAGATTTTCATGAAAAGATTTCGGTTTCAAAAAGTTGAAAATTTTCATGAAAAGATTTCGGCTTCAAAAAAGTTGAAAATTTTCATGAAAAGATTTCGGTTTCAAAAAGATGAAAATTTTCATGAAAAGATTTCGGCTTCAAAAAAGTTGAAAATTTTCATGAAAAGATTTTGGTTTCAAAATGTTGAAAATTTTCATGAAAAGATTTCAGCTTCAAAAAGGTTGAAAACTTTCATGAACTATTTCGACTTCAAAAAAGTCGAAGATTTTCATGAAAAGTTTTCGGCTTCAAAAAAGTTGAAAACTTTCATGAAGTATTTCAGCTTCAAAAAAGTCTAAGGTTTTCATGAAAAGATTTCGGCTTCAAAAAAGTTGAAAATTTACATGAAAAGATTTCGGCTTCAAAAAAGTTGAAAATTTTCATGAAAAGATTTAGGCTTCAAAAAAGTTGAAAATTTTCATGAAAAGATTTTGGTTTCAAAAAGATGAAAATTTTCATGAAAAGATTTCAGCTTCAAAAAAGTCGAAGATTTTCATGAAAAGATTTCGGCTTCAAAAGAGTTGAAAATTTACATTAAAAGATTTCGGCTTCAAAAAAGTCAAAAATTTTCATGAAGTATTTCGGCTTCAAAAAAGTCAACGATTTTCATGAAAAGATTTCTGCTTCAAAAAAGTTGAAAATTTTCATGAAAAGATTTCTGCTTCAAAAAAGTTGAAAATTTTCATGAAGTATTTCGGCTTCAAAAAAATCAACGATTTTCATGAAAAGATTTCAGCTTCAAAAAAGTTGAAAATTTACATGAAAACATTTCGGATTCAAAAAAGTTGACCATTTTCATGAAAAGATTTCGACTTCAAAAAAGTTGACCATTTTCATGAAAAGATTTCAGCTTCAAAAAGTTTGAAAACTTTCATGAACTATTTCGACTTCAAAAAAGTTGAAGATTTTCATGAAAAGATTTCTGCTTCAAAAAAGTTGAAAATTTTCATGAAAAGATTTCGGCTTCAAAAAGTTGAAACTTTTCATGAAAAGTTTTCGGCTTCAAAAAGGTTGAAAACTTTCATGAAGTATTTCAGCTTCAAAAAAGTCTAAGGTTTTCATGAAAAGATTTCGGCTTCAAAAAAGTTGAAAATTTTCATGAAAAGATTTCTGCTTCAAAAAAGTTGAAAATTTTCATGAAGTATTTCGGCTTCAAAAAAATCAACGATTTTCATGAAAAGATTTCAGCTTCAAAAAAGTTGAAAATTTACATGAAAACATTTCGGATTCAAAAAAGTTGACCATTTTCATGAAAAGATTTCGACTTCAAAAAAGTTGACCATTTTCATGAAAAGATTTCAGCTTCAAAAAGTTTGAAAACTTTCATGAACTATTTCGACTTCAAAAAAGTTGAAGATTTTCATGAAAAGATTTCTGCTTCAAAAAAGTTGAAAATTTTCATGAAAAGATTTCGGCTTCAAAAAGTTGAAACTTTTCATGAAAAGTTTTCGGCTTCAAAAAGGTTGAAAACTTTCATGAAGTATTTCAGCTTCAAAAAAGTCTAAGGTTTTCATGAAAAGATTTCGGCTTCAAAAAAGTTGAAAATTTACATGAAAAGATTTCGGCTTCGAAAAAGTCAAAAATTTTCATGAAGTATTTCGGCTTCAAAAAAGTCTAAGGTTTTCATGAAAAGATTTCGGCTTCAAAAAAGTTGAAAATTTACATGAAAAGATTTCGGCTTCAAAAAAGTCAAAAATTTTCATGAAGTATTTCGGCTTCAATAAAGTCGAAGATTTTCATGAAAAGATTTCTGCTTCAAAAAAGTTGAAAACTTTCATGAAGTATTTCAGCTTCAAAAAAGTCTAAGGTTTTCATGAAAAGATTTCTGCTTCAAAAAAGTTGAAAATTTTCATGGAAAGATTTCGGCTTCAAAAAAGTTGAAAAATTTCATGAAAAGATTTAGACTTCAAAAAAGTTGAAAATGTTCATGAAAAGATTTCGGCTTCAAAAAAGTTGAAAATTTACATGAAAAGATTTCGGCTTCAAAAAAGTCAAAAATTTTCATGAAGTATTTCGGCTTCAATAAAGTCAACGATTTTCATGAAAAGATTTCTGCTTCAAAAAAGTTGAAAATTTTCATGAAAAGATTTTGGTTTCAAAATGTTGAAAATTTTCATGAAAAGATTTCAGCTTCAAAAAGGTTGAAAACTTTCATGAACTATTTCAGCTTCAAAAAAGTCTAAGGTTTTCATGAAAAGATTTAGGCTTCAAAAAAGTTGAAAATTTACATGAAAAGATTTCGGCTTCAAAAAAGTTGAAAATTTTCATGAAAAGATTTAGGCTTCAAAAAAGTTGAAAATTTTCATGAAAAGATTTTGGTTTCAAAAAGATGAAAATTTTCATGAAAAGATTTCAGCTTCAAAAAAGTCGAAGATTTTCATGAAAAGATTTCGGCTTCAAAAGAGTTGAAAATTTACATTAAAAGATTTCGGCTTCAAAAAAGTCAAAAATTTTCATGAAGTATTTCGGCTTCAAAAAAGTCAACGATTTTCATGAAAAGATTTCTGCTTCAAAAAAGTTGAAAATTTTCATGAAAAGATTTCTGCTTCAAAAAAGTTGAAAATTTTCATGAAGTATTTCGGCTTCAAAAAAGTCAACGATTTTCATGAAAAGATTTCTGCTTCAAAAAAGTTGAAAATTTACATGAAAAGATTTCGGCTTCAAAAAAGTTGACCATTTCATGAAAAGATTTCGGCTTCAAAAAAGTTGACCATTTTCATGAAAAGATTTCAGCTTCAAAAATGTTGAAAACTTTCATGAACTATTTCGACTTCAAAAAAGTCGAAGATTTTCATGAAAAGATTTCGGCTTCAAAAAAGTTGAAAACTTTCATGAAGTATTTCAGCTTCAAAAAAGTCTAAGGTTTTCATGAAAAGATTTCTGCTTCAAAAAAGTTGAAAATTTTCATGAAAAGATTTCGGCTTCAAAAAGTTGAAAATTTTCATGAAAAGATTTCGGCTTCAAAAAAGTTGAAAATTTTCATGAAAAGATTTCGGCTTCAAAAAGTTGAAAATTTTCATGAAAAGATTTTGGTTTCAAAAAGTTGAAAATTTTCATGAAAAGATTTCAGCTTCAAAAAGGTTGAAAACTTTCATGAACTATTTCGACTTCAAAAAAGTCGAAGATTTTCATGAAAAGATTTCGGCTTCAAAAAAGTTGAAAACTTTCATGAAGTATTTCAGCTTCAAAAAAGTCTAAGGTTTTCATGAAAAGATTTCGGCTTCAAAAAAGTTGAAAATTTACATTAAAAGATTTCGGATTCAAAAAAGTCAAAAATTTTCATGAAGTATTTCGGCTTCAAAAAAGTCAACGATTTTCATGAAAAGATTTCTGCTTCAAAAAAGTTGAAAATTTTCATGAAAAGATTTCTGCTTCAAAAAAGTTGAAAATTTTCATGAAGTATTTCGGCTTCAAAAAAATCAACGATTTTCATGAAAAGATTTCAGCTTCAAAAAAGTTGAAAATTTACATGAAAACATTTCGGATTCAAAAAAGTTGACCATTTTCATGAAAAGATTTCGGCTTCAAAAAAGTTGACCATTTTCATGAAAAGATTTCAGCTTCAAAAAGGTTGAAAACTTTCATGAACTATTTCGACTTCAAAAAAGTCGAAGATTTTCATGAAAAGATTTCTGCTTCAAAAAAGTTGAAAACTTTCATGAAGTATTTCAGCTTCAAAAAAGTCTAAGGTTTTCATGAAAAGATTTCTGCTTCAAAAAAGTTTAAAATTTTCATGAAAAGATTTCGGCTTCAAAAAAGTTGAAAAATTTCATGAAAAGATTTAGACTTCAAAAAAGTTGAAAATGTTCATGAAAAGATTTCGGCTTCAAAAAAGTTGAAAATTTACATGAAAAGATTTCGGCTTCAAAAAAGTCAAAAATTTTCATGAAGTATTTCGGCTTCAAAAAAGTTGAAAACTTTCATGAAGTTTTTCGGCTTTAAAAAAGTCGAAGATTTTCATGAAAAGATTTCTGCTTCAAAAAAGTTGAAAATTTTCATGAAAAGATTTTGGCATCAAAAAAGTTGAAAATTTTCATGAACTATTTTTGCTTCAAAATAGTTGAAAATTTTCATGAAAAGATTTCGGCTTCAAAAGATTTGAAGATTTTCATGAAGTATTTCGGCTTCAAAAAAGTTGTAAACTTTCATGATGTTTTTCGGCTTTAAAAAAGTCGAAGATTTTCATGAAAAGATTTCTGCTTCAAAAAAGTTGAAAATTTTCATGAAAAGATTTCGGCTTCAAAAAAGTTGAAAATTTTCATGAACTATTTCTGCTTCAAAATAGTTGAACATTTTCATGAAAAGATTTCGGCTTCAAAAGATTTGAAAATTTTCATGAAGTATTTCGGCTTCAAAAAAGTTGAAAACTTTCATGAAGTATTTCGGCTTCAAAAAAGTCAAACATTTTCATGAAAAGATTTTGGCTTCAAAAAAGTTGAAAATTTTCATGAACTATTTCTGCTTCAAAATAGTTGAACATTTTCATGAAAAGATTTCGGCTTCAAAAAAGTTGAAAAATTTCATGAAAAGATTTAGACTTCAAAAAAGTTGAAAATGTTCATGAAAAGATTTCGGCTTCAAAAAAGTTGAAAATTTACATGAAAAGATTTCGGCTTCAAAAAAGTCAAAAATTTTCATGAAGTATTTCGGCTTCAAAAAAGTTGAAAACTTTCATGAAGTTTTTCGGCTTTAAAAAAGTCGAAGATTTTCATGAAAAGATTTCTGCTTCAAAAAAGTTGAAAATTTTCATGAAAAGATTTTGGCATCAAAAAAGTTGAAAATTTTCATGAACTATTTTTGCTTCAAAATAGTTGAAAATTTTCATGAAAAGATTTCGGCTTCAAAAGATTTGAAGATTTTCATGAAGTATTTCGGCTTCAAAAAAGTTGTAAACTTTCATGATGTTTTTCGGCTTTAAAAAAGTCGAAGATTTTCATGAAAAGATTTCTGCTTCAAAAAAGTTGAAAATTTTCATGAAAAGATTTCGGCTTCAAAAAAGTTGAAAATTTTCATGAACTATTTCTGCTTCAAAATAGTTGAACATTTTCATGAAAAGATTTCGGCTTCAAAAGATTTGAAAATTTTCATGAAGTATTTCGGCTTCAAAAAAGTTGAAAACTTTCATGAAGTATTTCGGCTTCAAAAAAGTCAAACATTTTCATGAAAAGATTTTGGCTTCAAAAAAGTTGAAAATTTTCATGAACTATTTCTGCTTCAAAATAGTTGAACATTTTCATGAAAAGATTTTGGCTTCAAAAAAGTTCAAAATTTTCATGAACTATTTCTGCTTCAAAAAAGTTGAAAATTTTCATGAAAAGATTTCACCTTCAAAAAGTTGAAAATTTTCATGAAAAGATTTCTGCTTCAAAAAAGTTGAAAATTTTCAAGAAGTATTTCGGCTTCAAAAAAGTCTAAGATTTTCATGAAAAGATTTCTGCTTCAAAAAAGTTGAACATTTTCATGAAAAGATTTCGGCTTCAAAAGATTTGAAAATTTTCATGAAGTATTTCGGCTTCAAAAAAGTTGAAAATTTTCATGAAGTTTTTCGGCTTCAAAAATGTTGAAAATTTTCATGAAGTATTTCGGCTTCAAAAAAGTCAAAGATTTTCATGAAAAGATTTCTGCCTCAAAAAATTTGAAAATTTTTATGAAAATATTTCTGCATCAAAAAAGTTGAAAATTTTCATGAACTATTTCTGCTTCAAAAAAGTTGAACATTTTCATGAAAAGATTTTGGCTTCAAAAAAGTTGAAAATTTTCATGAAAAGATTTCTGCTTCAAAAAAGTTGAAAATTTTCATGAAAAGATTTCGGCTTCAAAAAAGTTCAAAATTTTCATGAACTATTTCTGCTTCAAAAAAGTCTAAAATTTTCATGAAAAGATTTCGGCTTCAAAAAAGTTGAAAATTTTCATGAACTATTTCTGCTTCAAAAAAGTTGAAAATGTTCATGGAAAGATTTCTGCTTCAAAAAAGTTCAAAATTTTCATGAACTATTTCTGCTTCAAACAAGTTGAAAATTTTCAGAAAAGATTTCTGCTTCAAAAAAGTTGAAAATTTTCATGAAAAGATTTAGGCTTCAAAAAAGTTCAAAATTTTCATGAACTATTTCTGCTTCAAAAAAGTTGAAAAATTTAATGAAATGATTTCGGCTTCAAAAAAGTTTAAAATTTTTCATGAAAAGATTTCGGCTTCAAAAAAGTTCAAAATTTTCATGAACTATTTCTGCTTCAAAAAAATTAAAAAATTTTCATGAAAAGATTTCGGCTTCAAAAAAGTTGAACATTTTCATGAAAAGATTTCGGCTTCAAAAAAGTTCAAAATTTTTATGAACTATTTCGGCTTCAAAAAAGTTGAAAATTTTCATGAACTATTTCTGCTTCAAAAAAGTTGAAAATGTTCATGGAAAGATTTCTGCTTCAAAAAAGTTCAAAATTTTCATGAACTATTTCTGCTTCAAAAAATTTGAAAATTTTCATGAAAAGATTTCGGCTTCAAAAGATTTGAACATTTTCATGAAAAGATTTCGGCTTCAAAAAAGTTGAAGATTTTCATGAAAAGATTTCGGCTTCAAAAAAGTTCAAAATTTTTATGAACTATTTCGGCTTCAAAAAAGTTGAAAATTTTCATGAACTATTTCTGCTTCAAAAAAGTTGAAAATGTTCATGGAAAGATTTCTGCTTCAAAAAAGTTCAAAATTTTCATGAACTATTTCTGCTTCAAAAAAGTTGAAAATTTTCATGAAAAGATTTCGGCTTCAAAAGATTTGAAGATTTTCATGAAGTATTTCGGCTTCAAAAAAGTTGAAAACTTTCATGAAGTTTTTCGGCTTTAAAAAAGTCGAAGATTTTCATGAAAAGATTTCTGCTTCAAAAAAGTTGAAAATTTTCATGAAAAGATTTTGGCATCAAAAAAGTTGAAAATTTTCATGAACTATTTTTGCTTCAAAATAGTTGAAAATTTTCATGAAAAGATTTCGGCTTCAAAAGATTTGAAGATTTTCATGAAGTATTTCGGCTTCAAAAAAGTTGAAATCTTTCATGAAGTTTTTCGGCTTTAAAAAAGTCGAAGATTTTCATGAAAAGATTTCTGCTTCAAAAAAGTTGAAAATTTTCATGAAAAGATTTCGGCTTCAAAAAAGTTGAAAATTTTCATGAACTATTTCTGCTTCAAAATAGTTGAACATTTTCATGAAAAGATTTCGGCTTCAAAAGATTTGAAAATTTTCATGAAGTATTTCGGCTACAAAAAAGTTGAAAACTTTCATGAAGTATTTCGGCTTCAAAAAAGTCAAACATTTTCATGAAAAGATTTTGGCTTCAAAAAAGTTGTAAATTTTCATGAAAAGATTTCTGCTTCAAAAAAGTTGAAAATTTTCATGAAAAGATTTCGGCTTCAAAAAAGTTCAAAATTTTCATGAACTATTTCTGCTTCAAAAAAGTCTAAAATTTTCATGAAAAGATTTCGGCTTCAAAAAAGTTGTAAATTTTCATGAAAAGATTTCTGCTTCAAAAAATTTGAAAATTTTTATGAAAATATTTCGGCATCAAAAAAGTTGAAAATTTTCATGAACTATTTCTGCTTCAAAAAAGTTGAACATTTTCATGAAAAGATTTCTGCTTCAAAAAAGTTCAACATTTTCATGAACTATTTCTGCTTCAAACAAGTTGAAAATTTTCATGAAAAGATTTCTGCTTCAAAAAAGTTGAAAATTTTCATGAAAAGATTTAGGCTTCAAAAAAGTTCAAAATTTTCATGAACTATTTCTGCTTCAAAAAAGTTGAAAAATTTAATGAAATGATTTCGGCTTCAAAAAAGTTTAAAATTTTTCATGAAAAGATTTCGGCTTCAAAAAAGTTCAAAATTTTCATGAACTATTTCTGCTTCAAAAAAGTCAAAAATTTTCATGAAAAGATTTCGGCTTCAAAAAAGTTGAAAATTTTCATGAAAAGATTTCGGCTTCAAAAAAGTTCAAAATTTTTATGAACTATTTCGGCTTCAAAAAAGTTGAAAATTTTCATGAACTATTTCTGCTTCAAAAAAGTTGAAAATGTTCATGGAAAGATTTCTGCTTCAAAAAAGTTCAAAATTTTCATGAACTATTTCTGCTTCAAAAAATTTGAAAATTTTCATGAAAAGATTTCGGCTTCAAAAGATTTGAAGATTTTCATGAAGTATTTCGGCTACAAAAAAGTTGAAAACTTTCATGAAGTTTTTCGGCTTTAAAAAAGTCGAAGATTTTCATGAAAAGATTTCTGCTTCAAAAAAGTTGAAAATTTTCATGAAAAGATTTCCGCATCAAAAAAGTTGAAAATTTTCATGAACTATTTCTGCTTCAAAATAGTTGAACATTTTCATGAAAAGATTTCGGCTTCAAAAAAGTTGAAAATTTTCATGAAAAGATTTCTGCTTCAAAAAAGATGAAAATTTTCATGAAAATATTTCGGCTTCAAAAAAGTTCAAAATTTTCATGAACTATTTCTGCTTCAAAAAAGTTGAAAATTTTCATGAAAAGATTTCGGCTTCAAAAGATTTGAAGATTTTCATGAAGTATTTCGGCTTCAAAAAAGTTGAAAACTTTCATGAAGTTTTTCGGCTTTAAAAAAGTCGAAGATTTTCATGAAAAGATTTCTGCTTCAAAAAAGTTGAAAATTTTCATGAAAAGATTTTGGCATCAAAAAAGTTGAAAATTTTCATGAACTATTTTTGCTTCAAAATAGTTGAACATTTTCATGAAAAGATTTTGGCTTCAAAAAAGTTCAAAATTTTCATGAACTATTTCTGCTTCAAAAAAGTTGAAAATTTTCATGAAGTATTTCTGCTTCAAACAAGTTGAAAATTTTCATGAAGAGATTTCTGCTTCAAAAAAGTTGAAAATTTTCATGAAAAGATTTAGGCTTCAAAAAAGTTCAAAATTTTCATGAACTATTTCTGCTTCAAAAAAGTTGAAAAATTTAATGAAATGATTTCGGCTTCAAAAAAGTTGAAAATTTTCATGAAAAGATTTCGGCTTCAAAAAAGTTCAAAATTTTCATGAACTATTTCTGCTTCAAAAAAGTCTAAAATTTTCATGAAAAGATTTCGGCTTCAAAAAAGTTGAAAATTTTCATGAAAAGATTTCTGCTTCAAAAAAGTTGAAAATTTTCATGAAAAGATTTCGGCATCAAAAAAGTTGAAAATTTTCATGAACTATTTCTGCTTCAAAATAGTTGAACATTTTCATGAAAAGATTTCGGCTTCAAAAGATTTGAAAATTTTCATGAAGTATTTCTGCTTCAAAAAAGTTGAAAATGTTCATGGAAAGATTTCTGCTTCAAAAAAGTTCAAAATTTTCATGAACTATTTCTGCTTCAAAAAATTTGAAAATTTTCATGAAAAGATTTCGGCTTCAAAAGATTTGAAGATTTTCATGAAGTATTTCGGCTACAAAAAAGTTGAAAACTTTCATGAAGTTTTTCGGCTTTAAAAAAGTCGAAGATTTTCATGAAAAGATTTCTGCTTCAAAAAAGTTGAAAATTTTCATGAAAAGATTTCGGCATCAAAAAAGTTGAAAATTTTCATGAACTATTTCTGCTTCAAAATAGTTGAACATTTTCATGAAAAGATTTCGGCTTCAAAAAAGTTGAAAATTTTCATGAAAAGATTTCTGCTTCAAAAAAGATGAAAATTTTCATGAAAAGATTTCGGCTACAAAAAAGTTCAAAATTTTCATGAACTATTTCTGCTTCAAAAAAGTTGAAAATTTTCATGAAAAGATTTCGGCTTCAAAAGATTTGAAGATTTTCATGAAGTATTTCGGCTTCAAAAAAGTTGAAAACTTTCATGAAGTTTTTCGGCTTTAAAAAAGTCGAAGATTTTCATGAAAAGATTTTTGCTTCAAAATAGTTGAACATTTTCATGAAAAGATTTTGGCTTCAAAAAAGTTCAAAATTTTCATGAACTATTTCTGCTTCAAAATAGTTGAACATTTTCATGAAAAGATTTCGGCTTCAAAAGATTTGAAAATTTTCATGAAGTATTTCTGCTTCAAAAAAGTTGAAAACTTTCATGAAGTTTTTCGGCTTCAAAAAAGTCAAAGATTTTCATGAAAAGATTTCTGCATCAAAAAATTTGAAAATTTTTATGAAAATATTTCGGCATCAAAAAAGTTGAAAATTTTCATGAACTATTTCTGCTTCAAAAAAGTTGAACATTTTCATGAAAAGATTTTGGCTTCAAAAAAGTTGAAAATTTTCATGAAAAGATTTCTGCTTCAAAAAAGTTGAAAATTTTCATGAAAAGATTTCGGCTTCAAAAAAGTTCAAAATTTTCATGAACTATTTCTGCTTCAAAAAAGTTGAAAATTTTCATGAAAAGATTTCGGCTTCAAAAGATTTGAAGATTTTCATGAAGTATTTCGGCTTCAAAAAAGTTGAAAACTTTCATGAAGTTTTTCGGCTTTAAAAAAGTCGAAGATTTTCATGAAAAGATTTCTGCTTCAAAAAAGTTGAAAATTTTCATGAAAAGATTTTGGCATCAAAAAAGTTGAAAATTTTCATGAACTATTTTTGCTTCAAAATAGTTGAACATTTTCATGAAAAGATTTTGGCTTCAAAAAAGTTCAAAATTTTCATGAACTATTTCTGCTTCAAAAAAGTTCAAAATTTTCATGAAGTATTTCTGCTTCAAACAAGTTGAAAATTTTCATGAAGAGATTTCTGCTTCAAAAAAGTTGAAAATTTTCATGAAAAGATTTAGGCTTCAAAAAAGTTCAAAATTTTCATGAACTATTTCTGCTTCAAAAAAGTTGAAAAATTTAATGAAATGATTTCGGCTTCAAAAAAGTTGAAAATTTTCATGAAAAGATTTCGGCTTCAAAAAAGTTCAAAATTTTCATGAACTATTTCTGCTTCAAAAAAGTCTAAAATTTTCATGAAAAGATTTCGGCTTCAAAAAAGTTGAAAATTTTCATGAAAAGATTTCTGCTTCAAAAAACTTGAAAATTTTCATGAAAAGATTTCGGCATCAAAAAAGTTGAAAATTTTCATGAACTATTTCTGCTTCAAAATAGTTGAACATTTTCATGAAAAGATTTCGGCTTCAAAAGATTTGAAAATTTTCATGAAGTATTTCGGCTTCAAAAAAGTTGAAAACTTTCATGAAGTTTTTCGGCTTCAAAAATGTTGAAAATTTTCATGAAGTATTTCGGCTTCAAAAAAGTCAAAGATTTTCATGAAAAGATTTCTGCTTCAAAAAATTTGAAAATTTTTATGAAAATATTTCGGCATCAAAAAAGTTGAAAATTTTCATGAACTATTTCTGCTTCAAAAAAGTTGAACATTTTCATGAAAAGATTTTGGCTTCAAAAAAGTTGAAAATTTTCATGAAAAGATTTCTGCTTCAAAAAAGTTGAAAATTTTCATGAAAAGATTTCGGCTTCAAAAAAGTTCAAAATTTTCATGAACTATTTCTGCTTCAAAAAAGTTGAAAATTTTCATGAACTATTTCTGCTTCAAAAAAGTTGAAAATTTTCATGGAAAGATTTCTGCTTCAAAAAAGTTCAAAATTTTCATGAACTATTTCTGCTTCAAAAAAGTTGAAAATTTTCATGAAAAGATTTCGGCTTCAAAAGATTTGAAGATTTTCATGAAGTATTTCGGCTTCAAAAAAGTTGAAAACTTTCATGAAGTTTTTCGGCTTTAAAAAAGTCGAAGATTTTCATGAAAAGATTTCTGCTTCAAAAAAGTTGAAAATTTTCATGAAAAGATTTTGGCATCAAAAAAGTTGAAAATTTTCATGAACTATTTTTGCTTCAAAATAGTTGAACATTTTCATGAAAAGATTTTGGCTTCAAAAAAGTTCAAAATTTTCATGAACTATTTCTGCTTCAAAAAAGTTGAAAATTTTCATGAAGTATTTCTGCTTCAAACAAGTTGAAAATTTTCATGAAGAGATTTCTGCTTCAAAAAAGTTGAAAATTTTCATGAAAAGATTTAGGCTTCAAAAAAGTCCAAAATTTTCATGAACTATTTCTGCTTCAAAAAAGTTGAAAAATTTAATGAAATGATTTCGGCTTCAAAAAAGTTGAAAATTTTCATGAAAAGATTTCGGCTTCAAAAAAGTTCAAAATTTTCATGAACTATTTCTGCTTCAAAAAAGTCTAAAATTTTCATGAAAAGATTTCTGCTTCAAAAAAGTTGAACATTTTCATGAAAAGATTTCTGCTTCAAAAAAGTTGAAAATATTCATGAAAAGATTTCTGCTTCAAAAAAGTTGAAAATTTTCATGAAAAGATTTCGGCTTCAAAAAAGTTGAAAATTTTAATGAACTATTTCTGCTTCAAAAAAGTTGAAAATTTTCATGAACTACTTCTGTTTCAAAAAAGTTGAAAATTTTCATGAAAAGATTTTGGCATCAAAAAAGTTGAAAATTTTCATGAACTATTTTTGCCTCAAAATAGTTGAACATTTTCATGAAAAGATTTTGGCTTCAAAAAAGTTCAAAATTTTCATGAACTATTTCTGCTTCAAAAAAGTTGAAAATTTTCATGAAGTATTTCTGCTTCAAACAAGTTGAAAATTTTCATGAAAAGATTTAGGCTTCAAAAAAGTTCAAAATTTTCATGAACTATTTCTGCTTCAAAAAAGTTGAAAAATTTAATGAAATGATTTCGGCTTCAAAAAAGTTGAAAATTTTCATGAAAAGATTTCGGCTTCAAAAAAGTTCAAAATTTTCATGAACTATTTCTGCTTCAAAAAAGTCTAAAATTTTCATGAAAAGATTTCGGCTTCAAAAAAGTTGAACATTTTCATGAAAAGATTTCTGCTTCAAAAAAGTTGAAAATATTCATGAAAAGATTTCGGCTTCAAAAGATTTGAAAATTTTCATGAAGTATTTCGGCTTCAAAAAAGTTGAAAATTTTCATGAAAAGATTTCTGCTTCAAAAAAGTTGAAAATTTTCATGAAAAGATTTCGGCTTCAAAAAAGTTGAAAATTTTAATGAACTATTTCTGCTTCAAAAAAGTTGAAAATTTTCATGAACTACTTCTGTTTCAAAAAAGTCGAAGATTTTCATGAAAAGATTTCTGCTTCAAAAAAGTTGAAAATTTTTAAGGAAAAGATTTCTGCTTCAAAAAGTTGAAAATTTTCATGAAAGGATTTCGGCTTCAAAAAAGTTGAACATTTTCATGAAAAGATTTCGGTTTCAAAAAGTTGAAAATTTTCATGAAAAGATTTCTGCTTCAAAAAAGTTTAAAATATACATGAAAAGATTTCGACTTCAAAAAAGTTGACCATTTTCATGAAAAGATTTCGGCTTCAAAAAAGTTGAAAATTTTCATGACAGGATTTTGGCATTACAAAAAGTAAAAATTTTCATAAAGTATTTCAGCTTCAAAAAGGTTGAAAACTTTCATGAACTATTTCGACTTCAAAAAAGTCGAAGATTTTCATGAAAAGATTTAGGCTTCAAAAAAGTTGAAAATTTTCATGAAGTATTTCGGTTGCAAAATAGTTGAACATTTTCATGAAAAGATTTTGGCTTCAAAAAAGTTCAAAATTTTCATGAACTATTTCTGCTTCAAAAAAGTTGAAAATTTTCATGAAGTATTTCTGCTTCAAACAAGTTGAAAATTTTCATGAAGAGATTTCTGCTTCAAAAAAGTTGAAAATTTTCATGAAAAGATTTAGGCTTCAAAAAAGTTGAACATTTTCATGAAAAGATTTCGGTTTCAAAAAGTTGAAAATTTTCATGAAAAGATTTCTGCTTCAAAAAAGTTTAAAATATACATGAAAAGATTTCGACTTCAAAAAAGTCTAAGGTTTTCATGAAAAGATTTCTGCTTCAAAAAAGTTGAAAATTTTCATGAAAAGATTTCGGCTTCAAAAAGTTGAACATTTTCATGAAAAGATTTCGGCTTCAAAAAAGTTGACCATTTTCATGAAAAGATTTCGGCTTCAAAAAAGTTGAAAATTTTCATGACAGGATTTTGGCATTACAAAAAGTAAAAATTTTCATAAAGTATTTCAGCTTCAAAAAGGTTGAAAACTTTCATGAACTATTTCGACTTCAAAAAAGTCGAAGATTTTCATGAAAAGATTTAGGCTTCAAAAAAGTTGAAAATTTTCATGAAGTATTTCGGCTTCAAAAAAGTTGAAAACTTTCATGAAAAGATTTCGGCTTCAAAAAAGTTGACCATTTTCATGAAAAGATTTCAGCTTCAAAAAGTTGAAAATTTTCATGAAAAGATTTCGGCTTCAAAAAAGTTGAAAATTTTCATGAAAAGATTTCTGCTTCAAAAAAGTTGAAGATTTTCATGAAAAGATTTCGGCTTCAAAAAAGTTGACCATTTTCATGAAAAGATTTCAGCTTCAAAAAAGTTGAAAATTTTCATGAAAAGATTTCGGCTTCAAAAAAATTGAACATTTTCATGAAAAGATTTCTGCTTCAAAAAAGTTGAAGATTTTCATGAAAAGATTTCAGCTTCAAAAAGGTTGAAAACTTTAATGAACTATTTCGACTTCAAAAAAGTTAAACATTTTCATGAAAAGATTTCGGCTTCAAAAAAGTTGAAAATTTTCATGAAAAGATTTCGGCTTCAAAAAGTTGAAAATTTTCATGAAAAGATTTTGGCTTCAAAAAAGTTGAAAATTTTCATGAAAAGATTTTGGTTTCAAAAAGTTGAAAATTTTCATGAAAAGATTTCAGCTTCAAAAAGGTTGAACACTATCATGAACTATTTCGGCTTCAAAAAAGTCGAAGATTTTCATGAAAAGATTTCGGCTTAAAAAAAAGTTGAACATTTTCATGAAGTTATTTCGGCTTCAAAAAAGTCGAAGATTTTCATGAAAAGATTTCTGCTTCAAAAAAGTTAAACATTTTCATGAAAAGATTTAGGCTTCAAATAGTTGAAAATTTTCATGAAAAGATTTCAGCTTCAAAAAGGTTGAAAACTTTCATGACAAGATTTAGACTTCAAAAAAGTTGAAAATGTTCATGAATTTTTTCGACTTCAAAAAAGTTGAAAAATTTCATGAAAAGATTTAGACTTCAAAAAAGTTGAAAATTTTCATGAAAAGATTTCGGCTTCAAAAAAGTTGAAAATTTACATTAAAAGATTTCGGCTTCAAAAAAGTCAAAAATTTTCATGAAGTATTTCGGCTTCAACAAAGTCAACGATTTTCATGAAAAGATTTCGGCTTCAAAAAAGTTAAAAATTTTCATGAAAAGATTTCGGTTTCAAAAAGTCTAAAATTTTCATGAAAAGATTTCGGCTTCAAAAAAGTTGAAAATTTACATGAAAACATTTCGGCTTCAAAAAAGTTGACCATTTTCATGAAAAGATTTCGGCTTCAGAAAAGTTGACCATTTTCATGAAAAGATTTCAGCTTCAAAAAGGTTGAAAACTTTCATGAACTATTTCGACTTCAAAAAAGTTGAAAATTTTCATGAAAAGATTTCAGCTTCAAAAAGGTTGAAAACTGTCATGAACTATTTCGACTTCAAAAAATTGACCATTTTCATGAAAAGATTTCGGCTTCAAAAAAGTTGAAAATTTTCATGAAAAGATTTCTGTTTCAAAAAGTTGAAAATTTTCATGAAAAGATTTCGGCTTCAAAAAAGTTGAAAATTTTCATGAAAAGATTTTGGTTTCAAAAAGTTGAAAATTTTCATGAAAAGATTTCAGCTTCAAAAAGGTTGAAAACTTTCATGAACTATTTCGGCTTCAAAAAAGTTTAAAATTTTCATGAAAAGATTTCGGCTTCAAAAAAGTTGACCATTTTCATGAAAAGATTTCGGCTTCAAAAAAGTTGAAAACTTTCATGAAAAGATTTCGGCTTCAAAAAAGTTGAAAATTTTCATGAAAAGATTTCTGCTTCAAAAAAGTTGAAGATTTTCATGAAAAGATTTCTGTTTCAAAAAGTTGAAAATTTTCATTAAAAGATTTCAGCTTCAAAAAGGTTGAAAACTTTCATGAACTATTTCGACTTCAAAAAAGACGAAGATTTTCATGAAAAGTTTTCGGCTTCAAAAAAGTTGAACATTTTCATGAAGTATTTCGACTTCAAAAAAGTCGAAGATTTTCATGAAAAGTTTTCGGCTTCAAAAAAGTTGAACATTTTCATGAAGTATTTCGGCTGCAAAAAAGTCGAAGATTTTCATGAAAAGATTTCGGCTTCAAAAAAGTTAAAAATTTTCATGAAAAGATTTCGGTTTTAAAAAGTTGAAAATTTTCATGAAAAGATTTCGGCTTCAAAAAAGTTGAAAATTTTCATGAAAAGATTTCGGCTTCAAAAAAGTTGAAAATTTTCATGAAAAGATTTTGGTTTCAAAAAGTTGAAAATTTTCATGAAAAGATTTCAGCTTCAATAAGGTTGAAAACTTTCATGAACTATTTCGGCTTCAAAAAAGTCGAAGATTTTCATGAAAAGATTTTGGCTTAAAAAAAAGTTGAACATTTTCATGAAGTTATTTCGGCTGCAAAAAAGTCGAAGATTTTCATGAAAAGATTTCTGCTTCAAAAAAGTTGAAAATTTTCATGAAAAGATTTCGGCTTCAAAAAGTTGAACATTTTCATGAAAAGAGTTCGGCTTCAAAAAAGTTGACCATTTTCATGAAAAGATTTCGGCTTCAAAAAAGTTGAAAATTTTCATGAAAAGATTTCGGCTTCAAAAAAGTTGAACATTTTCATGAAGTATTTCTGCTTCAAAAAAGTTGAAAATTTTCATGAAAAGATTTCGGCTTCAAAAAGTTGAAAATTTTCATGAAAAGATTTCGGCTTCAAAAAAGTTGAAAATGTTCATGAATTTTTTCGACTTCAAAAAAGTTGAAAAATTTTATGAAAAGATTTAGACTTCAAAAAAGTTGAAAAATTTTATGAAAAGATTTAGATTTCAAAAAAGTTGAAAATGTTCATGAAAAGATTTCGGCTTCAAAAAAGTTTAAAATTTTCATGAAAAGATTTCTGCTTCAAAAAAGTCTCAGATTTTCATTAAAAGATTTCGGCTTCAAAAAAGTTGAAAATTTTCATGAAAAGATATTGGTTTCAAAAAGTTGAAAATTTTCATGAAAAGATTTCAGCTTCAATAAGGTTGAAAACTTTCATGAACTATTTCGGCTTCAAAAAAGTCGAAGATTTTCATGAAAAGATTTTGGCTTAAAAAAAAGTTGAACATTTTCATGAAGTTATTTCGGCTGCAAAAAAGTCGAAGATTTTCATGAAAAGATTTCTGCTTCAAAAAAGTTGAAAATTTTCATGAAAAGATTTCGGCTTCAAAAAGTTGAACATTTTCATGAAAAGATTTCGGCTTCAAAAAAGTTGACCATTTTCATGAAAAGATTTCGGCTTCAAAAAAGTTGAAAATTTTCATGAAAAGATTTCGGCTTCAAAAAAGTTGAAAATTTTCATGAAAAGATTTCGGCTTCAAAAAAGTTGAACATTTTCATGAAGTATTTCGGCTTCACAAAAGTTAAAAATTTTCATGAAAAGATTTCGGTTTCAAAAAGTTGAAAATTTTCATGAAAAGATTTCTGCTTCAAAAAAGTCGAAGATTTTCATGAAAAGATTTCTGCTTCAAAAAAGTTGAACATTTTCATGAAAAGATTTCGGCTTCAAAAAAGTTGACCATTTTCATGAAAAGATTTCGGCTTCAAAAAAGTTGAAAATTTTCATGAAAAGATTTCGGCTTCAAAAAAGTTGAAAATTTTCATGAAAAGATTTCGGCTTCAAAAAAGTTGAACATTTTCATGAAGTATTTCGGCTTCACAAAAGTTAAAAATTTTCATGAAAAGATTTCGGTTTCAAAAAGTTGAAAATTTTCATGAAAAGATTTCTGCTTCAAAAAAGTTGAAAATTTTCATGAAAAGATTTCGGCTTCAAAAAGTTGAAAATTTTCATGAAAAGATTTCGGCTTCAAAAAAGTTGAAAATTTACATTAAAAGATTTCGGCTTCAAAAAAGTCAAAAATTTTCATGAAGTATTTCGGCTTCAACAAAGTCAACGATTTTCATGAAAAGATTTCTGCTTCAAAAAGTTGAAAATTTTCATTAAAAGATTTCGGCTTCAAAAAAGTTGAAAACTTTCATGAACTATTTCGACTTCAAAAAAGACGAAGATTTTCATGAAAAGTTTTCGGCTTCAAGAAAGTTGAACATTTTCATGAAGTATTTCGACTTCAAAAAAGTCGAAGATTTTCATGAAAAGATTTCGGCTTCAAAAAAGTTAAAAATTTTCATGAAAAGATTTCGGTTTCAAAAAGTTGAAAATTTTCATGAAAAGATTTCGGCTTCAAAAAAGTTGAAAATTTTCATGAATAGATTTTGGTTTCAAATAGTTGAAAATTTTCATGAAAAGATTTCAGCTTCAAAAAGGTTGAAAACTTTCATGAACTATTTCGACTTCAAAAAAGTAGAAAATTTTCATGAAAAGATTTCAGCTTCAAAAAGGTTGAAAACTGTCATGAACTATTTCGACTTCAAAAAAGTTGACCATTTTCATGAAAAGATTTCGGCTTCAAAAAAGTTGAAAATTTTCATGAAAAGATTTCTGTTTCAAAAAGTTGAAAATTTTCATGAAAAGATTTCGGCTTCAAAAAAGTTGAAAATTTTCATGAAAAGATTTTGTTTTCAAAAAGTTGAAAATTTTCATGAAAAGATTTCAGCTTCAAAAAGGTTGAAAACTTTCATGAACTATTTCGGCTTCAAAAAAGTCGAAGATTTTCATGAAAAGATTTTGGCTTAAAAAAAAGTTGAACATTTTCATGAAGTTATTTCGGCTGCAAAAAAGTCGAAGATTTTCATGAAAATATTTCGGCTTGAAAAATGTTTAAAATTTTCATGAAAAGATTTCTGCTTCAAAAAAGTCTAAGATTTTCATGAAAATATTTCTGCTTCAAAAAAGTTGAACATTTTCATGAAAAGATTTCGGCTTCAAAAAGTTGAACATTTTCATGAAAAGATTTCGGCTTCAAAAAAGTTGACCATTTTCATGAAAAGATTTCGGCTTCAAAAAAGTTGAAAATTTTCATGAAAAGATTTCGGCTTCAAAAAAGTTGAAAATTTTCATGAAAAGATTTCGGCTTCAAAAAAGTTGAACATTTTCATGAAGTATTTCGGCTTCACAAAAGTTAAAAATTTTCATGAAAAGATTTCGGTTTCAAAAAGTTGAAAATTTTCATGAAAAGATTTCTGCTTCAAAAAAGTTGAAAATTTCCTGAAAAGATTTCGGCTTCAAAAAGTTGAACATTTTCATGAAAAGATTTCGGCTTCAAAAAAGTTTAAAATTTTCATGAAAAGATTTTTGCTTCAAAAAAGTTGAAAATTTTCATGAAAAGATTTCGGCTTCAAAAAGTTGAAAATTTTCATGAAAAGATTTCGGCTTCAAAAAAGTTGAAAATGTTCATGAATTTTTTCGACTTCAAAAAAGTTGAAAAATTTTATGAAAAGATTTAGACTTCAAAAAAGTTGAAAAATTTCATGAAAAGATTTAGATTTCAAAAAAGTTGAAAATGTTCATGAAAAGATTTCGGCTTCAAAAAAGTTGAAAATTTACATTAAAAGATTTCGGCTTCAAAAAAGTCAAAAATTTTCATGAAGTATTTCGGCTTCAACAAAGTCAACGATTTTCATGAAAAGATTTCTGCTTCAAAAAGTTGAAAATTTTCATTAAAAGATTTCAGCTTCAAAAAGGTTGAAAACTTTCATGAACTATTTCGACTTCAAAAAAGACGAAGATTTTCATGAAAAGTTTTCGGCTTCAAAAAAGTTGAACATTTTCATGAAGTATTTCGACTTCAAAAAAGTCGAAGATTTTCATGAAAAGTTTTCGGCTTCAAAAAAGTTGAACATTTTCATGAAGTATTTCGGCTGCAAAAAAGTCGAAGATTTTCATGAAAAGATTTCGGCTTCAAAAAAGTTAAAAATTTTCATGAAAAGATTTCGGTTTTAAAAAGTTGAAAATTTTCATGAAAAGATTTCGGCTTCAAAAAAGTTGAAAATTTTCATGAAAAGATTTCGGCTTCAAAAAAGTTGAAAATTTTCATGAAAAGATTTTGTTTTCAAAAAGTTGAAAATTTTCATGAAAAGATTTCAGCTTCAAAAAGGTTGAAAACTCTCATGAACTATTTCGGCTTCAAAAAAGTCGAAGATTTTCATGAAAAGATTTTGGCTTAAAAAAAAGTTGAACATTTTCATGAAGTTATTTCGGCTGCAAAAAAGTTGAACATTTTCATGAAAAGATTTCGGCTTCAAAAAAGTTTAAAATTTTCATGAAAAGATTTCTGCTTCAAAAAAGTCTAAGATTTTCATGAAAAGATTTCAGCTTCAATAAGGTTGAAAACTTTCATGAACTATTTCGGCTTCAAAAAAGTCGAAGATTTTCATGAAAAGATTTTGGCTTAAAAAAAAGTTGAACATTTTCATGAAGTTATTTCGGCTGCAAAAAAGTCGAAGATTTTCATGAAAAGATTTCTGCTTCAAAAAAGTTGAAAATTTTCATGAAAAGATTTCGGCTTCAAAAAGTTGAACATTTTCATGAAAAGATTTCGGCTTCAAAAAGTTGAACATTTTCATGAAAAGATTTCGGCTTCACAAAAGTTAAAAATTTTCATGAAAAGATTTCGGTTTCAAAAAGTTGAAAATTTTCATGAAAAGATTTCTGCTTCAAAAAAGTTGAAAATTTTCATGAAAAGATTTCGGCTTCAAAAAGTTGAAAATTTTCATGAAAAGATTTCGGCTTCAAAAAAGTTGAAAATGTTCATGAATTTTTTCGACTTCAAAAAAGTTGAAAAATTTTATGAAAAGATTTAGACTTCAAAAAAGTTGAAAAATTTTATGAAAAGATTTAGATTTCAAAAAAGTTGAAAATGTTCATGAAAAGATTTCGGCTTCAAAAAAGTTGAAAATTTACATTAAAAGATTTCGGCTTCAAAAAAGTCAAAAATTTTCATGAAGTATTTCGGCTTCAACAAAGTCAACGATTTTCATGAAAAGATTTCTGCTTCAAAAAGTTGAAAATTTTCATTAAAAGATTTCAGCTTCAAAAAGGTTGAAAACTTTCATGAACTATTTCGACTTCAAAAAAGACGAAGATTTTCATGAAAAGTTTTCGGCTTCAAAAAAGTTGAACATTTTCATGAAGTATTTCGACTTCAAAAAAGTCGAAGATTTTCATGAAAAGTTTTCGGCTTCAAATAAGTTGAACATTTTCATGAAGTATTTCGGCTGCAAAAAAGTCGAAGATTTTCATGAAAAGATTTCGGCTTCAAAAAAGTTGAAAATTTTCATGAAAAGATTTTGGTTTCAAATAGTTGAAAATTTTCATGAAAAGATTTCAGCTTCAAAAAGGTTGAAAACTTTCATGAACTATTTCGACTTCAAAAAAGTAGAAAATTTTCATGAAAAGATTTCAGCTTCAAAAAGGTTGAAAACTGTCATGAACTATTTCGACTTCAAAAAAGTTGACCATTTTCATGAAAAGATTTCGGCTTCAAAAAAGTTGAAAATTTTCATGAAAAGATTTCTGTTTCAAAAAGTTGAAAATTTTCATGAAAAGATTTCGGCTTCAAAAAAGTTGAAAATTTTCATGAAAAGATTTTGTTTTCAAAAAGTTGAAAATTTTCATGAAAAGATTTCAGCTTCAAAAAGGTTGAAAACTTTCATGAACTATTTCGGCTTCAAAAAAGTCGAAGATTTTCATGAAAAGATTTTGGCTTAAAAAAAAGTTGAACATTTTCATGAAGTTATTTCGGCTGCAAAAAAGTTGAACATTTTCATGAAAAGATTTCGGCTTCAAAAAAGTTGAAAATTTACATTAAAAGATTTCGGCTTCAAAAAAGTTGAAAATTTTCATGAAAAGATTTAGGCTTCAAAAAAGTTGAAAATTTTCATGAAAAGATTTTGGTTTCAAAAAGATGAAAATTTTCATGAAAAGATTTCAGCTTCAAAAAAGTCGAAGATTTTCATGAAAAGATTTCGGCTTCAAAAGAGTTGAAAATTTACATTAAAAGATTTCGGCTTCAAAAAAGTCAAAAGTTTTCATGAAGTATTTCGGCTTCAAAAAAGTCAACGATTTTCATGAAAAGATTTCTGCTTCAAAAAAGTTGAAAATTTTCATGAAAAGATTTCGGCTTCAAAAAAGTTGAAAATTTTCATGAAGTATTTCGGCTTCAAAAAAATCAACGATTTTCATGAAAAGATTTCAGCTTCAAAAAAGTTGAAAATTTACATGAAAACATTTCGGATTCAAAAAAGTTGACCGTTTTCATGAAAAGATTTCGGCTTCAAAAAAGTTGACCATTTTCATGAAAAGATTTCAGCTTCAAAAAAGTTGAAAATTTACATGAAAACATTTCGGATTCAAAAAAGTTGACCGTTTTCATGAACTATTTCGGCTTCAAAAAAGTCGAAGATTTTCATGAAAAGATTTCTGCTTCAAAAAAGTTGAAAATTTACATGAAAACATTTCGGCTTCAAAAAAGTTGACCATTTTCATGAAAAGATTTCTGCTTCAAAAAGTCGAAGATTTTCATGAAAAGATTTCGGTTTCAAAAAGTTGAAAATTTTCATGAAAAGATTTCGGCTTCAAAAAAGTTGAAAATTTTCATGAAAAGATTTCGGTTTCAAAAAGATGAAAATTTTCATGAAAAGATTTCGGCTTCAAAAAAGTTGAAAATTTTCATGAAAAGATTTTGGTTTCAAAAAGTTGAAAATTTTCATGAAAAGATTTCAGCTTCAAAAAGGTTGAAAACTTTCATGAACTATTTCAACTTCAAAAAAGTCGAAGATTTTCATGAAAAGTTTTCGGCTTCAAAAAAGTTGAAAACTTTCATGAAGTATTTCAGCTTCAAAAAAGTCTAAGGTTTTCATGAAAAGATTTCGGCTTCAAAAAAGTTGAAAATTTACATGAAAAGATTTCGGCTTCAAAAAAGTTGAAAATTTTCATGAAAAGATTTAGGCTTCAAAAAAGTTGAAAATTTTCATGAAAAGATTTTGGTTTCAAAAAGATGAAAATTTTCATGAAAAGATTTCAGCTTCAAAAAAGTCGAAGATTTTCATGAAAAGATTTCGGCTTCAAAAGAGTTGAAAATTTACATTAAAAGATTTCGGCTTCAAAAAAGTCAAAAATTTTCATGAAGTATTTCGGCTTCAAAAAAGTCAACGATTTTCATGAAAAGATTTCTGCTTCAAAAAAGTTGAAAATTTTCATGAAAAGATTTCTGCTTCAAAAAAGTTGAAAATTTTCATGAAGTATTTCGGCTTCAAAAAAATCAACGATTTTCATGAAAAGATTTCAGCTTCAAAAAAGTTGAAAATTTACATGAAAACATTTCGGATTCAAAAAAGTTGACCATTTTCATGAAAAGATT
This sequence comes from Labrus bergylta, assembly GCF_963930695.1. Lineage (NCBI taxonomy): Eukaryota > Metazoa > Chordata > Actinopteri > Labriformes > Labridae > Labrus > Labrus bergylta. The sequence goes on along the minus strand of NC_089202.1, from coordinate 664,157 downwards.
TCGGCTTCAAAAAAGTTGACCATTTTCATGAAAAGATTTCAGCTTCAAAAAGGTTGAAAACTTTCATGAACTATTTCGACTTCAAAAAAGTTGAAGATTTTCATGAAAAGATTTCTGCTTCAAAAAAGTTGAAAACTTTCATGAAGTATTTCAGCTTCAAAAAAGTCTAAGGTTTTCATGAAAAGATTTCTGCTTCAAAAAAGTTGAAAATTTTCATGAAAAGATTTCGGCTTCAAAAAAGTTGAAAAATTTCATGAAAAGATTTAGACTTCAAAAAAGTTGAAAATGTTCATGAAAAGATTTCAGCTTCAAAAAAGTTGAAAATTTACATGAAAACATTTCGGATTCAAAAAAGTTGACCGTTTTCATGAAAAGATTTCGGCTTCAAAAAAGTTGACCATTTTCATGAAAAGATTTCAGCTTCAAAAAAGTTGAAAATTTACATGAAAACATTTCGGATTCAAAAAAGTTGACCGTTTTCATGAACTATTTCGGCTTCAAAAAAGTCGAAGATTTTCATGAAAAGATTTCTGCTTCAAAAAAGTTGAAAATTTACATGAAAACATTTCGGCTTCAAAAAAGTTGACCATTTTCATGAAAAGATTTCTGCTTCAAAAAGTCGAAGATTTTCATGAAAAGATTTCGGTTTCAAAAAGTTGAAAATTTTCATGAAAAGATTTCGGCTTCAAAAAAGTTGAAAATTTTCATGAAAAGATTTCGGTTTCAAAAAGATGAAAATTTTCATGAAAAGATTTCGGCTTCAACAAAGTTGAAAATTTTCATGAAAAGATTTTGGTTTCAAAAAGTTGAAAATTTTCATGAAAAGATTTCAGCTTCAAAAAGGTTGAAAACTTTCATGAACTATTTCAACTTCAAAAAAGTCGAAGATTTTCATGAAAAGTTTTCGGCTTCAAAAAAGTTGAAAACTTTCATGAAGTATTTCAGCTTCAAAAAAGTCTAAGGTTTTCATGAAAAGATTTCGGCTTCAAAAAAGTTGAAAATTTACATGAAAAGATTTCGGCTTCAAAAAAGTTGAAAATTTTCATGAAAAGATTTAGGCTTCAAAAAAGTTGAAAATTTTCATGAAAAGATTTTGGTTTCAAAAAGATGAAAATTTTCATGAAAAGATTTCAGCTTCAAAAAAGTCGAAGATTTTCATGAAAAGATTTCGGCTTCAAAAGAGTTGAAAATTTACATTAAAAGATTTCGGCTTCAAAAAAGTCAAAAATTTTCATGAAGTATTTCGGCTTCAAAAAAGTCAACGATTTTCATGAAAAGATTTCTGCTTCAAAAAATTTGAAAATTTTCATGAAAAGATTTCTGCTTCAAAAAAGTTGAAAATTTTCATGAAGTATTTCGGCTTCAAAAAAATCAACGATTTTCATGAAAAGATTTCAGCTTCAAAAAAGTTGAAAATTTACATGAAAACATTTCGGATTCAAAAAAGTTGACCATTTTCATGAAAAGATTTCGGCTTCAAAAAAGTTGACCATTTTCATGAAAAGATTTCAGCTTCAAAAAGGTTGAAAACTTTCATGAACTATTTCGACTTCAAAAAAGTTGAAGATTTTCATGAAAAGATTTCTGCTTCAAAAAAGTTGAAAACTTTCATGAAGTATTTCAGCTTCAAAAAAGTCTAAGGTTTTCATGAAAAGATTTCTGCTTCAAAAAAGTTGAAAATTTTCATGAAAAGATTTCGGCTTCAAAAAAGTTGAAAAATTTCATGAAAAGATTTAGACTTCAAAAAAGTTGAAAATGTTCATGAAAAGATTTCAGCTTCAAAAAAGTTGAAAATTTACATTAAAAGATTTCGGCTTCAAAAAAGTCAAAAATTTTCATGAAGTATTTCGGCTTCAAAAAAGTCAACGATTTTCATGAAAAGATTTCTGCTTCAAAAAAGTTGAAAATTTTCATGAAAAGATTTCTGCTTCAAAAAAGTTGAAAATTTTCATGAAGTATTTCGGCTTCAAAAAAATCAACGATTTTCATGAAAAGATTTCAGCTTCAAAAAAGTTGAAAACTTTCATGAACTATTTCGACTTCAAAAAAGTTGAAGATTTTCATGAAAAGATTTCTGCTTCAAAAAAGTTGAAAACTTTCATGAAGTATTTCAGCTTCAAAAAAGTCTAAGGTTTTCATGAAAAGATTTCTGCTTCAAAAAAGTTGAAAATTTTCATGAAAAGATTTCGGCTTCAAAAAAGTTGAAAAATTTCATGAAAAGATTTAGACTTCAAAAAAGTTGAAAATGTTCATGAAAAGATTTCAGCTTCAAAAAAGTTGAAAATTTACATTAAAAGATTTCGGCTTCAAAAAAGTCAAAAATTTTCATGAAGTATTTCGGCTTCAAAAAAGTCAACGATTTTCATGAAAAGATTTCTGCTTCAAAAAAGTTGAAAATTTTCATGAAAAGATTTCTGCTTCAAAAAAGTTGAAAATTTTCATGAAGTATTTCGGCTTCAAAAAAATCAACGATTTTCATGAAAAGATTTCAGCTTCAAAAAAGTTGAAAATTTACATGAAAACATTTCGGCTTCAAAAAAGTTGACCATTTTCATGAAAAGATTTATGCTTCAAAAAGTCGAAGATTTTCATGAAAAGATTTCGGTTTCAAAAAGTTGAAAATTTTCATGAAAAGATTTCGGCTTCAAAAAAGTTGAAAATTTTCATGGAAAGATTTTGGTTTCAAAAAGTTGAAAATTTTCATGAAAAGATTTCAGCTTCAAAAAGGTTGAAAACTTTCATGAAGTATTTCAGCTTCAAAAAAGTCTAAGGTTTTCATGAAAAGATTTCGGCTTCAAAAAAGTTGAAAATTTTCATGAAAAGATTTCGGCTTCAAAAAGTTGAAAATTTACATGAAAAGATTTTGGTTTCAAAAAGTTGAAAATTTTCATGAAAAGATTTCAGCTTCAAAAAGGTTGAAAACTTTCATGAACTATTTCGACTTCAAAAAAGTCGAAGATTTTCATGAAAAGATTTCGGCTTCAAAAAAGTTGAAAACTTTCATGAAGTATTTCAGCTTCAAAAAAGTCTAAGGTTTTCATGAAAAGATTTCGGCTTCAAAAAAGTTGAAAATTTACATTAAAAGATTTCGGCTTCAAAAAAGTCAAAAATTTTCATGAAGTATTTCGGCTTCAAAAAAGTCAACGATTTTCATGAAAAGATTTCTGCTTCAAAAAAGTTGAAAATTTTCATGAAAAGATTTCTGCTTCAAAAAAGTTGAAAATTTTCATGAAGTATTTCGGCTTCAAAAAAATCAACGATTTTCATGAAAAGATTTCAGCGTCAAAAAAGTTGAAAATTTACATGAAAACATTTCGGCTTCAAAAAAGTTGACCATTTTCATGAAAAGATTTCGGCTTCAAAAAAGTTGAAAATTTTCATGAAAAGATTTCGGCTTCAAAAAGTTGAAAATTTACATGAAAAGATTTTGGTTTCAAAAAGTTGAAAATTTTCATGAAAAGATTTCAGCTTCAAAAAGGTTGAAAACTTTCATGAACTATTTCGACTTCAAAAAAGTCGAAGATTTTCATGAAAAGATTTCGGCTTCAAAAAAGTTGAAAACTTTCATGAAGTATTTCAGCTTCAAAAAAGTCTAAGGTTTTCATGAGAAGATTTCGGCTTCAAAAAAGTTGAAAATTTACATTAAAAGATTTCGGCTTCAAAAAAGTCAAAAATTTTCATGAAGTATTTCGGCTTCAAAAAAGTCAACGATTTTCATGAAAAGATTTCTGCTTCAAAAAAGTTGAAAATTTTCATGAAAAGATTTCTGCTTCAAAAAAGTTGAAAATTTTCATGAAGTATTTCGGCTTCAAAAAAATCAACGATTTTCATGAAAAGATTTCAGCTTCAAAAAAGTTGAAAATTTACATGAAAACATTTCGGATTCAAAAAAGTTGACCATTTTCATGAAAAGATTTCGGCTTCAAAAAAGTTGACCATTTTCATGAAAAGATTTCAGCTTCAAAAAGGTTGAAAACTTTCATGAACTATTTCGACTTCAAAAAAGTCGAAGATTTTCATGAAAAGATTTCTGCTTCAAAAAAGTTGAAAACTTTCATGAAGTATTTCAGCTTCAAAAAAGTCTAAGGTTTTCATGAAAAGATTTCTGCTTCAAAAAAGTTGAAAATTTTCATGAAAAGATTTCGGCTTCAAAAAGTTGAAAATTTTCATGAAAAGATTTCGGCTTCAAAAAAGTTGAAAAATTTCATGACAAGATTTAGACTTCAAAAAAGTTGAAAATGTTCATGAATTTTTTCGACTTCAAAAAAGTTGAAAAATTTCATGAAAAGATTTCGGCTTCAAAAAAGTTGAAAATTTTCATGGAAAGATTTCGGCTTCAAAAAAGTTGAAAAATTTCATGAAAAGATTTAGACTTCAAAAAAGTTGAAAATGTTCATGAAAAGATTTCGGCTTCAAAAAAGTTGAAAATTTACATGAAAAGATTTCGGCTTCAAAAAAGTCAAAAATTTTCATGAAGTATTTCGGCTTCAATAAAGTCAACGATTTTCATGAAAAGATTTCTGCTTCAAAAAAGTTGAAAATTTTCATGAAAAGATTTTGGTTTCAAAATGTTGAAAATTTTCATGAAAAGATTTCAGCTTCAAAAAAGTTGAAAACTTTCATGAACTATTTCGACTTCAAAAAAGTCGAAGATTTTCATGAAAAGTTTTCGGCTTCAAAAAAGTTGAAAACTTTCATGAAGTATTTCAGCTTCAAAAAAGTCTAAGGTTTTCATGAAAAGATTTCGACTTCAAAAAAGTTGAAAATTTTCATGAAAAGATTTCGGCTTCAAAAAAGTTGAAAATTTTCATGAAAAGATTTAGGCATCAAAAAAGTTGAAAATTTTCATGAAAAGATTTCAGCTTCAAAAAAGTCGAAGATTTTCATGAAAAGATTTCGGCTTCAAAAGAGTTGAAAATTTACATTAAAAGATTTCGGCTTCAAAAAAGTCAAAAATTTTCATGAAGTATTTCGGCTTCAAAAAAGTCAACGATTTTCATGAAAAGATTTCTGCTTCAAAAAAGTTGAAAATTTTCATGAAAAGATTTCTGCTTCAAAAAAGTTGAAAATTTTCATGAAAAGATTTCGGCTTCAAAAAAGTTGAAAATTTACATGAAAAGATTTCGGCTTCAAAAAAGTCAAAAATTTTCATGAAGTATTTCGGCTTCAATAAAGTCAACGATTTTCATGAAAAGATTTCTGCTTCAAAAAAGTTGAAAATTTTCATGAAAAGATTTTGGTTTCAAAATGTTGAAAATTTTCATGAAAAGATTTCAGCTTCAAAAAAGTTGAAAACTTTCATGAACTATTTCGACTTCAAAAAAGTCGAAGATTTTCATGAAAAGTTTTCGGCTTCAAAAAAGTTGAAAACTTTCATGAAGTATTTCAGCTTCAAAAAAGTCTAAGGTTTTCATGAAAAGATTTCGACTTCAAAAAAGTTGAAAATTTACATGAAAAGATTTCGGCTTCAAAAAAGTTGAAAATTTTCATGAAGTATTTCAGCTTCAAAAAAGTCTAAGGTTTTCATGAAAAGATTTCTGCTTCAAAAAAGTTGAAAATTTTCATGAAAAGATTTCGGCTTCAAAAAAGTTGAAAAATTTCATGAAAAGATTTAGACTTCAAAAAAGTCAAAAATGTTCATGAAAAGATTTCAGCTTCAAAAAAGTTGAAAATTTACATGAAAACATTTCGGATTCAAAAAAGTTGACCGTTTTCATGAAAAGATTTCGGCTTCAAAAAAGTTGACCATTTTCATGAAAAGATTTCAGCTTCAAAAAAGTTGAAAATTTACATGAAAACATTTCGGATTCAAAAAAGTTGACCGTTTTCATGAACTATTTCGGCTTCAAAAAAGTCGAAGATTTTCATGAAAAGATTTCTGCTTCAAAAAAGTTGAAAATTTACATGAAAACATTTCGGCTTCAAAAAAGTTGACCATTTTCATGAAAAGATTTCTGCTTCAAAAAGTCGAAGATTTTCATGAAAAGATTTCGGTTTCAAAAAGTTGAAAATTTTCATGAAAAGATTTCGGCTTCAAAAAAGTTGAAAATTTTCATGAAAAGATTTCGGTTTCAAAAAGATGAAAATTTTCATGAAAAGATTTCGGCTTCAACAAAGTTGAAAATTTTCATGAAAAGATTTTGGTTTCAAAAAGTTGAAAATTTTCATGAAAAGATTTCAGCTTCAAAAAGGTTGAAAACTTTCATGAACTATTTCAACTTCAAAAAAGTCGAAGATTTTCATGAAAAGTTTTCGGCTTCAAAAAAGTTGAAAACTTTCATGAAGTATTTCAGCTTCAAAAAAGTCTAAGGTTTTCATGAAAAGATTTCGGCTTCAAAAAAGTTGAAAATTTACATGAAAAGATTTCGGCTTCAAAAAAGTTGAAAATTTTCATGAAAAGATTTAGGCTTCAAAAAAGTTGAAAATTTTCATGAAAAGATTTTGGTTTCAAAAAGATGAAAATTTTCATGAAAAGATTTCAGCTTCAAAAAAGTCGAAGATTTTCATGAAAAGATTTCGGCTTCAAAAGAGTTGAAAATTTACATTAAAAGATTTCGGCTTCAAAAAAGTCAAAAATTTTCATGAAGTATTTCGGCTTCAAAAAAGTCAACGATTTTCATGAAAAGATTTCTGCTTCAAAAAATTTGAAAATTTTCATGAAAAGATTTCTGCTTCAAAAAAGTTGAAAATTTTCATGAAGTATTTCGGCTTCAAAAAAATCAACGATTTTCATGAAAAGATTTCAGCTTCAAAAAAGTTGAAAATTTACATGAAAACATTTCGGATTCAAAAAAGTTGACCATTTTCATGAAAAGATTTCGGCTTCAAAAAAGTTGACCATTTTCATGAAAAGATTTCAGCTTCAAAAAGGTTGAAAACTTTCATGAACTATTTCGACTTCAAAAAAGTTGAAGATTTTCATGAAAAGATTTCGGTTTCAAAAAGTTGAAAATTTTCATGAAAAGATTTCGGCTTCAAAAAAGTTGAAAATTTTCATGAAAAGATTTCGGTTTCAAAAAGATGAAAATTTTCATGAAAAGATTTCGGCTTCAACAAAGTTGAAAATTTTCATGAAAAGATTTCGGTTTCAAAAAGATGAAAATTTTCATGAAAAGATTTCGGCTTCAACAAAGTTGAAAATTTTCATGAAAAGATTTTGGTTTCAAAAAGTTGAAAATTTTCATGAAAAGATTTCAGCTTCAAAAAGGTTGAAAACTTTCATGAACTATTTCAACTTCAAAAAAGTCGAAGATTTTCATGAAAAGTTTTCGGCTTCAAAAAAGTTGAAAACTTTCATGAAGTATTTCAGCTTCAAAAAAGTCTAAGGTTTTCATGAAAAGATTTCGGCTTCAAAAAAGTTGAAAATTTACATGAAAAGATTTCGGCTTCAAAAAAGTTGAAAATTTTCATGAAAAGATTTAGGCTTCAAAAAAGTTGAAAATTTTCATGAAAAGATTTTGGTTTCAAAAAGATGAAAATTTTCATGAAAAGATTTCAGCTTCAAAAAAGTCGAAGATTTTCATGAAAAGATTTCGGCTTCAAAAGAGTTGAAAATTTACATTAAAAGATTTCGGCTTCAAAAAAGTCAAAAATTTTCATGAAGTATTTCGGCTTCAAAAAAGTCAACGATTTTCATGAAAAGATTTCTGCTTCAAAAAATTTGAAAATTTTCATGAAAAGATTTCTGCTTCAAAAAAGTTGAAAATTTTCATGAAGTATTTCGGCTTCAAAAAAATCAACGATTTTCATGAAAAGATTTCAGCTTCAAAAAAGTTGAAAATTTACATGAAAACATTTCGGATTCAAAAAAGTTGACCATTTTCATGAAAAGATTTCGGCTTCAAAAAAGTTGACCATTTTCATGAAAAGATTTCAGCTTCAAAAAGGTTGAAAACTTTCATGAACTATTTCGACTTCAAAAAAGTTGAAGATTTTCATGAAAAGATTTCGGTTTCAAAAAGTTGAAAATTTTCATGAAAAGATTTCGGCTTCAAAAAAGTTGAAAATTTTCATGAAAAGATTTCGGTTTCAAAAAGATGAAAATTTTCATGAAAAGATTTCGGCTTCAACAAAGTTGAAAATTTTCATGAAAAGATTTCGGTTTCAAAAAGATGAAAATTTTCATGAAAAGATTTCGGCTTCAACAAAGTTGAAAATTTTCATGAAAAGATTTTGGTTTCAAAAAGTTGAAAATTTTCATGAAAAGATTTCAGCTTCAAAAAGGTTGAAAACTTTCATGAACTATTTCAACTTCAAAAAAGTCGAAGATTTTCATGAAAAGTTTTCGGCTTCAAAAAAGTTGAAAACTTTCATGAAGTATTTCAGCTTCAAAAAAGTCTAAGGTTTTCATGAAAAGATTTCGGCTTCAAAAAAGTTGAAAATTTACATGAAAAGATTTCGGCTTCAAAAAAGTTGAAAATTTTCATGAAAAGATTTAGGCTTCAAAAAAGTTGAAAATTTTCATGAAAAGATTTTGGTTTCAAAAAGATGAAAATTTTCATGAAAAGATTTCAGCTTCAAAAAAGTCGAAGATTTTCATGAAAAGATTTCGGCTTCAAAAGAGTTGAAAATTTACATTAAAAGATTTCGGCTTCAAAAAAGTCAAAAATTTTCATGAAGTATTTCGGCTTCAAAAAAGTCAACGATTTTCATGAAAAGATTTCTGCTTCAAAAAATTTGAAAATTTTCATGAAAAGATTTCTGCTTCAAAAAAGTTGAAAATTTTCATGAAGTATTTCGGCTTCAAAAAAATCAACGATTTTCATGAAAAGATTTCAGCTTCAAAAAAGTTGAAAATTTACATGAAAACATTTCGGATTCAAAAAAGTTGACCATTTTCATGAAAAGATTTCGGCTTCAAAAAAGTTGACCATTTTCATGAAAAGATTTCAGCTTCAAAAAGGTTGAAAACTTTCATGAACTATTTCGACTTCAAAAAAGTTGAAGATTTTCATGAAAAGATTTCTGCTTCAAAAAAGTTGAAAACTTTCATGAAGTATTTCAGCTTCAAAAAAGTCTAAGGTTTTCATGAAAAGATTTCTGCTTCAAAAAAGTTGAAAATTTTCATGAAAAGATTTCGGCTTCAAAAAAGTTGAAAAATTTCATGAAAAGATTTAGACTTCAAAAAAGTTGAAAATGTTCATGAAAAGATTTCAGCTTCAAAAAAGTTGAAAATTTACATTAAAAGATTTCGGCTTCAAAAAAGTCAAAAATTTTCATGAAGTATTTCGGCTTCAAAAAAGTCAACGATTTTCATGAAAAGATTTCTGCTTCAAAAAAGTTGAAAATTTTCATGAAAAGATTTCTGCTTCAAAAAAGTTGAAAATTTTCATGAAGTATTTCGGCTTCAAAAAAATCAACGATTTTCATGAAAAGATTTCAGCTTCAAAAAAGTTGAAAACTTTCATGAACTATTTCGACTTCAAAAAAGTTGAAGATTTTCATGAAAAGATTTCTGCTTCAAAAAAGTTGAAAACTTTCATGAAGTATTTCAGCTTCAAAAAAGTCTAAGGTTTTCATGAAAAGATTTCTGCTTCAAAAAAGTTGAAAATTTTCATGAAAAGATTTCGGCTTCAAAAAAGTTGAAAAATTTCATGAAAAGATTTAGACTTCAAAAAAGTTGAAAATGTTCATGAAAAGATTTCAGCTTCAAAAAAGTTGAAAATTTACATTAAAAGATTTCGGCTTCAAAAAAGTCAAAAATTTTCATGAAGTATTTCGGCTTCAAAAAAGTCAACGATTTTCATGAAAAGATTTCTGCTTCAAAAAAGTTGAAAATTTTCATGAAAAGATTTCTGCTTCAAAAAAGTTGAAAATTTTCATGAAGTATTTCGGCTTCAAAAAAATCAACGATTTTCATGAAAAGATTTCAGCTTCAAAAAAGTTGAAAATTTACATGAAAACATTTCGGCTTCAAAAAAGTTGACCATTTTCATGAAAAGATTTATGCTTCAAAAAGTCGAAGATTTTCATGAAAAGATTTCGGTTTCAAAAAGTTGAAAATTTTCATGAAAAGATTTCGGCTTCAAAAAAGTTGAAAATTTTCATGGAAAGATTTTGGTTTCAAAAAGTTGAAAATTTTCATGAAAAGATTTCAGCTTCAAAAAGGTTGAAAACTTTCATGAAGTATTTCAGCTTCAAAAAAGTCTAAGGTTTTCATGAAAAGATTTCGGCTTCAAAAAAGTTGAAAATTTTCATGAAAAGATTTCGGCTTCAAAAAGTTGAAAATTTACATGAAAAGATTTTGGTTTCAAAAAGTTGAAAATTTTCATGAAAAGATTTCAGCTTCAAAAAGGTTGAAAACTTTCATGAACTATTTCGACTTCAAAAAAGTCGAAGATTTTCATGAAAAGATTTCGGCTTCAAAAAAGTTGAAAACTTTCATGAAGTATTTCAGCTTCAAAAAAGTCTAAGGTTTTCATGAAAAGATTTCGGCTTCAAAAAAGTTGAAAATTTACATTAAAAGATTTCGGCTTCAAAAAAGTCAAAAATTTTCATGAAGTATTTCGGCTTCAAAAAAGTCAACGATTTTCATGAAAAGATTTCTGCTTCAAAAAAGTTGAAAATTTTCATGAAAAGATTTCTGCTTCAAAAAAGTTGAAAATTTTCATGAAGTATTTCGGCTTCAAAAAAATCAACGATTTTCATGAAAAGATTTCAGCTTCAAAAAAGTTGAAAATTTACATGAAAACATTTCGGCTTCAAAAAAGTTGACCATTTTCATGAAAAGATTTCGGCTTCAAAAAAGTTGAAAATTTTCATGAAAAGATTTCGGCTTCAAAAAGTTGAAAATTTACATGAAAAGATTTTGGTTTCAAAAAGTTGAAAATTTTCATGAAAAGATTTCAGCTTCAAAAAGGTTGAAAACTTTCATGAACTATTTCGACTTCAAAAAAGTCGAAGATTTTCATGAAAAGATTTCGGCTTCAAAAAAGTTGAAAACTTTCATGAAGTATTTCAGCTTCAAAAAAGTCTAAGGTTTTCATGAAAAGATTTCGGCTTCAAAAAAGTTGAAAATTTACATTAAAAGATTTCGGCTTCAAAAAAGTCAAAAATTTTCATGAAGTATTTCGGCTTCAAAAAAGTCAACGATTTTCATGAAAAGATTTCTGCTTCAAAAAAGTTGAAAATTTTCATGAAAAGATTTCTGCTTCAAAAAAGTTGAAAATTTTCATGAAGTATTTCGGCTTCAAAAAAATCAACGATTTTCATGAAAAGATTTCAGCTTCAAAAAAGTTGAAAATTTACATGAAAACATTTCGGATTCAAAAAAGTTGACCATTTTCATGAAAAGATTTCGGCTTCAAAAAAGTTGACCATTTTCATGAAAAGATTTCAGCTTCAAAAAGGTTGAAAACTTTCATGAACTATTTCGACTTCAAAAAAGTCGAAGATTTTCATGAAAAGATTTCTGCTTCAAAAAAGTTGAAAACTTTCATGAAGTATTTCAGCTTCAAAAAAGTCTAAGGTTTTCATGAAAAGATTTCTGCTTCAAAAAAGTTGAAAATTTTCATGAAAAGATTTCGGCTTCAAAAAGTTGAAAATTTTCATGAAAAGATTTCGGCTTCAAAAAAGTTGAAAAATTTCATGACAAGATTTAGACTTCAAAAAAGTTGAAAATGTTCATGAATTTTTTCGACTTCAAAAAAGTTGAAAAATTTCATGAAAAGATTTCGGCTTCAAAAAAGTTGAAAATTTTCATGGAAAGATTTCGGCTTCAAAAAAGTTGAAAAATTTCATGAAAAGATTTAGACTTCAAAAAAGTTGAAAATGTTCATGAAAAGATTTCGGCTTCAAAAAAGTTGAAAATTTACATGAAAAGATTTCGGCTTCAAAAAAGTCAAAAATTTTCATGAAGTATTTCGGCTTCAATAAAGTCAACGATTTTCATGAAAAGATTTCTGCTTCAAAAAAGTTGAAAATTTTCATGAAAAGATTTTGGTTTCAAAATGTTGAAAATTTTCATGAAAAGATTTCAGCTTCAAAAAAGTTGAAAACTTTCATGAACTATTTCGACTTCAAAAAAGTCGAAGATTTTCATGAAAAGTTTTCGGCTTCAAAAAAGTTGAAAACTTTCATGAAGTATTTCAGCTTCAAAAAAGTCTAAGGTTTTCATGAAAAGATTTCGACTTCAAAAAAGTTGAAAATTTTCATGAAAAGATTTCGGCTTCAAAAAAGTTGAAAATTTTCATGAAAAGATTTAGGCATCAAAAAAGTTGAAAATTTTCATGAAAAGATTTCAGCTTCAAAAAAGTCGAAGATTTTCATGAAAAGATTTCGGCTTCAAAAGAGTTGAAAATTTACATTAAAAGATTTCGGCTTCAAAAAAGTCAAAAATTTTCATGAAGTATTTCGGCTTCAAAAAAGTCAACGATTTTCATGAAAAGATTTCTGCTTCAAAAAAGTTGAAAATTTTCATGAAAAGATTTCTGCTTCAAAAAAGTTGAAAATTTTCATGAAGTATTTCGGCTTCAAAAAAATCAACGATTTTCATGAAAAGATTTCAGCTTCAAAAAAGTTGAAAATTTACATGAAAACATTTCGGATTCAAAAAAGTTGACCATTTTCATGAAAAGATTTCGGCTTCAAAAAAGTTGACCATTTTCATGAAAAGATTTCAGCTTCAAAAAGTTTGAAAAATTTCATGAACTATTTCGACTTCAAAAAAGTTGAAGATTTTCATGAAAAGATTTCTGCTTCAAAAAAGTTGAAAACTTTCATGGAGTATTTCAGCTTCAAAAAAGTCTAAGGTTTTCATGAAAAGATTTCTGCTTCAAAAAAGTTGAAAATTTTCATGAAAAGATTTCGGCTTCAAAAAAGTTGAAAAATTTCATGAAAAGATTTAGACTTCAAAAAGTTGAAAATGTTCATGAAAAGATTTCAGCTTCAAAAAAGTTGAAAATTTACATTAAAAGATTTCGGCTTCAAAAAAGTCAAAAATTTTCATGAAGTATTTCGGCTTCAAAAAAGTCAACGATTTTCATGAAAAGATTTCTGCTTCAAAAAAGTTGAAAATTTTCATGAAAAGATTTCTGCTTCAAAAAAGTTGAAAATTTTCATGAAGTATTTCGGCTTCAAAAAAATCAACGATTTTCATGAAAAGATTTCAGCTTCAAAAAAGTTGAAAATTTACATGAAAACATTTCGGCTTCAAAAAAGTTGACCATTTTCATGAAAAGATTTATGCTTCAAAAAGTCGAAGATTTTCATGAAAAGATTTCGGTTTCAAAAAGTTGAAAATTTTCATGAAAAGATTTCGGCTTCAAAAAAGTTGAAAATTTTCATGGAAAGATTTTGGTTTCAAAAAGTTGAAAATTTTCATGAAAAGATTTCAGCTTCAAAAAGGTTGAAAACTTTCATGAAGTATTTCAGCTTCAAAAAAGTCTAAGGTTTTCATGAAAAGATTTCGGCTTCAAAAAAGTTGAAAATTTACATTAAAAGATTTCGGCTTCAAAAAAGTCAAAAATTTTCATAAAGTATTTCGGCTTCAAAAAAGTCTAAGATTTTCATGAAAAGATTTCTGCTTCAAAAAAGTTGAAAATTTACATGAAAAGATTTCGGCTTCAAAAAAGTTGACCATTTCATGAAAAGATTTCGGCTTCAAAAAAGTTGACCATTTTCATGAAAAGATTTCAGCTTCAAAAATGTTGAAAACTTTCATGAACTATTTCGACTTCAAAAAAGTCGAAGATTTTCATGAAAAGATTTCGGCTTCAAAAAAGTTGAAAACTTTCATGAAGTATTTCAGCTTCAAAAAAGTCTAAGGTTTTCATGAAAAGATTTCTGCTTCAAAAAAGTTGAAAATTTTCATGAAAAGATTTCGGCTTCAAAAAGTTGAAAATTTTCATGAAAAGATTTCGGCTTCAAAAAAGTTGAAAATTTTCATGAAAAGATTTCGGCTTCAAAAAGTTGAAAATTTACATGAAAAGATTTTGGTTTCAAAAAGTTGAAAACTTTCATGAAAAGATTTCAGCTTCAAAAAGGTTGAAAACTTTCATGAACTATTTCGACTTCAAAAAAGTCGAAGATTTTCATGAAAAGATTTCGGCTTCAAAAAAGTTGAAGACTTTCATGAAATATTTCAGCTTCAAAAAAGTCTAAGGTTTTCATGAAAAGATTTCGGCTTCAAAAAAGTTGAAAATTTACATGAAAAGATTTCGGCTTCAAAAAAGTCAAAAATTTTCATGAAGTATTTCGGCTTCAAAAAAGTCAACGATTTTCATGAAAAGATTTCTGCTTCAAAAAAGTTGAAAATTTTCATGAAAAGATTTCAGCTTCAAAAAAGTTGAAAATTTACATGAAAACATTTCGGATTCAAAAAAGTTGACCATTTTCATGAAAAGATTTATGCTTCAAAAAGTCGAAGATTTTCATGAAAAGATTTCGGTTTCAAAAAGTTGAAAATTTTCATGAAAAGATTTCGGCTTCAAAAAAGTTGAAAATTTTCATGGAAAGATTTTGGTTTCAAAAAGTTGAAAATTTTCATGAAAAGATTTCAGCTTCAAAAAGGTTGAAAACTTTCATGAAGTATTTCAGCTTCAAAAAAGTCTAAGGTTTTCATGAAAAGATTTCGGCTTCAAAAAAGTTGAAAATTTACATTAAAAGATTTCGGCTTCAAAAAAGTCAAAAATTTTCATAAAGTATTTCGGCTTCAAAAAAGTCTAAGATTTTCATGAAAAGATTTCTGCTTCAAAAAAGTTGAAAATTTACATGAAAAGATTTCGGCTTCAAAAAAGTTGACCATTTCATGAAAAGATTTCGGCTTCAAAAAAGTTGACCATTTTCATGAAAAGATTTCAGCTTCAAAAATGTTGAAAACTTTCATGAACTATTTCGACTTCAAAAAAGTCGAAGATTTTCATGAAAAGATTTCGGCTTCAAAAAAGTTGAAAACTTTCATGAAGTATTTCAGCTTCAAAAAAGTCTAAGGTTTTCATGAAAAGATTTCTGCTTCAAAAAAGTTGAAAATTTTCATGAAAAGATTTCGGCTTCAAAAAGTTGAAAATTTTCATGAAAAGATTTCGGCTTCAAAAAAGTTGAAAATTTTCATGAAAAGATTTCGACTTCAAAAAGTTGAAAATTTACATGAAAAGATTTTGGTTTCAAAAAGTTGAAAACTTTCATGAAAAGATTTCAGCTTCAAAAAGGTTGAAAACTTTCATGAACTATTTCGACTTCAAAAAAGTCGAAGATTTTCATGAAAAGATTTCGGCTTCAAAAAAGTTGAAGACTTTCATGAAATATTTCAGCTTCAAAAAAGTCTAAGGTTTTCATGAAAAGATTTCGGCTTCAAAAAAGTTGAAAATTTACATGAAAAGATTTCGGCTTCAAAAAAGTCAAAAATTTTCATGAAGTATTTCGGCTTCAAAAAAGTCAACGATTTTCATGAAAAGATTTCTGCTTCAAAAAAGTTGAAAATTTTCATGAAAAGATTTCAGCTTCAAAAAAGTTGAAAATTTACATGAAAACATTTCGGATTCAAAAAAGTTGACCATTTTCATGAAAAGATTTCGGCTTCAAAAAAGTTGACCATTTTCATGAAAAGATTTCAGCTTCAAAAAGGTTGAAAACTTTCATGAACTATTTCGACTTCAAAAAAGTCGAAGATTTTCATGAAAAGATTTCTGCTTCAAAAAAGTTGAAAACTTTCATGAAGTATTTCAGCTTCAAAAAAGTCTAAGGTTTTCATGAAAAGATTTCTGCTTCAAAAAAGTTGAAAATTTTCATGAAAAGATTTCGGCTTCAAAAAAGTTGAAAAATTTCATGAAAAGATTTAGACTTCAAAAAAGTTGAAAATTTTCATGAAGTATTTCGGCTTCAAAAAAGTCAACGATTTTCATGAAAAGATTTCTGCTTCAAAAAAGTTGAAAATTTTCATGAAAAGATTTCTGCTTCAAAAAAGTTGAAAATTTTCATGAAGTATTTCGGCTTCAAAAAAATCAACGATTTTCATGAAAAGATTTCAGCTTCAAAAAAGTTGAAAATTTACATGAAAACATTTCGGCTTCAAAAAAGTTGACCATTTTCATGAAAAGATTTCTGCTTCAAAAAGTCGAAGATTTTCATGAAAAGATTTCGGTTTCAAAAAGTTGAAAATTTTCATGAAAAGATTTCGGCTTCAAAAAAGTTGAAAACTTTCATGAAGTATTTCAGCTTCAAAAAAGTCTAAGGTTTTCATGAAAAGATTTCGGCTTCAAAAAAGTTGAAAATTTACATGAAAAGATTTCAGCTTCAAAAAGGTTGAAAACTTTCATGAAGTATTTCAGCTTCAAAAAAGTCTAAGGTTTTCATGAAAAGATTTCGGCTTCAAAAAAGTCAAAAATTTTCATGAAGTATTTCGGCTTCAATAAAGTCAACGATTTTCATGAAAAGATTTCTGCTTCAAAAAAGTTGAAAATTTTCATGAAATGATTTCTGCTTCAAAAAAGTTGAAAATTTTCATGAAGTATTTCGGCTTCAAAAAAATCAACAATTTTCATGAAAAGATTTCAGCTTCAAAAAAGTTGAAAATTTACATGAAAACATTTCGGCTTCAAAAAAGTTGACCATTTTCATGAAAAGATTTCGGCTTCAAAAAAGTTGACCATTTTCATGAAAAGATTTCAGCTTCAAAAAGTTGAAAATTTTCATGAAAAGATTTGGGCTTCAAAAAAGTTGAAAATTTTCATGAAAAGATTTCGGCTTCAAAAAGTTGAAAATTTTCATGAAAAGATTTCGGCTTCAAAAAAGTTGACCATTTTCATGAAAAGATTTCAGCTTCAAAAAGTTGAAAATTTTCATGAAAAGATTTAGGCTTCAAAAATGTTGAAAATTTTCATGAACTATTTCTGCTTCAAAAAAGTTGAAAATTTTCATGAAGTATTTCGGCTTCAAAAAAGTCAACGATTTTCATGAAAAGATTTCTGCTTCAAAAAAGTTGAAAATTTTCATGAAAAGATTTCTGCTTCAAAAAAGTTGAAAATTTTCATGAAGTATTTCGGCTTCAAAAAAATCAACGATTTTCATGAAAAGATTTCAGCTTCAAAAAAGTTGAAAATTTACATGAAAAGATTTCGGCTTCAAAAAAGTTGACCATTTTCATGAAAAGATTTCTGCTTCAAAAAGTCGAAGATTTTCATGAAAAGATTTCGGTTTCAAAAAGTTGAAAATTTTCATGAAAAGATTTCGGCTTCAAAAAAGTTGAAAATTTTCATGGAAAGATTTCGGTTTCAAAAAGTTGAAAATTTTCATGAAAGGATTTCAGCTTCAAAAAGGTTGAAAACTTTCATGAAGTATTTCAGCTTCAAAAAAGTCTAAGGTTTTCATGAAAAGATTTCGGCTTCAAAAAAGTTGAAAATTTACATTAAAAGATTTCGGCTTCAAAAAAGTTGAAAATTTTCATGAAAAGATTTCAGCTTCAAAAAGTTGAAAATTTTCATGAAAAGATTTAGGCTTCAAAAATGTTGAAAATTTTCATGAACTATTTCTGCTTCAAAAAAGTTGAAAATTTTCATGAAGTATTTCGGCTTCAAAAAAATCAACAATTTTCATGAAAAGATTTCAGCTTCAAAAAAGTTGAAAATTTACATGAAAAGATTTCGGCTTCAAAAAAGTTGACCATTTTCATGAAAAGATTTCGGCTTCAAAAAAGTTGAAAATTTTCATGAAAAGATTTCGGCTTCAAAAAAGTTGACCATTTTCATGAAAAGATTTCAGCTTCAAAAAGTTGAAAATTTTCATGAAAAGATTTGGGCTTCAAAAAAGTTGAAAATTTTCATGAAAAGATTTCGGCTTCAAAAAGTTGAAAATTTTCATGAAAAGATTTCGGCTTCAAAAAAGTTGACCATTTTCATGAAAAGATTTCAGCTTCAAAAAGTTGAAAATTTTCATGAAAAGATTTAGGCTTCAAAAATGTTGAAAATTTTCATGAACTATTTCTGCTTCAAAAAAGTTGAAAATTTTCATGAAAAGATTTCTGCTTCAAAAAGTCGAAGATTTTCATGAAAAGATTTCGGTTTCAAAAAGTTGAAAATTTTCATGAAAAGATTTCGGCTTCAAAAAAGTTGAAAATTTTCATGGAAAGATTTTGGTTTCAAAAAGTTGAAAATTTTCATGAAAAGATTTCAGCTTCAAAAAGGTTGAAAACTTTCATGAAGTATTTCAGCTTCAAAAAAGTCTAAGGTTTTCATGAAGTATTTCGGCTTCAAAAAAGTCTAAGATTTTCATGAAAAGATTTCGGCTTCAAAAAAGTTGAAAATTTTCATGAAAAGATTTCTGCTTCAAAAAAGTTGAAAATTTTCATGAAGTATTTCGGCTTCAAAAAAATCAACGATTTTCATGAAAAGATTTCAGCTTCAAAAAAGTTGAAAATTTACATGAAAACATTTCGGCTTCAAAAAAGTTGACCATTTCATGAAAAGATTTCGGCTTCAAAAAAGTTGACCATTTTCATGAAAAGATTTCAGCTTCAAAAAGGTTGAAAACTTTCATGAACTATTTCGACTTCAAAAAAGTCGAAGATTTTCATGAAAAGATTTCGGCTTCAAAAAAGTTGAAAACTTTCATGAAGTATTTCAGCTTCAAAAAAGTCTAAGGTTTTCATGAAAAGATTTCTGCTTCAAAAAAGTTGAAAATTTTCATGAAAAGATTTCGGCTTCAAAAAGTTGAAAATTTTCATGAAAAGATTTCGGCTTCAAAAAAGTTGAAAAATTTCATGACAAGATTTAGACTTCAAAAAAGTTGAAAATGTTCATGAATTTTTTCGACTTCAAAAAAGTTGAAAAATTTCATGAAAAGATTTAGACTTCAAAAAAGTTGAAAAAGTTCATGAAAAGATTTCGGCTTCAAAAAAGTTGAAAATTTACATTAAAAGATTTCGGCTTCAAAAAAGTCAATGATTTTCATGAAAAGATTTGGGCTTCAAAAAAGTTGAAAATTTTCATGAAAAGATTTAGGCTTCAAAAATGTTGAAAATTTTCATGAACTATTTCTGCTTCAAAAAGGTCGAAAATTTTCATGAAGTATTTCGGCTTCAAAAAAGTCAACGATTTTCATGAAAAGATTTCTGCTTCAAAAAAGTTGAAAATTTTCATGAAAAGATTTCTGCTTCAAAAAAGTTGAAAATTTTCATGAAGTATTTCGGCTTCAAAAAAATCAACGATTTTCATGAAAAGATTTCAGCTACAAAAAAGTTGAAAATTTACATGAAAACATTTCGGCTTCAAAAAAGTTGACCATTTTCATGAAAAGATTTCTGCTTCAAAAAGTCGAAGATTTTCATGAAAAGATTTGGGTTTCAAAAAGTTGAAAATTTTCATGAAAAGATTTCGGCTTCAAAAAAGTTGAAAATTTTCATGGAAAGATTTTGGTTTCAAAAAGTTGAAAATTTTCATGAAAAGATTTCAGCTTCAAAAAGGTTGAAAACTTTCATGAAGTATTTCAGCTTCAAAAAAGTCTAAGGTTTTCATGAAAAGATTTCGGCTTCAAAAAAGTTGAAAATTTACATGAAAACATTTCGGCTTCAAAAAAGTTGACCATTTCATGAAAAGATTTCGGCTTCAAAAAAGTTGACCATTTTCATGAAAAGATTTCAGCTTCAAAAAGGTTGAAAACTTTCATGAACTATTTCGACTTCAAAAAAGTCGAAGATTTTCATGAAAAGATTTCGGCTTCAAAAAAGTTGAAAACTTTCATGAAGTATTTCAGCTTCAAAAAAGTCTAAGGTTTTCATGAAAAGATTTCTGCTTCAAAAAAGTTGAACATTTTCATGAAAAGATTTCGGCTTCAAAAAGTTGAAAATTTTCATGAAAAGATTTCGGCTTCAAAAAAGTTGAAAAATTTCATGAAAAGATTTAGACTTCAAAAAAGTTGAAAATGTTCATGAAAAGATTTCTGCTTCAAAAAAGTTGAAAATTTACATTAAAAGATTTCGGCTTCAAAAAAGTTGAAAATTTTCATGAAGTATTTCGGCTTCAAAAAAGTCAACGATTTTCATGAAAAGATTTTTGCTTCAAAAAAGTTGAAAATTTTCATGAAATGATTTCTGCTTCAAAAAAGTTGAAAATTTTTATGAATTATTTCGGCTTCAAAAAAATCAACGATTTTCATGAAAAGATTTCAGCTTCAAAAAAGTTGAAAATTTACATGAAAACATTTCGGCTTCAAAAAAGTTGACCATTTTCATGAAAAGATTTCTGCTTCAAAAAAGTTGAAAATTTTCATGAAAAGATTTGGGCTTCAAAAAAGTTGAAAATTTTCATGAAAAGATTTCGGCTTCAAAAAGTTGAAAATTTTCATGAAAAGATTTCGGCTTCAAAAAAGTTGACCATTTTCATGAAAAGATTTCAGCTTCAAAAAGTTGAAAATTTTCATGAAAAGATTTCGGCTTCAAAAAAGTTAAACATTTTCATGAAAAGATTTCTGCTTCAAAAAAGTCAACGATTTTCATGAAAAGATTTCTGCTTCAAAAAAGTTGAAAATTTTCATGAAAAGATTTCTGCTTCAAAAAAGTTGAAAATTTTCATGAAGTATTTCGGCTTCAAAAAAATCAACAATTTTCATGAAAAGATTTCAGCTTCAAAAAGTTGAAAATTTTCATGAAAAGATTTAGGCTTCAAAAAGTTGAAAATTTTCATGAACTATTTCTGCTTCAAAAAAGTTGAAAATTTTCATGAAGTATTTCGGCTTCAAAAAAATCAACGATTTTCATGAAAAGATTTCAGCTTCAAAAAAGTTGAAAATTTACATGAAAAGATTTCAGCTTCAAAAAGTTGAAAATTTTCATGAAAAGATTTAGGCTTCAAAAATGTTGAAAATTTTCATGAACTTTTTCTGCTTCAAAAAAGTTGAAAATTTTCATGAAGTATTTCGGCTTCAAAAAAATCAACGATTTTCATGAAAAGATTTCAGCTTCAAAAAAGTTGACCATTTTCATGAAAAGATTTCTGCTTCAAAAAGTCGAAGAATTTCATGAAAAGATTTCGGTTTCAAAAAGTTGAAAATTTTCATGAAAAGATTTCGGCTTCAAAAAAGTTGAAAATTTTCATGGAAAGATTTCGGCTTCAAAAAAGTTGAAAATTTACATTAAAAGATTTCGGCTTCAAAAAAGTCAACGATTTTCATGAAAAGATTTTTGCTTCAAAAAAGTTGAAAATTTTCATGAAATGATTTCTGCTTCAAAAAAGTTGAAAATTTTCATGAATTATTTCGGCTTCAAAAAAATCAACGATTTTCATGAAAAGATTTCAGCTTCAAAAAAGTTGAAAATTTACATGAAAACATTTCGGCTTCAAAAAAGTTGACCATTTTCATGAAAAGATTTCGGCTTCAAAAAAGTTGAAAATTTTCATGAAAAGATTTCGGCTTCAAAAAAGTTGACCATTTTCATGAAAAGATTTCAGCTTCAAAAAGTTGAAAATTTTCATGAAAAGATTTGGGCTTCAAAAAAGTTGAAAATTTTCATGAAAAGATTTCGGCTTCAAAAAGTTGAAAATTTTCATGAAAAGATTTCGGCTTCAAAAAAGTTGACCATTTTCATGAAAAGATTTCAGCTTCAAAAAGTTGAAAATTTTCATGAAAAGATTTCGGCTTCAAAAAAGTTAAACATTTTCATGAAGTATTTCGGCTTCAAAAAAGTCAACGATTTTCATGAAAAGATTTCTGCTTCAAAAAAGTTGAAAATTTTCATGAAAAGATTTCTGCTTCAAAAAAGTTGACAATTTTCATGAAGTATTTCGGCTTCAAAAAAATCAACGATTTTCATGAAAAGATTTCAGCTTCAAAAAAGTTGAAAATTTTCATGAAAAGATTTCGGCTTCAAAAAAGTTGACCATTTTCATGAAAAGATTTCTGCTTCAAAAAGTCGAAGATTTTCATGAAAAGATTTCGGTTTCAAAAAGTTGAAAATTTTCATGAAAAGATTTCGGCTTCAAAAAAGTTGAAAATTTTCATGGAAAGATTTTGGTTTCAAAAAGTTGAAAATTTTCATGAAAAGATTTCAGCTTCAAAAAGGTTGAAAACTTTCATGAAGTATTTCAGCTTCAAAAAAGTCTAAGGTTTTCATGAAAAGATTTCGGCTTCAAAAAAGTTGAAAATTTTCATGAAGTATTTCGGCTTCAATAAAGTCAACGATTTTCATGAAAAGATTTCTGCTTCAAAAAAGTTGAAAATTTTCATGAAATGATTTCTGCTTCAAAAAAGTTGAAAATTTTCATGAAGTATTTCGGCTTCAAAAAAATCAACGATTTTCATGAAAAGATTTCAGCTACAAAAAAGTTGAAAATTTACATGAAAACATTTCGGCTTCAAAAAAGTTGACCATTTTCATGAAAAGATTTCTGCTTCAAAAAGTCGAAGATTTTCATGAAAAGATTTCGGTTTCAAAAAGTTGAAAATTTTCATGAAAAGATTTCGGCTTCAAAAAAGTTGAAAATTTTCATGGAAAGATTTTGGTTTCAAAAAGTTGAAAATTTTCATGAAAAGATTTCAGCTTCAAAAAGGTTGAAAACTTTCATGAAGTATTTCAGCTTCAAAAAAGTCTAAGGTTTTCATGAAAAGATTTCGGCTTCAAAAAAGTTGAAAATTTACATTAAAAGATTTCGGCTTCGAAAAAGTCAAAAATTTTCATGAAGTATTTCGGCTTCAAAAAAGTCTAAGATTTTCATGAAAAGATTTCTGCTTCAAAAAAGTTGAAAATTTACATGAAAACATTTCGGCTTCAAAAAAGTTGACCATTTCATGAAAAGATTTCGGCTTCAAAAAAGTTGACCATTTTCATGAAAAGATTTCAGCTTCAAAAAGGTTGAAAACTTTCATGAACTATTTCGACTTCAAAAAAGTCGAAGATTTTCATGAAAAGATTTCGGCTTCAAAAAAGTTGAAAACTTTCATGAAGTATTTCAGCTTCAAAAAAGTCTAAGGTTTTCATGAAAAGATTTCTGCTTCAAAAAAGTTGAACATTTTCATGAAAAGATTTCGGCTTCAAAAAGTTGAAAATTTTCATGAAAAGATTTCGGCTTCAAAAAAGTTGAAAAATTTCATGAAAAGATTTAGACTTCAAAAAAGTTGAAAATGTTCATGAAAAGATTTCTGCTTCAAAAAAGTTGAAAATTTACATTAAAAGATTTCGGCTTCAAAAAAGTTGAAAATTTTCATGAAGTATTTCGGCTTCAAAAAAGTCAACGATTTTCATGAAAAGATTTTTGCTTCAAAAAAGTTGAAAATTTTCATGAAATGATTTCTGCTTCAAAAAAGTTGAAAATTTTTATGAATTATTTCGGCTTCAAAAAAATCAACGATTTTCATGAAAAGATTTCAGCTTCAAAAAAGTTGAAAATTTACATGAAAACATTTCGGCTTCAAAAAAGTTGACCATTTTCATGAAAAGATTTCTGCTTCAAAAAAGTTGAAAATTTTTATGAAAAGATTTCGGCTTCAAAAAAGTTGACCATTTTCATGAAAAGATTTCAGCTTCAAAAAGTTGAAAATTTTCATGAAAAGATTTGGGCTTCAAAAAAGTTGAAAATTTTCATGAAAAGATTTCGGCTTCAAAAAGTTGAAAATTTTCATGAAAAGATTTCGGCTTCAAAAAAGTTGACCATTTTCATGAAAAGATTTCAGCTTCAAAAAGTTGAAAATTTTCATGAAAAGATTTCGGCTTCAAAAAAGTTAAACATTTTCATGAAAAGATTTCTGCTTCAAAAAAGTCAACGATTTTCATGAAAAGATTTCTGCTTCAAAAAAGTTGAAAATTTTCATGAAAAGATTTCTGCTTCAAAAAAGTTGAAAATTTTCATGAAGTATTTCGGCTTCAAAAAAATCAACAATTTTCATGAAAAGATTTCAGCTTCAAAAAGTTGAAAATTTTCATGAAAAGATTTAGGCTTCAAAAAGTTGAAAATTTTCATGAACTATTTCTGCTTCAAAAAAGTTGAAAATTTTCATGAAGTATTTCGGCTTCAAAAAAATCAACGATTTTCATGAAAAGATTTCAGCTTCAAAAAAGTTGAAAATTTACATGAAAAGATTTCAGCTTCAAAAAGTTGAAAATTTTCATGAAAAGATTTAGGCTTCAAAAATGTTGAAAATTTTCATGAACTTTTTCTGCTTCAAAAAAGTTGAAAATTTTCATGAAGTATTTCGGCTTCAAAAAAATCAACGATTTTCATGAAAAGATTTCAGCTTCAAAAATGTTGACCATTTTCATGAAAAGATTTCTGCTTCAAAAAGTCGAAGAATTTCATGAAAAGATTTCGGTTTCAAAAAGTTGAAAATTTTCATGAAAAGATTTCGGCTTCAAAAAAGTTGAAAATTTTCATGGAAAGATTTCGGCTTCAAAAAAGTTGAAAATTTACATTAAAAGATTTCGGCTTCAAAAAAGTCAAAAATTTTCATGAAGTATTTCGGCTTCAAAAAAGTCAACGATTTTCATGAAAAGATTTTTGCTTCAAAAAAGTTGAAAATTTTCATGAAATGATTTCTGCTTCAAAAAAGTTGAAAATTTTCATGAATTATTTCGGCTTCAAAAAAATCAACGATTTTCATGAAAAGATTTCAGCTTCAAAAAAGTTGAAAATTTACATGAAAACATTTCGGCTTCAAAAAAGTTGACCATTTTCATGAAAAGATTTCTGCTTCAAAAAAGTTGAAAATTTTTATGAAAAGATTTCGGCTTCAAAAAAGTTGACCATTTTCATGAAAAGATTTCAGCTTCAAAAAGTTGAAAATTTTCATGAAAAGATTTGGGCTTCAAAAAAGTTGAAAATTTTCATGAAAAGATTTCGGCTTCAAAAAGTTGAAAATTTTCATGAAAAGATTTCGGCTTCAAAAAAGTTGACCATTTTCATGAAAAGATTTCAGCTTCAAAAAGTTGAAAATTTTCATGAAAAGATTTCGGCTTCAAAAAAGTTAAACATTTTCATGAAAAGATTTCTGCTTCAAAAAAGTCAACGATTTTCATGAAAAGATTTCTGCTTCAAAAAAGTTGAAAATTTTCATGAAAAGATTTCTGCTTCAAAAAAGTTGAAAATTTTCATGAAGTATTTCGGCTTCAAAAAAATCAACAATTTTCATGAAAAGATTTCAGCTTCAAAAAGTTGAAAATTTTCATGAAAAGATTTAGGCTTCAAAAAGTTGAAAATTTTCATGAACTATTTCTGCTTCAAAAAAGTTGAAAATTTTCATGAAGTATTTCGGCTTCAAAAAAATCAACGATTTTCATGAAAAGATTTCAGCTTCAAAAAAGTTGAAAATTTACATGAAAAGATTTCAGCTTCAAAAAGTTGAAAATTTTCATGAAAAGATTTAGGCTTCAAAAATGTTGAAAATTTTCATGAACTTTTTCTGCTTCAAAAAAGTTGAAAATTTTCATGAAGTATTTCGGCTTCAAAAAAATCAACGATTTTCATGAAAAGATTTCAGCTTCAAAAATGTTGACCATTTTCATGAAAAGATTTCTGCTTCAAAAAGTCGAAGAATTTCATGAAAAGATTTCGGTTTCAAAAAGTTGAAAATTTTCATGAAAAGATTTCGGCTTCAAAAAAGTTGAAAATTTTCATGGAAAGATTTCGGCTTCAAAAAAGTTGAAAATTTACATTAAAAGATTTCGGCTTCAAAAAAGTCAAAAATTTTCATGAAGTATTTCGGCTTCAAAAAAGTCAACGATTTTCATGAAAAGATTTTTGCTTCAAAAAAGTTGAAAATTTTCATGAAATGATTTCTGCTTCAAAAAAGTTGAAAATTTTCATGAATTATTTCGGCTTCAAAAAAATCAACGATTTTCATGAAAAGATTTCAGCTTCAAAAAAGTTGAAAATTTACATGAAAACATTTCGGCTTCAAAAAAGTTGACCATTTTCATGAAAAGATTTCGGCTTCAAAAAAGTTGAAAATTTTCATGAAAAGATTTCGGCTTCAAAAAAGTTGACCATTTTCATGAAAAGATTTCAGCTTCAAAAAGTTGAAAATTTTCATGAAAAGATTTGGGCTTCAAAAAAGTTGAAAATTTTCATGAAAAGATTTCGGCTTCAAAAAGTTGAAAATTTTCATGAAAAGATTTCGGCTTCAAAAAAGTTGACCATTTTCATGAAAAGATTTCAGCTTCAAAAAGTTGAAAATTTTCATGAAAAGATTTCGGCTTCAAAAAAGTTGAAAATTTTCATGAAAAGATTTCGGCTTCAAAAAGTTGAAAATTTTCATGAAAAGATTTCGGCTTCAAAAAAGTTGACCATTTTCATGAAAAGATTTCAGCTTCAAAAAGTTGAAAATTTTCATGAAAAGATTTCGGCTTCAAAAAAGTTAAACATTTTCATGAAAAGATTTCTGCTTCAAAAAAGTCAACGATTTTCATGAAAAGATTTCTGCTTCAAAAAAGTTGAAAATTTTCATGAAAAGATTTCTGCTTCAAAAAAGTTGAAAATTTTCATGAAGTATTTCGGCTTCAAAAAAATCAACAATTTTCATGAAAAGATTTCAGCTTCAAAAAGTTGAAAATTTTCATGAAAAGATTTAGGCTTCAAAAAGTTGAAAATTTTCATGAACTATTTCTGCTTCAAAAAAGTTGAAAATTTTCATGAAGTATTTCGGCTTCAAAAAAATCAACGATTTTCATGAAAAGATTTCAGCTTCAAAAAAGTTGAAAATTTACATGAAAAGATTTCAGCTTCAAAAAGTTGAAAATTTTCATGAAAAGATTTAGGCTTCAAAAATGTTGAAAATTTTCATGAACTTTTTCTGCTTCAAAAAAGTTGAAAATTTTCATGAAGTATTTCGGCTTCAAAAAAATCAACGATTTTCATGAAAAGATTTCAGCTTCAAAAAAGTTGACCATTTTCATGAAAAGATTTCTGCTTCAAAAAGTCGAAGAATTTCATGAAAAGATTTCGGTTTCAAAAAGTTGAAAATTTTCATGAAAAGATTTCGGCTTCAAAAAAGTTGAAAATTTTCATGGAAAGATTTCGGCTTCAAAAAAGTTGAAAATTTACATTAAAAGATTTCGGCTTCAAAAAAGTCAACGATTTTCATGAAAAGATTTTTGCTTCAAAAAAGTTGAAAATTTTCATGAAATGATTTCTGCTTCAAAAAAGTTGAAAATTTTCATGAATTATTTCGGCTTCAAAAAAATCAACGATTTTCATGAAAAGATTTCAGCTTCAAAAAAGTTGAAAATTTACATGAAAACATTTCGGCTTCAAAAAAGTTGACCATTTTCATGAAAAGATTTCGGCTTCAAAAAAGTTGAAAATTTTCATGAAAAGATTTCGGCTTCAAAAAAGTTGACCATTTTCATGAAAAGATTTCAGCTTCAAAAAGTTGAAAATTTTCATGAAAAGATTTGGGCTTCAAAAAAGTTGAAAATTTTCATGAAAAGATTTCGGCTTCAAAAAGTTGAAAATTTTCATGAAAAGATTTCGGCTTCAAAAAAGTTGACCATTTTCATGAAAAGATTTCAGCTTCAAAAAGTTGAAAATTTTCATGAAAAGATTTCGGCTTCAAAAAAGTTAAACATTTTCATGAAGTATTTCGGCTTCAAAAAAGTCAACGATTTTCATGAAAAGATTTCTGCTTCAAAAAAGTTGAAAATTTTCATGAAAAGATTTCTGCTTCAAAAAAGTTGACAATTTTCATGAAGTATTTCGGCTTCAAAAAAATCAACGATTTTCATGAAAAGATTTCAGCTTCAAAAAAGTTGAAAATTTTCATGAAAAGATTTCGGCTTCAAAAAAGTTGACCATTTTCATGAAAAGATTTCTGCTTCAAAAAGTCGAAGATTTTCATGAAAAGATTTCGGTTTCAAAAAGTTGAAAATTTTCATGAAAAGATTTCGGCTTCAAAAAAGTTGAAAATTTTCATGGAAAGATTTTGGTTTCAAAAAGTTGAAAATTTTCATGAAAAGATTTCAGCTTCAAAAAGGTTGAAAACTTTCATGAAGTATTTCAGCTTCAAAAAAGTCTAAGGTTTTCATGAAAAGATTTCGGCTTCAAAAAAGTTGAAAATTTTCATGAAGTATTTCGGCTTCAATAAAGTCAACGATTTTCATGAAAAGATTTCTGCTTCAAAAAAGTTGAAAATTTTCATGAAATGATTTCTGCTTCAAAAAAGTTGAAAATTTTCATGAAGTATTTCGGCTTCAAAAAAATCAACGATTTTCATGAAAAGATTTCAGCTACAAAAAAGTTGAAAATTTACATGAAAACATTTCGGCTTCAAAAAAGTTGACCATTTTCATGAAAAGATTTCTGCTTCAAAAAGTCGAAGATTTTCATGAAAAGATTTCGGTTTCAAAAAGTTGAAAATTTTCATGAAAAGATTTCGGCTTCAAAAAAGTTGAAAATTTTCATGGAAAGATTTTGGTTTCAAAAAGTTGAAAATTTTCATGAAAAGATTTCAGCTTCAAAAAGGTTGAAAACTTTCATGAAGTATTTCAGCTTCAAAAAAGTCTAAGGTTTTCATGAAAAGATTTCGGCTTCAAAAAAGTTGAAAATTTACATTAAAAGATTTCGGCTTCGAAAAAGTCAAAAATTTTCATGAAGTATTTCGGCTTCAAAAAAGTCTAAGATTTTCATGAAAAGATTTCTGCTTCAAAAAAGTTGAAAATTTACATGAAAACATTTCGGCTTCAAAAAAGTTGACCATTTCATGAAAAGATTTCGGCTTCAAAAAAGTTGACCATTTTCATGAAAAGATTTCAGCTTCAAAAAGGTTGAAAACTTTCATGAACTATTTCGACTTCAAAAAAGTCGAAGATTTTCATGAAAAGATTTCGGCTTCAAAAAAGTTGAAAACTTTCATGAAGTATTTCAGCTTCAAAAAAGTCTAAGGTTTTCATGAAAAGATTTCTGCTTCAAAAAAGTTGAACATTTTCATGAAAAGATTTCGGCTTCAAAAAGTTGAAAATTTTCATGAAAAGATTTCGGCTTCAAAAAAGTTGAAAAATTTCATGAAAAGATTTAGACTTCAAAAAAGTTGAAAATGTTCATGAAAAGATTTCTGCTTCAAAAAAGTTGAAAATTTACATTAAAAGATTTCGGCTTCAAAAAAGTTGAAAATTTTCATGAAGTATTTCGGCTTCAAAAAAGTCAACGATTTTCATGAAAAGATTTTTGCTTCAAAAAAGTTGAAAATTTTCATGAAATGATTTCTGCTTCAAAAAAGTTGAAAATTTTTATGAATTATTTCGGCTTCAAAAAAATCAACGATTTTCATGAAAAGATTTCAGCTTCAAAAAAGTTGAAAATTTACATGAAAACATTTCGGCTTCAAAAAAGTTGACCATTTTCATGAAAAGATTTCTGCTTCAAAAAAGTTGAAAATTTTTATGAAAAGATTTCGGCTTCAAAAAAGTTGACCATTTTCATGAAAAGATTTCAGCTTCAAAAAGTTGAAAATTTTCATGAAAAGATTTGGGCTTCAAAAAAGTTGAAAATTTTCATGAAAAGATTTCGGCTTCAAAAAGTTGAAAATTTTCATGAAAAGATTTCGGCTTCAAAAAAGTTGACCATTTTCATGAAAAGATTTCAGCTTCAAAAAGTTGAAAATTTTCATGAAAAGATTTCGGCTTCAAAAAAGTTAAACATTTTCATGAAAAGATTTCTGCTTCAAAAAAGTCAACGATTTTCATGAAAAGATTTCTGCTTCAAAAAAGTTGAAAATTTTCATGAAAAGATTTCTGCTTCAAAAAAGTTGAAAATTTTCATGAAGTATTTCGGCTTCAAAAAAATCAACAATTTTCATGAAAAGATTTCAGCTTCAAAAAGTTGAAAATTTTCATGAAAAGATTTAGGCTTCAAAAAGTTGAAAATTTTCATGAACTATTTCTGCTTCAAAAAAGTTGAAAATTTTCATGAAGTATTTCGGCTTCAAAAAAATCAACGATTTTCATGAAAAGATTTCAGCTTCAAAAAAGTTGAAAATTTACATGAAAAGATTTCAGCTTCAAAAAGTTGAAAATTTTCATGAAAAGATTTAGGCTTCAAAAATGTTGAAAATTTTCATGAACTTTTTCTGCTTCAAAAAAGTTGAAAATTTTCATGAAGTATTTCGGCTTCAAAAAAATCAACGATTTTCATGAAAAGATTTCAGCTTCAAAAATGTTGACCATTTTCATGAAAAGATTTCTGCTTCAAAAAGTCGAAGAATTTCATGAAAAGATTTCGGTTTCAAAAAGTTGAAAATTTTCATGAAAAGATTTCGGCTTCAAAAAAGTTGAAAATTTTCATGGAAAGATTTCGGCTTCAAAAAAGTTGAAAATTTACATTAAAAGATTTCGGCTTCAAAAAAGTCAAAAATTTTCATGAAGTATTTCGGCTTCAAAAAAGTCAACGATTTTCATGAAAAGATTTTTGCTTCAAAAAAGTTGAAAATTTTCATGAAATGATTTCTGCTTCAAAAAAGTTGAAAATTTTCATGAATTATTTCGGCTTCAAAAAAATCAACGATTTTCATGAAAAGATTTCAGCTTCAAAAAAGTTGAAAATTTACATGAAAACATTTCGGCTTCAAAAAAGTTGACCATTTTCATGAAAAGATTTCGGCTTCAAAAAAGTTGAAAATTTTCATGAAAAGATTTCGGCTTCAAAAAAGTTGACCATTTTCATGAAAAGATTTCAGCTTCAAAAAGTTGAAAATTTTCATGAAAAGATTTGGGCTTCAAAAAAGTTGAAAATTTTCATGAAAAGATTTCGGCTTCAAAAAGTTGAAAATTTTCATGAAAAGATTTCGGCTTCAAAAAAGTTGACCATTTTCATGAAAAGATTTCAGCTTCAAAAAGTTGAGAATTTTCATGAAAAGATTTCGGCTTCAAAAAAGTTAAACATTTTCATGAAGTATTTCGGCTTCAAAAAAGTCAACGATTTTCATGAAAAGATTTCTGCTTCAAAAAAGTTGAAAATTTTCATGAAAAGATTTCTGCTTCAAAAAAGTTGACAATTTTCATGAAGTATTTCGGCTTCAAAAAAATCAACGATTTTCATGAAAAGATTTCAGCTTCAAAAAAGTTGAAAATTTTCATGAAAAGATTTCGGCTTCAAAAAAGTTGACCATTTTCATGAAAAGATTTCTGCTTCAAAAAGTCGAAGATTTTCATGAAAAGATTTCGGTTTCAAAAAGTTGAAAATTTTCATGAAAAGATTTCGGCTTCAAAAAAGTTGAAAATTTTCATGGAAAGATTTTGGTTTCAAAAAGTTGAAAATTTTCATGAAAAGATTTCAGCTTCAAAAAGGTTGAAAACTTTCATGAAGTATTTCAGCTTCAAAAAAGTCTAAGGTTTTCATGAAAAGATTTCGGCTTCAAAAAAGTTGAAAATTTTCATGAAGTATTTCGGCTTCAATAAAGTCAACGATTTTCATGAAAAGATTTCTGCTTCAAAAAAGTTGAAAATTTTCATGAAATGATTTCTGCTTCAAAAAAGTTGAAAATTTTCATGAAGTATTTCGGCTTCAAAAAAATCAACAATTTTCATGAAAAGATTTCAGCTTCAAAAAAGTTGAAAATTTACATGAAAACATTTCGGCTTCAAAAAAGTTGACCATTTTCATGAAAAGATTTCGGCTTCAAAAAAGTTGACCATTTTCATGAAAAGATTTCAGCTTCAAAAAGTTGAAAATTTTCATGAAAAGATTTGGGCTTCAAAAAAGTTGAAAATTTTCATGAAAAGATTTCGGCTTCAAAAAGTTGAAAATTTTCATGAAAAGATTTCGGCTTCAAAAAAGTTGACCATTTTCATGAAAAGATTTCAGCTTCAAAAAGTTGAAAATTTTCATGAAAAGATTTCGGCTTCAAAAATGTTGAAAATTTTCATGAACTATTTCTGCTTCAAAAAAGTTGAAAATTTTCATGAAGTATTTCGGCTTCAAAAAAGTCAACGATTTTCATGAAAAGATTTCTGCTTCAAAAAGTCGAAGATTTTCATGAAAAGATTTCGGTTTCAAAAAGTTGAAAATTTTCATGAAAAGATTTCGGCTTCAAAAAAGTTGAAAATTTTCATGGAAAGATTTTGGTTTCAAAAAGTTGAAAATTTTCATGAAAAGATTTCAGCTTCAAAAAGGTTGAAAACTTTCATGAAGTATTTCAGCTTCAAAAAAGTCTAAGGTTTTCATGAAGTATTTCGGCTTCAAAAAAGTCTAAGATTTTCATGAAAAGATTTCGCCTTCAAAAAAGTTGAAAATTTTCATGAAAAGATTTCTGCTTCAAAAAAGTTGAAAATTTTCATGAAGTATTTCGGCTTCAAAAAAATCAACGATTTTCATGAAAAGATTTCAGCTTCAAAAAAGTTGAAAATTTACATGAAAACATTTCGGCTTCAAAAAAGTTGACCATTTCATGAAAAGATTTCGGCTTCAAAAAAGTTGACCATTTTCATGAAAAGATTTCAGCTTCAAAAAGGTTGAAAACTTTCATGAACTATTTCGACTTCAAAAAAGTCGAAGATTTTCATGAAAAGATTTCGGCTTCAAAAAAGTTGAAAACTTTCATGAAGTATTTCAGCTTCAAAAAAGTCTAAGGTTTTCATGAAAAGATTTCTGCTTCAAAAAAGTTGAAAATTTTCATGAAAAGATTTCGGCTTCAAAAAGTTGAAAATTTTCATGAAAAGATTTCGGCTTCAAAAAAGTTGAAAAATTTCATGACAAGATTTAGACTTCAAAAAAGTTGAAAATGTTCATGAATTTTTTCGACTTCAAAAAAGTTGAAAAATTTCATGAAAAGATTTAGACTTCAAAAAAGTTGAAAAAGTTCATGAAAAGATTTCGGCTTCAAAAAAGTTGAAAATTTACATTAAAAGATTTCGGCTTCAAAAAAGTCAATGATTTTCATGAAAAGATTTGGGCTTCAAAAATGTTGAAAATTTTCATGAACTATTTCTGCTTCAAAAAGGTAGAAAATTTTCATGAAGTATTTCGGCTTCAAAAAAGTCAACGATTTTCATGAAAAGATTTCTGCTTCAAAAAAGTTGAAAATTTTCATGAAAAGATTTCTGCTTCAAAAAAGTTGAAAATTTTCATGAAGTATTTCGGCTTCAAAAAAATCAACGATTTTCATGAAAAGATTTCAGCTTCAAAAAGTTGAAAATTTTCATGAAAAGATTTAGGCTTCAAAAATGTTGAAAATTTTCATGAACTTTTTCTGCTTCAAAAAAGTTGAAAATTTTCATGAAGTATTTCGGCTTCAAAAAAATCAACGATTTTCATGAAAAGATTTCAGCTTCAAAAAAGTTGACCATTTTCATGAAAAGATTTCTGCTTCAAAAAGTCGAAGAATTTCATGAAAAGATTTCGGTTTCAAAAAGTTGAAAATTTTCATGAAAAGATTTCGGCTTCAAAAAAGTTGAAAATTTTCATGGAAAGATTTCGGCTTCAAAAAAGTTGAAAATTTACATTAAAAGATTTCGGCTTCAAAAAAGTCAAAAATTTTCATGAAGTATTTCGGCTTCAAAAAAGTCAACGATTTTCATGAAAAGATTTTTGCTTCAAAAAAGTTGAAAATTTTCATGAAATGATTTCTGCTTCAAAAAAGTTGAAAATTTTCATGAATTATTTCGGCTTCAAAAAAATCAACGATTTTCATGAAAAGATTTCAGCTTCAAAAAAGTTGAAAATTTTCATGAAAAGATTTCGGTTTCAAAAAGTTGAAAATTTTCATGAAAAGATTTCGGCTTCAAAAAAGTTGAAAATTTTCATGGAAAGATTTCGGTTTCAAAAAGTTGAAAATTTTCATGAAAGGATTTCAGCTTCAAAAAGGTTGAAAACTTTCATGAAGTATTTCAGCTTCAAAAAAGTCTAAGGTTTTCATGAAAAGATTTCGGCTTCAAAAAAGTTGAAAATTTACATTAAAAGATTTCGGCTTCAAAAAAGTTGAAAATTTTCATGAAAAGATTTCAGCTTCAAAAAGTTGAAAATTTTCATGAAAAGATTTAGGCTTCAAAAATGTTGAAAATTTTCATGAACTATTTCTGCTTCAAAAAAGTTGAAAATTTTCATGAAGTATTTCGGCTTCAAAAAAATCAACAATTTTCATGAAAAGATTTCAGCTTCAAAAAAGTTGAAAATTTACATGAAAAGATTTCGGCTTCAAAAAAGTTGACCATTTTCATGAAAAGATTTCGGCTTCAAAAAAGTTGAAAATTTTCATGAAAAGATTTCGGCTTCAAAAAAGTTGACCATTTTCATGAAAAGATTTCAGCTTCAAAAAGTTGAAAATTTTCATGAAAAGATTTGGGCTTCAAAAAAGTTGAAAATTTTCATGAAAAGATTTCGGCTTCAAAAAGTTGAAAATTTTCATGAAAAGATTTCGGCTTCAAAAAAGTTGACCATTTTCATGAAAAGATTTCAGCTTCAAAAAGTTGAAAATTTTCATGAAAAGATTTAGGCTTCAAAAATGTTGAAAATTTTCATGAACTATTTCTGCTTCAAAAAAGTTGAAAATTTTCATGAAAAGATTTCTGCTTCAAAAAGTCGAAGATTTTCATGAAAAGATTTCGGTTTCAAAAAGTTGAAAATTTTCATGAAAAGATTTCGGCTTCAAAAAAGTTGAAAATTTTCATGGAAAGATTTTGGTTTCAAAAAGTTGAAAATTTTCATGAAAAGATTTCAGCTTCAAAAAGGTTGAAAACTTTCATGAAGTATTTCAGCTTCAAAAAAGTCTAAGGTTTTCATGAAGTATTTCGGCTTCAAAAAAGTCTAAGATTTTCATGAAAAGATTTCGCCTTCAAAAAAGTTGAAAATTTTCATGAAAAGATTTCTGCTTCAAAAAAGTTGAAAATTTTCATGAAGTATTTCGGCTTCAAAAAAATCAACGATTTTCATGAAAAGATTTCAGCTTCAAAAAAGTTGAAAATTTACATGAAAACATTTCGGCTTCAAAAAAGTTGACCATTTCATGAAAAGATTTCGGCTTCAAAAAAGTTGACCATTTTCATGAAAAGATTTCAGCTTCAAAAAGGTTGAAAACTTTCATGAACTATTTCGACTTCAAAAAAGTCGAAGATTTTCATGAAAAGATTTCGGCTTCAAAAAAGTTGAAAACTTTCATGAAGTATTTCAGCTTCAAAAAAGTCTAAGGTTTTCATGAAAAGATTTCTGCTTCAAAAAAGTTGAAAATTTTCATGAAAAGATTTCGGCTTCAAAAAGTTGAAAATTTTCATGAAAAGATTTCGGCTTCAAAAAAGTTGAAAAATTTCATGACAAGATTTAGACTTCAAAAAAGTTGAAAATGTTCATGAATTTTTTCGACTTCAAAAAAGTTGAAAAATTTCATGAAAAGATTTAGACTTCAAAAAAGTTGAAAAAGTTCATGAAAAGATTTCGGCTTCAAAAAAGTTGAAAATTTACATTAAAAGATTTCGGCTTCAAAAAAGTCAATGATTTTCATGAAAAGATTTGGGCTTCAAAAAAGTTGAAAATTTTCATGAAAAGATTTAGGCTTCAAAAATGTTGAAAATTTTCATGAACTATTTCTGCTTCAAAAAGGTAGAAAATTTTCATGAAGTATTTCGGCTTCAAAAAAGTCAACGATTTTCATGAAAAGATTTCTGCTTCAAAAAAGTTGAAAATTTTCATGAAAAGATTTCTGCTTCAAAAAAGTTGAAAATTTTCATGAAGTATTTCGGCTTCAAAAAAATCAACGATTTTCATGAAAAGATTTCAGCTACAAAAAAGTTGAAAATTTACATGAAAACATTTCGGCTTCAAAAAAGTTGACCATTTTCATGAAAAGATTTCTGCTTCAAAAAGTCGAAGATTTTCATGAAAAGATTTCGGTTTCAAAAAGTTGAAAATTTTCATGAAAAGATTTCGGCTTCAAAAAAGTTGAAAATTTTCATGGAAAGATTTTGGTTTCAAAAAGTTGAAAATTTTCATGAAAAGATTTCAGCTTCAAAAAGGTTGAAAACTTTCATGAAGTATTTCAGCTTCAAAAAAGTCTAAGGTTTTCATGAAAAGATTTCGGCTTCAAAAAAGTTGAACATTTTCATGAAAAGATTTCGGCTTCAAAAAAGTTGAAAATTTTCATGGAAAGATTTTGGTTTCAAAAAGTTGAAAATTTTCATGAAAAGATTTCAGCTTCAAAAAGGTTGAAAACTTTCATGAAGTATTTCAGCTTCAAAAAAGTCTAAGGTTTTCATGAAGTATTTCGGCTTCAAAAAAGTCTAAGATTTTCATGAAAAGATTTCGCCTTCAAAAAAGTTGAAAATTTTCATGAAAAGATTTCTGCTTCAAAAAAGTTGAAAATTTTCATGAAGTATTTCGGCTTCAAAAAAATCAACGATTTTCATGAAAAGATTTCAGCTTCAAAAAAGTTGAAAATTTACATGAAAACATTTCGGCTTCAAAAAAGTTGACCATTTCATGAAAAGATTTCGGCTTCAAAAAAGTTGACCATTTTCATGAAAAGATTTCAGCTTCAAAAAGGTTGAAAACTTTCATGAACTATTTCGACTTCAAAAAAGTCGAAGATTTTCATGAAAAGATTTCGGCTTCAAAAAAGTTGAAAACTTTCATGAAGTATTTCAGCTTCAAAAAAGTCTAAGGTTTTCATGAAAAGATTTCTGCTTCAAAAAAGTTGAAAATTTTCATGAAAAGATTTCGGCTTCAAAAAGTTGAAAATTTTCATGAAAAGATTTCGGCTTCAAAAAAGTTGAAAAATTTCATGACAAGATTTAGACTTCAAAAAAGTTGAAAATGTTCATGAATTTTTTCGACTTCAAAAAAGTTGAAAAATTTCATGAAAAGATTTAGACTTCAAAAAAGTTGAAAAAGTTCATGAAAAGATTTCGGCTTCAAAAAAGTTGAAAATTTACATTAAAAGATTTCGGCTTCAAAAAAGTCAATGATTTTCATGAAAAGATTTGGGCTTCAAAAAAGTTGAAAATTTTCATGAAAAGATTTAGGCTTCAAAAATGTTGAAAATTTTCATGAACTATTTCTGCTTCAAAAAGGTAGAAAATTTTCATGAAGTATTTCGGCTTCAAAAAAGTCAACGATTTTCATGAAAAGATTTCTGCTTCAAAAAAGTTGAAAATTTTCATGAAAAGATTTCTGCTTCAAAAAAGTTGAAAATTTTCATGAAGTATTTCGGCTTCAAAAAAATCAACGATTTTCATGAAAAGATTTCAGCTACAAAAAAGTTGAAAATTTACATGAAAACATTTCGGCTTCAAAAAAGTTGACCATTTTCATGAAAAGATTTCTGCTTCAAAAAGTCGAAGATTTTCATGAAAAGATTTCGGTTTCAAAAAGTTGAAAATTTTCATGAAAAGATTTCGGCTTCAAAAAAGTTGAAAATTTTCATGGAAAGATTTTGGTTTCAAAAAGTTGAAAATTTTCATGAAAAGATTTCAGCTTCAAAAAGGTTGAAAACTTTCATGAAGTATTTCAGCTTCAAAAAAGTCTAAGGTTTTCATGAAAAGATTTCGGCTTCAAAAAAGTTGAAAATTTACATTAAAAGATTTCGGCTTCGAAAAAGTCAAAAATTTTCATGAAGTATTTCGGCTTCAAAAAAGTCTAAGATTTTCATGAAAAGATTTCTGGTTCAAAAAAGTTGAAAATTTACATGAAAACATTTCGGCTTCAAAAAAGTTGACCATTTCATGAAAAGATTTCGGCTTCAAAAAAGTTGACCATTTTCATGAAAAGATTTCAGCTTCAAAAAGGTTGAAAACTTTCATGAACTATTTCGACTTCAAAAAAGTCGAAGATTTTCATGAAAAGATTTCGGCTTCAAAAAAGTTGAAAACTTTCATGAAGTATTTCAGCTTCAAAAAAGTCTAAGGTTTTCATGAAAAGATTTCTGCTTCAAAAAAGTTGAACATTTTCATGAAAAGATTTCGGCTTCAAAAAGTTGAAAATTTTCATGAAAAGATTTCGGCTTCAAAAAAGTTGAAAAATTTCATGAAAAGATTTAGACTTCAAAAAAGTTGAAAATGTTCATGAAAAGATTTCTGCTTCAAAAAAGTTGAAAATTTACATTAAAAGATTTCGGCTTCAAAAAAGTTGAAAATTTTCATGAAGTATTTCGGCTTCAAAAAAGTCAACGATTTTCATGAAAAGATTTTTGCTTCAAAAAAGTTGAAAATTTTCATGAAATGATTTCTGCTTCAAAAAAGTTGAAAATTTTTATGAATTAATTCGGCTTCAAAAAAATCAACGATTTTCATGAAAAGATTTCAGCTTCAAAAAAGTTGAAAATTTACATGAAAACATTTCGGCTTCAAAAAAGTTGACCATTTTCATGAAAAGATTTCTGCTTCAAAAAAGTTGAAAATTTTCATGAAAAGATTTCGGCTTCAAAAAAGTTGACCATTTTCATGAAAAGATTTCAGCTTCAAAAAGTTGAAAATTTTCATGAAAAGATTTGGGCTTCAAAAAAGTTGAAAATTTTCATGAAAAGATTTCGGCTTCAAAAAGTTGAAAATTTTCATGAAAAGATTTCGGCTTCAAAAAAGTTGACCATTTTCATGAAAAGATTTCAGCTTCAAAAAGTTGAAAATTTTCATGAAAAGATTTCGGCTTCAAAAAAGTTAAACATTTTCATGAAAAGATTTCTGCTTCAAAAAAGTCAACGATTTTCATGAAAAGATTTCTGCTTCAAAAAAGTTGAAAATTTTCATGAAAAGATTTCTGCTTCAAAAAAGTTGAAAATTTTCATGAAGTATTTCGGCTTCAAAAAAATCAACAATTTTCATGAAAAGATTTCAGCTTCAAAAAGTTGAAAATTTTCATGAAAAGATTTAGGCTTCAAAAAGTTGAAAATTTTCATGAACTATTTCTGCTTCAAAAAAGTTGAAAATTTTCATGAAGTATTTCGGCTTCAAAAAAATCAACGATTTTCATGAAAAGATTTCAGCTTCAAAAAAGTTGAAAATTTACATGAAAAGATTTCAGCTTCAAAAAGTTGAAAATTTTCATGAAAAGATTTAGGCTTCAAAAATGTTGAAAATTTTCATGAACTTTTTCTGCTTCAAAAAAGTTGAAAATTTTCATGAAGTATTTCGGCTTCAAAAAAATCAACGATTTTCATGAAAAGATTTCAGCTTCAAAAAAGTTGACCATTTTCATGAAAAGATTTCTGCTTCAAAAAGTCGAAGAATTTCATGAAAAGATTTCGGTTTCAAAAAGTTGAAAATTTTCATGAAAAGATTTCGGCTTCAAAAAAGTTGAAAATTTTCATGGAAAGATTTCGGCTTCAAAAAAGTTGAAAATTTACATTAAAAGATTTCGGCTTCAAAAAAGTCAAAAATTTTCATGAAGTATTTCGGCTTCAAAAAAGTCAACGATTTTCATGAAAAGATTTTTGCTTCAAAAAAGTTGAAAATTTTCATGAAATGATTTCTGCTTCAAAAAAGTTGAAAATTTTCATGAATTATTTCGGCTTCAAAAAAATCAACGATTTTCATGAAAAGATTTCAGCTTCAAAAAAGTTGAAAATTTACATGAAAACATTTCGGCTTCAAAAAAGTTGACCATTTTCATGAAAAGATTTCGGCTTCAAAAAAGTTGAAAATTTTCATGAAAAGATTTCGGCTTCAAAAAAGTTGACCATTTTCATGAAAAGATTTCAGCTTCAAAAAGTTGAAAATTTTCATGAAAAGATTTGGGCTTCAAAAAAGTTGAAAATTTTCATGAAAAGATTTCGGCTTCAAAAAGTTGAAAATTTTCATGAAAAGATTTCGGCTTCAAAAAAGTTGACCATTTTCATGAAAAGATTTCAGCTTCAAAAAGTTGAAAATTTTCATGAAAAGATTTCGGCTTCAAAAAAGTTAAACATTTTCATGAAGTATTTCGGCTTCAAAAAAGTCAACGATTTTCATGAAAAGATTTCTGCTTCAAAAAAGTTGAAAATTTTCATGAAAAGATTTCTGCTTCAAAAAAGTTGACAATTTTCATGAAGTATTTCGGCTTCAAAAAAATCAACGATTTTCATGAAAAGATTTCAGCTTCAAAAAAGTTGAAAATTTTCATGAAAAGATTTCGGCTTCAAAAAAGTTGACCATTTTCATGAAAAGATTTCTGCTTCAAAAAGTCGAAGATTTTCATGAAAAGATTTCGGTTTCAAAAAGTTGAAAATTTTCATGAAAAGATTTCGGCTTCAAAAAAGTTGAAAATTTTCATGGAAAGATTTTGGTTTCAAAAAGTTGAAAATTTTCATGAAAAGATTTCAGCTTCAAAAAGGTTGAAAACTTTCATGAAGTATTTCAGCTTCAAAAAAGTCTAAGGTTTTCATGAAAAGATTTCGGCTTCAAAAAAGTTGAAAATTTTCATGAAGTATTTCGGCTTCAATAAAGTCAACGATTTTCATGAAAAGATTTCTGCTTCAAAAAAGTTGAAAATTTTCATGAAATGATTTCTGCTTCAAAAAAGTTGAAAATTTTCATGAAGTATTTCGGCTTCAAAAAAATCAACAATTTTCATGAAAAGATTTCAGCTTCAAAAAAGTTGAAAATTTACATGAAAACATTTCGGCTTCAAAAAAGTTGACCATTTTCATGAAAAGATTTCGGCTTCAAAAAAGTTGACCATTTTCATGAAAAGATTTCAGCTTCAAAAAGTTGAAAATTTTCATGAAAAGATTTGGGCTTCAAAAAAGTTGAAAATTTTCATGAAAAGATTTCGGCTTCAAAAAGTTGAAAATTTTCATGAAAAGATTTCGGCTTCAAAAAAGTTGACCATTTTCATGAAAAGATTTCAGCTTCAAAAAGTTGAAAATTTTCATGAAAAGATTTAGGCTTCAAAAATGTTGAAAATTTTCATGAACTATTTCTGCTTCAAAAAAGTTGAAAATTTTCATGAAGTATTTCGGCTTCAAAAAAGTCAACGATTTTCATGAAAAGATTTCTGCTTCAAAAAAGTTGAAAATTTTCATGAAAAGATTTCTGCTTCAAAAAAGTTGAAAATTTTCATGAAGTATTTCGGCTTCAAAAAAATCAACGATTTTCATGAAAAGATTTCAGCTTCAAAAAAGTTGAAAATTTACATGAAAAGATTTCGGCTTCAAAAAAGTTGACCATTTTCATGAAAAGATTTCTGCTTCAAAAAGTCGAAGATTTTCATGAAAAGATTTCGGTTTCAAAAAGTTGAAAATTTTCATGAAAGGATTTCAGCTTCAAAAAGGTTGAAAACTTTCATGAAGTATTTCAGCTTCAAAAAAGTCTAAGGTTTTCATGAAAAGATTTCGGCTTCAAAAAAGTTGAAAATTTACATTAAAAGATTTCGGCTTCAAAAAA
The DNA here is from genome assembly GCF_963930695.1 of Labrus bergylta. NCBI lineage: Eukaryota > Metazoa > Chordata > Actinopteri > Labriformes > Labridae > Labrus > Labrus bergylta. The sequence continues at coordinate 622,972 of NC_089202.1, read as the reverse complement.
TTTGAAAATTTTCATGAAAAGATTTCAGCTTCAAAAAGTTGAAAATTTTCATGAAAAGATTTAGGCTTCAAAAATGTTGAAAATTTTCATGAACTATTTCTGCTTCAAAAAAGTTGAAAATTTTCATGAAGTATTTCGGCTTCAAAAAAATCAACAATTTTCATGAAAAGATTTCAGCTTCAAAAAAGTTGAAAATTTACATGAAAAGATTTCGGCTTCAAAAAAGTTGACCATTTTCATGAAAAGATTTCGGCTTCAAAAAAGTTGAAAATTTTCATGAAAAGATTTCGGCTTCAAAAAAGTTGACCATTTTCATGAAAAGATTTCAGCTTCAAAAAGTTGAAAATTTTCATGAAAAGATTTGGGCTTCAAAAAAGTTGAAAATTTTCATGAAAAGATTTCGGCTTCAAAAAGTTGAAAATTTTCATGAAAAGATTTCGGCTTCAAAAAAGTTGACCATTTTCATGAAAAGATTTCAGCTTCAAAAAGTTGAAAATTTTCATGAAAAGATTTAGGCTTCAAAAATGTTGAAAATTTTCATGAACTATTTCTGCTTCAAAAAAGTTGAAAATTTTCATGAAAAGATTTCTGCTTCAAAAAGTCGAAGATTTTCATGAAAAGATTTCGGTTTCAAAAAGTTGAAAATTTTCATGAAAAGATTTCGGCTTCAAAAAAGTTGAAAATTTTCATGGAAAGATTTTGGTTTCAAAAAGTTGAAAATTTTCATGAAAAGATTTCAGCTTCAAAAAGGTTGAAAACTTTCATGAAGTATTTCAGCTTCAAAAAAGTCTAAGGTTTTCATGAAGTATTTCGGCTTCAAAAAAGTCTAAGATTTTCATGAAAAGATTTCGCCTTCAAAAAAGTTGAAAATTTTCATGAAAAGATTTCTGCTTCAAAAAAGTTGAAAATTTTCATGAAGTATTTCGGCTTCAAAAAAATCAACGATTTTCATGAAAAGATTTCAGCTTCAAAAAAGTTGAAAATTTACATGAAAACATTTCGGCTTCAAAAAAGTTGACCATTTCATGAAAAGATTTCGGCTTCAAAAAAGTTGACCATTTTCATGAAAAGATTTCAGCTTCAAAAAGGTTGAAAACTTTCATGAACTATTTCGACTTCAAAAAAGTCGAAGATTTTCATGAAAAGATTTCGGCTTCAAAAAAGTTGAAAACTTTCATGAAGTATTTCAGCTTCAAAAAAGTCTAAGGTTTTCATGAAAAGATTTCTGCTTCAAAAAAGTTGAAAATTTTCATGAAAAGATTTCGGCTTCAAAAAGTTGAAAATTTTCATGAAAAGATTTCGGCTTCAAAAAAGTTGAAAAATTTCATGACAAGATTTAGACTTCAAAAAAGTTGAAAATGTTCATGAATTTTTTCGACTTCAAAAAAGTTGAAAAATTTCATGAAAAGATTTAGACTTCAAAAAAGTTGAAAAAGTTCATGAAAAGATTTCGGCTTCAAAAAAGTTGAAAATTTACATTAAAAGATTTCGGCTTCAAAAAAGTCAATGATTTTCATGAAAAGATTTGGGCTTCAAAAAAGTTGAAAATTTTCATGAAAAGATTTAGGCTTCAAAAATGTTGAAAATTTTCATGAACTATTTCTGCTTCAAAAAGGTAGAAAATTTTCATGAAGTATTTCAGCTTCAAAAAAGTCTAAGGTTTTCATGAAAAGATTTCGGCTTCAAAAAAGTTGAAAATTTACATTAAAAGATTTCGGCTTCGAAAAAGTCAAAAATTTTCATGAAGTATTTCGGCTTCAAAAAAGTCTAAGATTTTCATGAAAAGATTTCTGCTTCAAAAAAGTTGAAAATTTACATGAAAACATTTCGGCTTCAAAAAAGTTGACCATTTCATGAAAAGATTTCGGCTTCAAAAAAGTTGACCATTTTCATGAAAAGATTTCAGCTTCAAAAAGGTTGAAAACTTTCATGAACTATTTCGACTTCAAAAAAGTCGAAGATTTTCATGAAAAGATTTCGGCTTCAAAAAAGTTGAAAACTTTCATGAAGTATTTCAGCTTCAAAAAAGTCTAAGGTTTTCATGAAAAGATTTCTGCTTCAAAAAAGTTGAACATTTTCATGAAAAGATTTCGGCTTCAAAAAGTTGAAAATTTTCATGGAAAGATTTCGGCTTCAAAAAAGTTGAAAAATTTCATGAAAAGATTTAGACTTCAAAAAAGTTGAAAATGTTCATGAAAAGATTTCTGCTTCAAAAAAGTTGAAAATTTACATTAAAAGATTTCGGCTTCAAAAAAGTTGAAAATTTTCATGAAGTATTTCGGCTTCAAAAAAGTCAACGATTTTCATGAAAAGATTTTTGCTTCAAAAAAGTTGAAAATTTTCATGAAATGATTTCTGCTTCAAAAAAGTTGAAAATTTACATGAAAACATTTCGGCTTCAAAAAAGTTGACCATTTTCATGAAAAGATTTCTGGTTCAAAAAAGTTGAAAATTTTCATGAAAAGATTTCGGCTTCAAAAAAGTTGACCATTTTCATGAAAAGATTTCAGCTTCAAAAAGTTGAAAATTTTCATGAAAAGATTTGGGCTTCAAAAAAGTTGAAAATTTTCATGAAAAGATTTCGGCTTCAAAAAGTTGAAAATTTTCATGAAAAGATTTCGGCTTCAAAAAAGTTGACCATTTTCATGAAAAGATTTCAGCTTCAAAAAGTTGAAAATTTTCATGAAAAGATTTCGGCTTCAAAAAAGTTAAACATTTTCATGAAAAGATTTCTGCTTCAAAAAAGTCAACGATTTTCATGAAAAGATTTCTGCTTCAAAAAAGTTGAAAATTTTCATGAAAAGATTTCTGCTTCAAAAAAGTTGAAAATTTTCATGAAGTATTTCGGCTTCAAAAAAATCAACAATTTTCATGAAAAGATTTCAGCTTCAAAAAGTTGAAAATTTTCATGAAAAGATTTAGGCTTCAAAAATGTTGAAAATTTTCATGAACTATATCTGCTTCAAAAAAGTTGAAAATTTTCATGAAGTATTTCGGCTTCAAAAAAATCAACGATTTTCATGAAAAGATTTCAGCTTCAAAAAAGTTGAAAATTTACATGAAAAGATTTCAGCTTCAAAAAGTTGAAAATTTTCATGAAAAGATTTAGGCTTCAAAAATGTTGAAAATTTTCATGAACTTTTTCTGCTTCAAAAAAGTTGAAAATTTTCATGAAGTATTTCGGCTTCAAAAAAATCAACGATTTTCATGAAAAGATTTCAGCTTCAAAAAAGTTGACCATTTTCATGAAAAGATTTCTGCTTCAAAAAGTCGAAGAATTTCATGAAAAGATTTCGGTTTCAAAAAGTTGAAAATTTTCATGAAAAGATTTCGGCTTCAAAAAAGTTGAAAATTTTCATGGAAAGATTTCGGCTTCAAAAAAGTTGAAAATTTACATTAAAAGATTTCGGCTTCAAAAAAGTCAAAAATTTTCATGAAGTATTTCGGCTTCAAAAAAGTCAACGATTTTCATGAAAAGATTTTTGCTTCAAAAAAGTTGAAAATTTTCATGAAATGATTTCTGCTTCAAAAAAGTTGAAAATTTTCATGAATTATTTCGGCTTCAAAAAAATCAACGATTTTCATGAAAAGATTTCAGCTTCAAAAAAGTTGAAAATTTACATGAAAACATTTCGGCTTCAAAAAAGTTGACCATTTTCATGAAAAGATTTCGTCTTCAAAAAAGTTGAAAATTTTCATGAAAAGATTTCGGCTTCAAAAAAGTTGACCATTTTCATGAAAAGATTTCAGCTTCAAAAAGTTGAAAATTTTCATGAAAAGATTTGGGCTTCAAAAAAGTTGAAAATTTTCATGAAAAGATTTCGGCTTCAAAAAGTTGAAAATTTTCATGAAAAGATTTCGGCTTCAAAAAAGTTGACCATTTTCATGAAAAGATTTCAGCTTCAAAAAGTTGAAAATTTTCATGAAAAGATTTCGGCTTCAAAAAAGTTAAACATTTTCATGAAGTATTTCGGCTTCAAAAAAGTCAACGATTTTCATGAAAAGATTTCTGCTTCAAAAAAGTTGAAAATTTTCATGAAAAGATTTCTGCTTCAAAAAAGTTGACAATTTTCATGAAGTATTTCGGCTTCAAAAAAATCAAAGATTTTCATGAAAAGATTTCAGCTTCAAAAAAGTTGAAAATTTTCATGAAAAGATTTCGGCTTCAAAAAAGTTGACCATTTTCATGAAAAGATTTCTGCTTCAAAAAGTCGAAGATTTTCATGAAAAGATTTCGGTTTCAAAAAGTTGAAAATTTTCATGAAAAGATTTCGGCTTCAAAAAAGTTGAAAATTTTCATGGAAAGATTTTGGTTTCAAAAAGTTGAAAATTTTCATGAAAAGATTTCAGCTTCAAAAAGGTTGAAAACTTTCATGAAGTATTTCAGCTTCAAAAAAGTCTAACGTTTTCATGAAAAGATTTCGGCTTCAAAAAAGTTGAAAATTTACATTAAAAGATTTCGGCTTCAAAAAAGTTGAAAATTTTCATGAAAAGATTTCAGCTTCAAAAAGTTGAAAATTTTCATGAAAAGATTTAGGCTTCAAAAATGTTGAAAATTTTCATGAACTATTTCTGCTTCAAAAAAGTTGAAAATTTTCATGAAGTATTTCGGCTTCAAAAAAATCAACAATTTTCATGAAAAGATTTCGGCTTCAAAAAAGTTGAAAATTTTCATGGAAAGATTTTGGTTTCAAAAAGTTGAAAATTTTCATGAAAAGATTTCAGCTTCAAAAAGGTTGAAAACTTTCATGAAGTATTTCAGCTTCAAAAAAGTCTAAGGTTTTCATGAAAAGATTTCGGCTTCAAAAAAGTCAAAAATTTTCATGAAGTATTTCGGCTTCAAAAAAGTCAACGATTTTCATGAAAAGATTTCTGCTTCAAAAAAGTTGAAAATTTTCATGAAATGATTTCTGCTTCAAAAAAGTTGAAAATTTTCATGAAGTATTTCGGCTTCAAAAAAATCAACAATTTTCATGAAAAGATTTCAGCTTCAAAAAAGTTGAAAATTTACATGAAAACATTTCGGCTTCAAAAAAGTTGACCATTTTCATGAAAAGATTTCGGCTTCAAAAAAGTTGACCATTTTCATGAAAAGATTTCAGCTTCAAAAAGTTGAAAATTTTCATGAAAAGATTTGGGCTTCAAAAAAGTTGAAAATTTTCATGAAAAGATTTCGGCTTCAAAAAGTTGAAAATTTTCATGAAAAGATTTCGGCTTCAAAAAAGTTGACCATTTTCATGAAAAGATTTCAGCTTCAAAAAAGTTGAAAATTTTCATGAAAAGATTTAGGCTTCAAAAATGTTGAAAATTTTCATGAACTTTTTCTGCTTCAAAAAAGTTGAAAATTTTCATGAAGTATTTCGGCTTCAAAAAAATCAACAATTTTCATGAAAAGATTTCAGCTTCAAAAAGTTGAAAATTTTCATGAAAAGATTTAGGCTTCAAAAATGTTGAAAATTTTCATGAACTATTTCTGCTTCAAAAAAGTTGAAAATTTTCATGAAGTATTTCAGCTTCAAAAAAATCAACAATTTTCATGAAAAGATTTCAGCTTCAAAAAAGTTGAAAATTTACATGAAAACATTTCGGCTTCAAAAAAGTTGACCATTTTCATGAAAAGATTTCGGCTTCAAAAAAGTTGACCATTTTCATGAAAAGATTTCAGCTTCAAAAAGTTGAAAATTTTCATGAAAAGATTTGGGCTTCAAAAAAGTTGAAAATTTTCATGAAAAGATTTCGGCTTCAAAAAGTTGAAAATTTTCATGAAAAGATTTCAGCTTCAAAAAAGTTGACCATTTTCATGAAAAGATTTCAGCTTCAAAAAGTTGAAAATTTTCATGAAAAGATTTAGGCTTCAAAAAAGTTGACCATTTTCTTGAAAAGATTTCAGCTTCAAAAAGTTGAAAATTTTCATGAAAAGATTTGGGCTTCAAAAAAGTTGAAAATTTTCATGAAAAGATTTCGGCTTCAAAAAGTTGAAAATTTTCATGAAAAGATTTCAGCTTCAAAAAAGTTGACCATTTTCATGAAAAGATTTCAGCTTCAAAAAGTTGAAAATTTTCATGAAAAGATTTAGGCTTCAAAAATGTTGAAAATTTTCATGAACTATTTCTGCTTCAAAAAAGTTGAAAATTTTCATGAAGTATTTCGGCTTCAAAAAAGTCAACGATTTTCATGAAAAGATTTCTGCTTCAAAAAAGTTGAAAATTTTCATGAAAAGATTTCTGCTTCAAAAAAGTTGAAAATTTTCATGAAGTATTTCGGCTTCAAAAAAATCAACGATTTTCATGAAAAGATTTCAGCTTCAAAAAAGTTGAAAATTTACATGAAAATATTTCGGCTTCAAAAAAGTTGACCATTTTCATGAAAAGATTTCTGCTTCAAAAAGTCGAAGATTTTCATGAAAAGATTTCGGTTTCAAAAAGTTGAAAATTTTCATGAAAAGATTTCGGCTTCAAAAAAGTTGAAAATTTTCATGGAAAGATTTTGGTTTCAAAAAGTTGAAAATTTTCATGAAAAGATTTCAGCTTCAAAAAGGTTGAAAACTTTCATGAAGTATTTCGGCTTCAAAAAAATCAACAATTTTCATGAAAAGATTTCAGCTTCAAAAAGTTGAAAATTTTCATGAAAAGATTTAGGCTTCAAAAATGTTGAAAATTTTCATGAACTATTTCTGCTTCAAAAAAGTTGAAAATTTTCATGAAGTATTTCGGCTTCAAAAAAATCAACAATTTTCATGAAAAGATTTCAGCTTCAAAAAAGTTGAAAATTTACATGAAAACATTTCGGCTTCAAAAAAGTTGACCATTTTCATGAAAAGATTTCGGCTTCCAAAAAAAGTTGAAAATTTTCATGAAAAGATTTCGGCTTCAAAAAAGTTGACCATTTTCATGAAAAGATTTCAGCTTCAAAAAGTTGAAAATTTTCATGAAAAGATTTGGGCTTCAAAAAAGTTGAAAATTTTCATGAAAAGATTTCGGCTTCAAAAAGTTGAAAATTTTCATGAAAAGATTTAGGCTTCAAAAATGTTGAAAATTTTCATGAACTATTTCTGCTTCAAAAAAGTTGAAAATTTTCATGAAGTATTTCGGCTTCAAAAAAATCAACGATTTTCATGAAAAGATTTCAGCTTCAAAAAAGTTGAAAATTTACATGAAAATATTTCGGCTTCAAAAAAGTTGACCATTTTCATGAAAAGATTTCTGCTTCAAAAAGTCGAAGATTTTCATGAAAAGATTTCGGTTTCAAAAAGTTGAAAATTTTCATGAAAAGATTTCGGCTTCAAAAAAGTTGAAAATTTTCATGGAAAGATTTTGGTTTCAAAAAGTTGAAAATTTTCATGAAAAGATTTCAGCTTCAAAAAGGTTGAAAACTTTCATGAAGTATTTCAGCTTCAAAAAAGTCTAAGGTTTTCATGAAAAGATTTCGGCTTCAAAAAAGTTGAAAATTTACATTAAAAGATTTCAGCTTCAAAAAAGTCAAAAATTTTCATGAAGTATTTCGGCTTCAAAAAAGTCTAAGATTTTCATGAAAAGATTTCGGCTTCAAAAAAGTTGAAAATTTTCATGAAAAGATTTCTGCTTCAAAAAAGTTGAAAATTTTCATGAAGTATTTCGGCTTCAAAAAAATCAACGATTTTCATGAAAAGATTTCAGCTTCAAAAAAGTTGAAAATTTACATGAAAACATTTCGGCTTCAAAAAAGTTGACCATTTCATGAAAAGATTTCGGCTTCAAAAAAGTTGACCATTTTCATGAAAAGATTTCAGCTTCAAAAAGGTTGAAAACTTTCATGAACTATTTCGACTTCAAAAAAGTCGAAGATTTTCATGAAAAGATTTCGGCTTCAAAAAAGTTGAAAACTTTCATGAAGTATTTCAGCTTCAAAAAAGTCTAAGGTTTTCATGAAAAGATTTCTGCTTCAAAAAAGTTGAAAATTTTCATGAAAAGATTTCGGCTTCAAAAAGTTGAAAATTTTCATGAAAAGATTTCGGCTTCAAAAAAGTTGAAAAATTTCATGACAAGATTTAGACTTCAAAAAAGTTGAAAATGTTCATGAATTTTTTCGACTTCAAAAAAGTTGAAAAATTTCATGAAAAGATTTAGACTTCAAAAAAGTAGAAAATGTTCATGAAAAGATTTCGGCTTCAAAAAAGTTGAAAATTTACATTAAAAGATTTCGGCTTCAAAAAATTCAAAAATTTTCATGAAGTATTTCGGCTTCAAAAAAGTCAACGATTTTCATGAAAAGATTTCTGCTTCAAAAAAGTTGAAAATTTTCATGAAATGATTTCTGCTTCAAAAAAGTTGAAAATTTTCATGAAGTATTTCGGCTTCAAAAAAATCAACGATTTTCATGAAAAGATTTCAGCTTCAAAAAAGTTGAAAATTTACATGAAAACATTTCGGCTTCAAAAAAGTTGACCATTTTCATGAAAAGATTTCGGCTTCAAAAAAGTTGAAAATTTTCATGAAAAGATTTCGGCTTCAAAAAAGTTGACCATTTTCATGAAAAGATTTCAGCTTCAAAAAGTTGAAAATTTTCATGAAAAGATTTCGGCTTCAAAAAAGTTGAAAATTTTCATGAAAAGATTTCGGCTTCAAAAGTTGAAAATTTTCATGAAAAGATTTCGGCTTCAAAAAAGTTAAACATTTTCATGAAGTATTTCGGCTGCAAAAAAGTTGAAAATCTTCATGAAAAGATTTCAGCTTCAAAAAAGTCAACGATTTTCATGAAAAGATTTAGACTTCAAAAAAGTTGAAAAAGTTCATGAAAAGATTTCGGCTTCAAAAAAGTTGAAAATTTACATTAAAAGATTTCGGCTTCAAAAAAGTCAACGATTTTCATGAAAAGATTTCGGCTTCAAAAAAGTCAACGATTTTCATGAAAAGATTTCTGCTTCAAAAAAGTTGAAAATTTTCATGAAATGATTTCTGCTTCAAAAAAGTTGAAAATTTTCATGAAGTATTTCGGCTTCAAAAAAATCAACGATTTTCATGAAAAGATTTCAGCTTCAAAAAAGTTGAAAATTTACATGAAAACATTTCGGCTTCAAAAAAGTTGACCATTTTCATGAAAAGATTTCGGCTTCAAAAAAGTTGAAAATTTTCATGAAAAGATTTCGGCTTCAAAAAAGTTGACCATTTTCATGAAATGATTTCTGCTTCAAAAAAGTTGAAAATTTTCATGAAGTATTTCGGCTTCAAAAAAATCAACGATTTTCATGAAAAGATTTCAGCTTCAAAAAAGTTGAAAATTTACATGAAAACATTTCGGCTTCAAAAAAGTTGACCATTTTCATGAAAAGATTTCGGCTTCAAAAAAGTTGAAAATTTTCATGAAGTATTTCGGCTTCAAAAAAATCAACGATTTTCATGAAAAGATTTCAGCTTCAAAAAAGTTGAAAATTTACATGAAAAGATTTTGGTTTCAAAAAGTTGAAAATTTTCATGAAAAGATTTCAGCTTCAAAAAGGTTGAAAACTTTCATGAACTATTTCGACTTCAAAAAAGTCGAAGATTTTCATGAAAAGATTTCGGCTTCAAAAAAGTTGAAAATTTTCATGAAAAGATTTCGGCTTCAAAAAGTTGAAAATTTTCATGAAAAGATTTCGGCTTCAAAAAAGTTAAACATTTTCATGAAGTATTTCGGCTGCAAAAAAGTTGAAAATTTTCATGAAAAGATTTCGGCTTCAAAAAAGTCAACGATTTTCATGAAAAGATTTCTGCTTCAAAAAAGTTGAAAATTTTCATGAAAAGATTTCTGCTTCAAAAAAGTTGAAAACTTTCATGAAGTATTTCAGCTTCAAAAAAGTCTAAGGTTTTCATGAAAAGATTTCGGCTTCAAAAAAGTTGAAAATTTTCATGGAAAGATTTTGGTTTCAAAAAGTTGAAAATTTTCATGAAAAGATTTCAGCTTCAAAAAGGTTGAAAACTTTCATGAAGTATTTCAGCTTCAAAAAAGTCTAAGGTTTTCATGAAAAGATTTCGGCTTCAAAAAAGTTGAAAATTTACATTAAAAGATTTCGGCTTCAAAAAAGTCAAAAATTTTCATGAAGTATTTCGGCTTCAAAAAAGTCTAAGATTTTCATGAAAAGATTTCGGCTTCAAAAAAGTTGAAAATTTTCATGAAAAGATTTCTGCTTCAAAAAAGTTGAAAATTTTCATGAAGTATTTCGGCTTCAAAAAAATCAACGATTTTCATGAAAAGATTTCAGCTTCAAAAAAGTTGAAAATTTACATGAAAACATTTCGGCTTCAAAAAAGTTGACCATTTCATGAAAAGATTTCGGCTTCAAAAAAGTTGACCATTTTCATGAAAAGATTTCAGCTTCAAAAAGGTTGAAAACTTTCATGAACTATTTCGACTTCAAAAAAGTCGAAGATTTTCATGAAAAGATTTCGGCTTCAAAAAAGTTGAAAACTTTCATGAAGTATTTCAGCTTCAAAAAAGTCTAAGGTTTTCATGAAAAGATTTCTGCTTCAAAAAAGTTGAAAATTTTCATGAAAAGATTTCGGCTTCAAAAAGTTGAAAATTTTCATGAAAAGATTTCGGCTTCAAAAAAGTTGAAAAATTTCATGACAAGATTTAGACTTCAAAAAAGTTGAAAATGTTCATGAATTTTTTCGACTTCAAAAAAGTTGAAAAATTTCATGAAAAGATTTAGACTTCAAAAAAGTAGAAAATGTTCATGAAAAGATTTCGGCTTCAAAAAAGTTGAAAATTTACATTAAAAGATTTCGGCTTCAAAAAATTCAAAAATTTTCATGAAGTATTTCGGCTTCAAAAAAGTCAACGATTTTCATGAAAAGATTTCTGCTTCAAAAAAGTTGAAAATTTTCATGAAAAGATTTCAGCTTCAAAAAAGTTGAAAATTTACATGAAAACATTTCGGCTTCAAAAAAGTTGACCATTTTCATGAAAAGATTTCGGCTTCAAAAAAGTTGAAAATTTTCATGAAAAGATTTCGGCTTCAAAAAAGTTGACCATTTTCATGAAAAGATTTCAGCTTCAAAAAGTTGAAAATTTTCATGAAAAGATTTCGGCTTCAAAAAAGTTGAAAATTTTCATGAAAAGATTTCGGCTTCAAAAGTTGAAAATTTTCATGAAAAGATTTCGGCTTCAAAAAAGTTAAACATTTTCATGAAGTATTTCGGCTGCAAAAAAGTTGAAAATCTTCATGAAAAGATTTCAGCTTCAAAAAAGTCAACGATTTTCATGAAAAGATTTAGACTTCAAAAAAGTTGAAAAAGTTCATGAAAAGATTTCGGCTTCAAAAAAGTTGAAAATTTACATTAAAAGATTTCGGCTTCAAAAAAGTCAACGATTTTCATGAAAAGATTTCGGCTTCAAAAAAGTCAACGATTTTCATGAAAAGATTTCTGCTTCAAAAAAGTTGAAAATTTTCATGAAATGATTTCTGCTTCAAAAAAGTTGAAAATTTTCATGAAGTATTTCGGCTTCAAAAAAATCAACGATTTTCATGAAAAGATTTCAGCTTCAAAAAAGTTGAAAATTTACATGAAAACATTTCGGCTTCAAAAAAGTTGACCATTTTCATGAAAAGATTTCGGCTTCAAAAAAGTTGAAAATTTTCATGAAAAGATTTCGGCTTCAAAAAAGTTGACCATTTTCATGAAATGATTTCTGCTTCAAAAAAGTTGAAAATTTTCATGAAGTATTTCGGCTTCAAAAAAATCAACGATTTTCATGAAAAGATTTCAGCTTCAAAAAAGTTGAAAATTTACATGAAAACATTTCGGCTTCAAAAAAGTTGACCATTTTCATGAAAAGATTTCGGCTTCAAAAAAGTTGAAAATTTTCATGAAGTATTTCGGCTTCAAAAAAATCAACGATTTTCATGAAAAGATTTCAGCTTCAAAAAAGTTGAAAATTTACATGAAAAGATTTTGGTTTCAAAAAGTTGAAAATTTTCATGAAAAGATTTCAGCTTCAAAAAGGTTGAAAACTTTCATGAACTATTTCGACTTCAAAAAAGTCGAAGATTTTCATGAAAAGATTTCGGCTTCAAAAAAGTTGAAAATTTTCATGAAAAGATTTCGGCTTCAAAAAGTTGAAAATTTTCATGAAAAGATTTCGGCTTCAAAAAAGTTAAACATTTTCATGAAGTATTTCGGCTGCAAAAAAGTTGAAAATTTTCATGAAAAGATTTCGGCTTCAAAAAAGTCAACGATTTTCATGAAAAGATTTCTGCTTCAAAAAAGTTGAAAATTTTCATGAAAAGATTTCTGCTTCAAAAAAGTTGAAAACTTTCATGAAGTATTTCAGCTTCAAAAAAGTCTAAGGTTTTCATGAAAAGATTTCGGCTTCAAAAAAGTTGAAAATTTACATTAAAAGATTTCGGCTTCAAAAAAGTCAAAAATTTTCATGAAGTATTTTGGCTTCAAAAAAGTCAACGATTTTCATGAAAAGATTTCTGCTTCAAAAAAGTTGAAAATTTTCATGAAAAGATTTCGGCTTCAAAAAAGTTGACCATTTTCATGAAAAGATTTCAGCTTCAAGAAAGTTGAAAACTTTCATGAAGTATTTCAGCTTCAAAAAAGTCTAAGGTTTTCATGAAAAGATTTCTGCTTCAAAAAAGTTGAAAATTTTCATGAAAAGATTTCGGCTTCAAAAAGTTGAAAATTTTCATGAAAAGATTTCGGCTTCAAAAAAGTTGAAAAATTTCATGACAAGATTTAGACTTCAAAAAAGTTGAAAATTTTCATGAATTTTTTCGACTTCAAAAAAGTTGAAAAATTTCATGAAAAGATTTAGACTTCAAAAAAGTTTAAAAAGTTCATGAAAAGATTTCGGCTTCAAAAAAGTTGACCATTTTCATGAAAAGATTTCAGCTTCAAAAAGTTGAAAATTTTCATGAAAAGATTTCGGCTTCAAAAAAGTTGAAAATTTACATTAAAAGATTTCGGCTTCAAAAAAGTCAAAAATTTTCATGAAGTATTTCGGCTTCAAAAAAGTCTAAGATTTTCATGAAAAGATTTCTGCTTCAAAAAAGTTGAAAATTTTCATGAAAAGATTTCGGCTTCAAAAAGTTGAAAATTTTCATGAAAAGATTTCGGCTTCAAAAAAGTTGAAAAATTTCATGACAAGATTTAGACTTCAAAAAAGTTGAAAATGTTCATGAATTTTTTCGACTTCAAAAAAATGAAAAATTTCATGAAAAGATTTAGACTTCAAAAAAGTAGAAAATGTTCATGAAAAGATTTCGGCTTCAAAAAAGTTGAAAATTTACATTAAAAGATTTCGGCTTCAAAAAAGTCAACGATTTTCATGAAAAGATTTCTGCTTCAAAAAAGTTGAAAATTTTCATGAAAAGATTTCTGCTTCAAAAAAGTTGACAATTTTCATGAAGTATTTCGGCTTCAAAAAAATCAACGATTTTCATGAAAAGATTTCAGCTTCAAAAAAGTTGAAAATTTACATGAAAAGATTTTGGTTTCAAAAAGTTGAAAATTTTCATGAAAAGATTTCTGCTTCAAAAAGGTTGAAAACTTTCATAAACTATTTCGACTTCAAAAAAGTCGAAGATTTTCATGAAAAGATTTCGGCTTCAAAAAAGTTGAAAACTTTCATGAAGTATTTCAGCTTCAAAAAAGTCTAAGGTTTTCATGAAAAGATTTCTGCTTCAAAAAAGTTGAAAATTTTCATGAAAAGATTTCGGCTTCAAAAAGTTGAAAATTTTCATGAAAAGATTTCGGCTTCAAAAAAGTTGAAAAATTTCATGACAAGATTTAGACTTCAAAAAAGTTGAAAATGTTCATGAATTTTTTCGACTTCAAAAAAGTTGAAAAATTTCATGAAAAGATTTAGACTTCAAAAAAGTAGAAAATGTTCATGAAAAGATTTCGGCTTCAAAAAAGTTGAAAATTTACATTAAAAGATTTCGGCTTCAAAAAAGTCAAAAATTTTCATGAAGTATTTCGGCTTCAAAAAAGTCTAAGATTTTCATGAAAAGATTTCTGCTTCAAAAAAGTTGAAAATTTTCATGAAAAGATTTCTGCTTCAAAAAAGTTGACAATTTTCATGAAGTATTTCGGCTTCAAAAAAATCAACGATTTTCATGAAAAGATTTCAGCTTCAAAAAAGTTGAAAATTTACATGAAAACATTTCGGCTTCAAAAAAGTTGACCATTTCATGAAAAGATTTAGACTTCAAAAAAGTTGAAAATGTTCATGAAAAGATTTCGGCTTCAAAAAGTTTAAAATTTTCATGAAAAGATTTCGGCTTCAAAAAAGTTAAACATTTTCATGAAGTATTTCGGCTGCAAAAAAGTTGAAAATTTTCATGAAAAGATTTCGGCTTCAAAAAAGTCGAAGATTTTCATGAAAAGATTTCGGCTTCAAAAAAGTCGAAAATTTTCATAAATTATTTCGGCTTCAAAAAAGTTGAAAATTTTCATAAAGTATTTCGGCTTCAAAAAAGTCGAAGATCTTCATGAAGTATTTCTGCTTTAAAAAAGTTGAAGATTTTCATGAAAAGATTTCTGCTTCAAGAAAGTTGAAAATTTTCATGAAGTATTTTGGCTTTAAAAAAGTTGAAAATTTCAGGCTTTTTAAAAAGTTGAAAATGTTCATGAAGTATTTCTGCTTCAAAATATTTGAAAATTTCGATGAAAAGATTTCGGCTTCAAAAGATTTGAAAATTTTAATGAAAAGATTTCAGCTTCAAAACATTTGTCAATTTTCGCCTTTAAAAAAGTTGAAGATTTTCATGAAGTATTTCGGCTTCAAAAATGTT